>NC_080425.1:80259777-80859777 GCF_029873635.1 Malania oleifera
ACGCCAAGCTTTAGGGGGAGTGTGGCCCTGATTTTCAGGGATACCGCTGCAGCAATTCTGATTTTATTATTAGTTGACTACGTTAATTTAGGAATGAAGAGATTCTGGAAAATTCCTGATATCTCCATTAATTTGTTTCCTATTTTGTAGTTTCCTATTTGGCTAGTTTCCTGATTTTGTGGTAATTAGTATCTTGTTACCGAATATAGTGAAAGGAACTTTTCTTCCTTCCATTATATAAAGACTGTACATTTATCATTAAGGAATAAGAGAATTATTTTCTTCTCTAAAATCAACAAATATAAATTGAAAATAAAATGAAGAAAAGAAGTGTTGGACTGGTAAGGTAAATTCTTGAGAAATAAAGACAACCATAAAGTGTGCATGTTCAGAGGTTAGATACTGCACAAGACAACTCTCTCCTCACTTCCTAGGTTTGTAATGTATTTTATGGCACTGTTTGCTACAATAAAAAAATCTCTAAGATCATATTTGCTCTAGACAGGAATCTGTGGATCATGCTTGATTTATTGGTGGCCCATTCACTCACATTTTGAAGAAATAACAAAGAAAAGCTGCGGCAAATGATAGCCGATCAAGGCATCACAATTCAAAATATTACGTTTGATGAAATCCGTATGCCAAAGTACTCTCAAAGAATCCTTAAGTTAGTATGTAGCATTATTGCCAAATGTACTATTCTACCTGATTCTAAACTAAGACAGAACGCATGACGGAGAACCACCAATGCAGAATTTTAGATGTTTACACTATAGGTATGTTTTTAAATTTTAGTTTGGAAAAACTCTGGCTATATTTGTAGTTTAGTTAATTTAGGTTTAGTTTGTGTATATTTTTTTGATAACAAAAGAATTTCATTGATAGAATAGGAATGTACAAGCAGGAGAGGGAATTTACAAGAAGGAGAGTAAGGCATCTCCTTTCAAAACTCTGGGTCACCCCAGAAAAACAAAAAATGAAAAACCAAAAAGAACACTAGAAACACCCCAAAAAGATCAGCAGGCACTATCATTTCAACAAGGAAAGCCAATCACGCTGAACATCCGAAAAGCGCATCCCCCTGAAGTTCCCCTTACCAACACACCAAATAGAAGCCAAATGCTGAATCTTCTCCCAAACCAGCAAAAGAGATAACTTTGTCCCCCGAAAAAATACGCGCTTTTTGTTCCATCCACAAGCCACAATACACAGAAAATAAGACACAATCCAATGACTCCTTACCCTCCTTTTTCCTGCCAAAACCAACAAAAAATGAATTGCCAAAAACTCCTCCACTGTCTTTGGACAAACTCAGCATTCCCCAAAATAATTAAATAGTTTGTTCCAAATCCTCCGGGTGAAGTCAAAATGTAAGAAAAGATGCAAAGCAGTTTTAGAGCAATTAAAAAATACTTTGCGCTTATTTTGTAATTTCTTTTTTTATTAGGGTTTTTTTTTATCTATACTACCTTAAAAAATAAGGAGAAGGGACGTGTTTTCACACATGCCTCTAATGGTGCATTTCCAACCATTCTAAATACCCCTTTGTTTTATTATAAATGTTGTCATTCCCAACCATTCTTTCTTCCCCATTTTTCTCTTTCTAACTGATGCGAATCCTAGTCTCCCCTTGTTATCTTTCACGCCCTGCTCACTCCTAACATTATATCACAGCATTGCCCACACTCAAACATCCCCAACTTTTCTCCCTCTCTCTCTCTCTGAATATTCAGCATACCTCTTTGCCAGAGCATGACCACACCTCACCCAGCCGCAGGGTCCTCTAAATCTTCTGCTAGGCATGATTTTCCAATCTCCCGCTCACACTTTGTCTCTCTGTATCTCTCTCATGCTTGCCTTGT
This sequence comes from Malania oleifera, assembly GCF_029873635.1. Lineage (NCBI taxonomy): Eukaryota > Viridiplantae > Streptophyta > Magnoliopsida > Santalales > Ximeniaceae > Malania > Malania oleifera. The sequence goes on from NC_080425.1 coordinate 80,261,640, forward strand.
CTCTCTCCCTCTCACTTTTTTTTCTCTCTCTCTCTCATCCTCTTTGGGCATATCCACATTCCCCTGCATTATTGTTTTGTTTCCAAACCGAGTGGTCATAATTCATTTAGAATTATGTTTCCCCTCTGTTTCTGTCACGCATCTTCAAATCATCTTCATAGTTTTTGTTAATAAAAACATTTTTTGAAATTTTTATTTTCGGTCCCTCCTTCACTCCTTCAAAGGTTTCTTTGGTGCAGAAGCTTTGCAACACCTCCCATTAGTAATTAGGTACACCTTTCCACCCCTTTATTTTTTCCAATTTGTTGTTGTCAACAAATCTATTTTCAAACTCTGTTTTGTGATTTAATATATGAGTAAATGTCTCATAGATAATATTTCATTTTTACCAAAATGACAAACATTAATGAATATAAACACAAGTGCATATTGATGCAAAATGCATTATACAAGTCAATATTGGTGTCTTTGAGCATGCACTTGTAATTGAGAGTTGAATTCATCATGACATTGAATTACTAATCAAATTCAGGAATAAGGATCGTTTGGAACCACTTAAAGAAAAGTACCTTTCTGGAAAATTACTTATCTAAAAGTAGTATGAGATTACTTATTATAAGTATTTTTTCAGATAAGTACATTTTTCAAAAAAATATTTTTTTTTAGAAAATATTAATTTTATTTATTTTATTTAAAAAAAAAAAGTATTTGGAGAAGTACTTATTGAGATAAGTACTTAATCAAGTGCGAACCAAACATTACCCGTTTTTATTTTTTTGATAAGTAAAGGGAACTTTATGTGAGAGGCATCAAGAGGATGCCAGCCCATGGTACACTAAATCAAACACCTTGAAGGGTGTCACACAAATCCAAGATTACATCAAAATCATAAATAACAGTCCTACTATGCCAGCTATTGACCACAGTAAACCAGTGTTCTTTGCTGATTTGGATTATTGGGGATGAATTTTTGAACATTCACCTTTTCCTCTCTTTCCAAATGTGCCAAAAAATTGCAAGGGGAATGAGATACAATGCCTTTCTCTTCACCTTTGTGGCCTAAATCCCTTTCCAGACCCAGAATTCCCCTCCCACAGAGTTAGCAATAACCCACCTTTGTCCGATCAGAATCAACACCATATTCTAGAGATTCCTTGTCCAAGCACAGTAAAGGGGGATGTGCTCAACCGATTATGCGTCAATTGTGCAAAGGGGACATCTATTGACAACTGACAGACCCCTTCTCTGCAAATTATCCATAGTCAAAATCTTACCATGGGTTGCCTCCCAAGCAAGAATGCAACTTTTGCGGGGCTGATGTCTTCCAAATTTGAGTCCAATGGAAAATAAAGTTGTTTGACACCAAAGGGGAGAGCTTCCGGTAGAAGGATCTAAAAGTGAAAGCCTCCTTCACATCTAAGGTCCAAATAGGGAGATCGGTGCTATTATAGTGTTCGAAGTTGTAGAGAAAGCTGTAGAAATCCTTGAGCTGGTTGAGTTCCCAAACATCCACCATTCTAAGGAGGGGGATGTTCCAAAAGAGCCCCCAATCTAAGATTTGAAGGTGTTGACTGGCCCAGGCATCTTTATTACATGCCAAATTATAGATCGTGGGGAATAGAACAATAAGAGCTTCTTGGTCGCACAACGAGTCATGCCAAAAAAAAATGATGTCCCCCCTCCCCACTTGAAACCTAATACATGAAGCAAAATCAATCGAGCCTTTCTTTATGAAATTCCACACCCCTACACCCTGTAGTCCTCTAGTAGGCTGGGAGATCCAACCATTATGTTCAAGCCCATATTTCACAGCAATGATTCCCTGTCAAAGGTGATCTTTCTCAATCATAAATCTCCATAACCATGTCCATAACACGGCTTTGTTGAAAAGTGGAGGGACTTCAAACTCAAGCCTCCTAAGTCAAAGGGTTGTTTCACCATGCTCCATTTGACAAGGTGAAATTTGAATTCCACCCCAAAGGTTCCCCAAAGAAACCTCTTTCGAATTCCTTAAAGTCTTTTGGCAACTGAAGTTGGAAGGGGGAGGAGAGACACGAAGTAAACAAGGAGATTGGTCATGGATATTTTGATTAGGGTGAGTTCGCAACCTTTTGACAGCAAATTCCTCTTCCATCCAGCCAGCCTTTTTTCAAATTTCTCAATGATCAGATCCCACACTCCTTTGTCTTTGAATTTGGCACCAAGAGGTAGCCCAAGATAGTTAATAGTGAAAGTACCCATTTTGCAGCCTACAAGACTAGCAAGAAGAGGCACATTTACAATTTCTCCAATCGGAATGATTTCATTTTTTCCAATAACTTCCAAACCCAGAACTGGCTCAAACCCTACCAAGATACATCTCAAATTCAAACTAAGGAGAGGTTCATCCTCACAAAAAATGATAAAGTCATCAGCAAATAGGAGATGCGTAACCTCCATAGACCAATCATGTCTACCAATAAGGCCTTCCAGCAGCCCTTCTCTTGTAGCTTTTATCAACATGAGGCCCCATCACCACCACGAACAAGGGATAGAGGGCCCCCTTGTCTTAGACCTCTAGAGGAGTAGAAGAAATCTATAGGTCGCTCATTGATTAACACAAAGAAGCTTGGTGTGTTGATGCAATAAGCGATCCAACTACACCAATGCTCCCCAAAACCCATTTCCTAAGAGTAAAGAGAAGAAAATTTCAATTGACATGATCAAAAGCTTTCTCTGTATCGAGTTTGCAAACCACTCCCTTTTTCTTTTCCCTCTGGTACGTATCCACTACCTCGTTAGCTATTAGGGCTGCATCCATGATATGTCTTCCCACCACAAAAACGTGTTGATATTGCCCAATGACTTCCAGAGTGACTTTTTTAAGCCTCATAGCAAGAACTTTAGCAAGGATTTTATAGATAATTCCTACTAGGCTAATTGGATGAAAGTCCTTAATGTTGGTTGCCTTGAGTTTCTTTGCGATCAAGGGAAGGAAAGTGGCATTGATGCTACTAATAAATCTTTCCGATCTAAAGAATTCCTCGAAGTGTTAGTAAAATCTTGCTTAAGCTTGCCCTAGTTTGACTGAAAGAATGATAAGGAGAACTCAGCTGGCCATGGCGCTTTTTCTCCATTGCAATCTCCAATAGCTTGGAGGATTTCAGCTTCCTCAAAGAGTCTCTCAAGCCACTTTGCAGTGAAGGGACTAAAAGATTTGAAGTACATGTCGCCCACTATAGGTCTCCAACTTCCAGATTCGGAGTAAAGAGCTTTATAAAAGTTGCAAATTCCCTTTTAATGTACTCCTTCTCTGCAGGTGTTCTATCTAATTTCAATGTTCAAAATGATGTTTGATCTACAATGGGCATTCGTGGTTTGATAGAAAAAATCTGGTATTCCAATCCCCCTCCTTGAACTAAAAGGCTCTAGATTTTTGCCTCCTAGAGATCTCTTCAAGGCTAATAGCCTCAATCAACTCCTTCTTTAACAAAACTCTTTTGGCCCTTTCATCAGAATTGATCCCTTGGTAGCTCTTGCTCATCAAGGATCTTGACGTCGTTTAGAATAATGGTCTTCTTTGCCTGAATGCTCCCAAAAATGCTTTTATTGCACACTTACTCTTTCAGCCCTTCAGGTTTGAAGCAAGCACGAAGCTAGCTTCCCCCTAACATGCGACCGCAAAAGCTTAATAAGGCCCCGCAGCCATTGTGCTTTAACCATTTTTTTCCAAAGTGGAATGGGATTGGTTCCCATTTGATTCCACCCGTGTCAAAGATGATAGGGATATTATCCAATGTGGGCCTGGTTAGGAGCTCCCGAGTGCCTTTGGGAAAGTGAGTATCCCAATGCGCTGAGATAAGGAATCTATCAATTCTCAAGAAGGAAGGTGAATCCTAGAGTTGGACCAAGTGAAAGCACCACCAACAAGAGAGAGATAAACATGGTTTTAAATAAAGGCAAAGGCCACGACCGTTACGTAACGCCGTTACGTAAAGGTTTTTTGGGTTACCGATACCATTACACACCGCGAAATCGGTGGGAAGAAAAATCACGGCCGTAGCGGTCGTTACGGACCGCGACCGTTACGCAAAGGCCGCTACGTAACCACTACAGGACTGTTACACCAAAAAAATATTTTATTTTTTACTTTTTCTTCTCATTTTTTCTCTCTCTTTTATATATCATTCTCAATATACCAAGTGGCAAGAGGGGGAAAAGATTATAATGAGGATGACAATGATATAAAATTTACTATTTCTTTAAATACTCACAATAGATGCATTAATTAACAATTTCAAAATACTTACTTGTTAGAAAATTTTTTTTTTTAGTAATATTAGTAATGTGATATTTATGTTCTTTATTTTTCAACTTCAACCTTCTTTCTTTTCTAGCTATTTTATATTTATATTATTCGTATGTCTTATGTGTATAATGTATTTTATTTTATTAATTCATTTAGCACACATAAGAATTTATCACAGATAAGAACAATGAGAAGAATAAATACGCGCACACACATAATTTTCTATCAATGATGGTTTAAAACAAATGTAAACTTGTTGCCCTTACTAAATAACTTAGTTACTCGAACTAAAGGTCCAAAATACACTAAAACCCTTTCTAAGAATGGCTAAAAGCTTAAAACATGCAAGTACGCTAATATGCACAAGGTTGTGCGTGCTTCAAAAAAATTCACAGCCGTTACACCCATTTCCCGTTATGTAACATCCGCTACTCCTGCTTCCCGTTACACCCGTTACCGTTACGTTACGCTACCCGCTACTGCGATTTAAAACCATGGAGATAAATGAGCCCATTCACATTGGTGAAGTCTAGGAACTCTCTCATACATCTGTTTTCCACTCCGCCCTCACTTCTTTCATGGGGGTACAACACCATGTTGAAGTCTCCTCCAATAACCCAAGGTGTATCCCAATGGCCTTTTTGAGGTCGTCTGCATGGGCCATAGGCCATACTCTCCAAGAGCTCAATCCATAACAAACGTTTTTGAGGTCGTTTGCATGGTCCATAGGACCCCGTGAGAACTCAAAAAAATTTGTCATCTATATTTTCAAACAAGCATGAGAATTGGGGCTGATCATTTTCTATAACACCCACTGGGAGACCTACTTCTTAGAAAGTGTGCTTTCTAGGTCCAAACCATACAACATTTCAAAGTTGGGATTGTCCTGGATATCAACCGGATTGGGGCTGCATTGAAAGGCCTCCGGATGGTTAGAAGGAGTTGGAATTAAGGTTAAAGCAGAGGCATCAGCCTGCGATAATGGAAGCTCTGGATTTGGTTCCTTCTCGGCTTCGCTATTAGCAAAGACCAGAGAGCAGCGCTCAGTTGCAGAGGGCAGGCACAATCAGTGTAAGTCCGGGCTGTAACTGGCATCGACAACCTCCCAGGGGCTGCAACAAATGGTGAGGTTTTCAAAACCTCCCAGCTCAAATAGGGGGCCAAGGTCTGCTTTGCTGTCTGGAGAGGGGCTTCTAGAAAGAGCATGGAAGCAGTCACTGGCTCAGATCAATAATTGCATTTGAGATTTTGAGCCACCCTTTCAAATTGAATCTGGGAAGGCCAAATGCCACTAGCCTCCACTATTGGTTTCCAAGAGGGATATGAACTTGCCATGTTTGTTCATCTTTAGTTGGATATGAACTGCAAAACCACAAAGGTGAGAGAGGGCCTCTTCTCGAGCTCCAGAAATCTTCCCAGGCTCGTAGGAACCAAGCGAGCTCCTCCAAGTCCAGAAAGATGGAAATGCAACCACCATTCTGAAGTTTCATAAGTCCCAGGATATCGGTTTCCTCCCCTTCGATGGCTAAATCAAAAGTCTTCCTCTTGATCCACACCGAAAACTTTGCGCCTGCCAGGGACAAAGGCAGGAAAGAAGGTTGCCAGGAACAAAAGTCAAAGCTGTGCAGGGGAAAGGCGATGCAGGGGGTTTAGGGTCTGCAGAGGGTTTAGGTTTCCAGCACCGAGAGAAAGAGAAGGCAAGGGAAAGAAGGAGAGGGGGAGAAGAGAAAAGAGAAAAGAATGTACATCAGAAAAAAAAGAAAGCGAAAAGTAAAAATGAACAAAAAACAGGGAGAATAAGAAAATCTCCCTTTCTCATTAATAAACCAAACACTCTTATTGACACAAGTACTTATGAAAAGTATTCTTCTAAAAAAGCACTTTTTTAAGATGTTCCAAACGGGGGCTAACCCACAGTGAGCAAACCCAGCTACCCTGTTCCAATTTTATGACATTTTAAGTCTATATGGCACAAAATTCAAAGAGGACTGGTCCTCAACTCATATAACAGGCGGATGGTGATGCACATAATAAAGATATAAATATAAATCTCCACTTTAATAATAATCAGTGATTTGTGTGCCGATTTTCCAGGGTCTCTTTCAATTATTTGTTGTATTACCGGTCAGCATGCTCCAATGCAGTCTATTATAGAAAATAAATTTTAGTTTCATGAATCATGGTTGATTAATTAATCAATTTAATACCCATTGTTTTGCCTTAAAGAAAGTACAACAACTACTGCTACACTGCCAAGCTGCACAAATGAATGCCGGACCAAAGCCACTGCATCAAAAGGAACAGCTGAAGTGCCACCAGTAGTAGCATCAGAAGAACTTAAAGAAGTTGAAGGACCCTCTGCCGCCAAGGGTTTCCTGAGTTATGCTTCACTAAGTTCTGTTAAGCATTCTTAGCATAAATTTGATGTCACTTAATTGAACGATAGAAGATACTACAAGAATGCTTCTTAACCTTTTTGCACACAGCAAGTTGGCCATCTGTATAAACTGTCTTAGCTACTATTGTGTTAACAAGGCTTGCCATTAGGGTGATCTAATTCTCAGCGGTATTGACATTAATAGGATGCACGCCATTGGCAGTGTCACCTGCCTGTGTGTGAAGCAGGTTGCTAGCAGCTTCAAACTGGCAGGTAGGAATATATGAACTATATGGTGTAAGATCAGCTTGACCTGTTGCCGATCATCAAGGGGAGTGCCAAATTTGAGGTTTGAAAAGGATTTATCAGTGGGTGCAAACAGTGTTAGGCCTCCTTTTATTCACTGAGCAGTGCATTAACTCAGTCATCCACTTATGTAGTTTCAAGTTTCCAAATTAGGGTAGAAAACATGCAAGATTTATTGAGGATCACTACAATGTTTGTGGGGCCTGGTTGTACTGGATACAGAGGCATCCTAGACAGGGGTGATGGGGCAGAGGTACTGGAGTAGGAGGCAGTAGGGGAAAAGTTGAAAACAAATTCGACATCACAGCCATCCTCATTGATAACTGCCAGAACCACATCCAAAGACTTCATGACGAGCTGATGCAGATGCAGGTGCTAAAGATACAGTAGCTTGAAATGGAGCCTGCAGGGACTGAGTCAAAGTTGTTGAGAAACAGAGAGTGGTGATCAATAGCTTTGAGTGGATAACAGGTAGTTTCACATGCTTCTGGCTATTGCAGTGTTCAATGTGGTTTTACTTGGGCTTAGTGGTGAAGGCAGGGTGGCTTTTGCTTTTGTGCCTTATGGTTCTAGAGAGACAGAGACAGAGAGAGGATTTTATAGACCATACAGAGATAGTGAGGTAGTAAATGAAAGTTGGTTGGTTGGGAGGGTGAAATTCAAGTTTGCCAGGAGAACGTAACCCTGCATTTGATCTTTCAGTTGATGGTATTGGAAATGAGTGCTGAAATGGGATAATGGCCACAGGATTGCTTGGCAAAGGAGATAGACAAGAAAGTGAGGTGTGTTATGGTTTCATATTAACTACCATAATTAATTGTTTCTGGCAAGGAGTCACTAATTGATGGGTTAAACCCCAACAACTATTGCTTTGCTCATTTCTATATTTTCTCATTTGTTTTTTCCCCTTGATTTTTCTTCCTGAAACTGGTTTGCAAGACCATCGCTAGCTGGACTTTTGAAGGTAATCAACAACTATATGTGGGACATTACCCAAACTCAACTTGATTCGATAAATTTAAACTCTGACCTGGTATACGGACCATGTCAAAATCTCGGGAACTAAAACTAATTTATCACATTGAATCTCAAAATATCAAAGCTCACATGCAATGTGACTGTTGGAGCACTTAAGAAATTCTCGAAGACATTGTAATTTTTATTGGAGCATTAATTGGCACATTATTATGTTTTATAAATATATCAGAAATATTTTGGTTTTTACAATTTGTTCAGGATTCATCTCCATCTTTTGTGTATGATCCTTTTATTGGTCTGTTTTCTGTGTATCCTGTGAGCACTTGTGTGTTCTGGTACGACACCAGTTCTAAGACCGGAGGGAATTAGGTTGAAGGATGGCCCACTATTTTCTGCTCTCAGGGCAAAGCCACACGGAAAAGATGCAGGCATCTCTATATGTGAGGGGGCTGCTACTACTAAATCTCCATGGAATGCTTCTGGTGAGATTAGGCTGGCTTTTTTCTTCATTTTTTTTAAATTTACATTTCAAGTTATCCTCTACAAGCATTATTTACTCTGCAGCATGCTTATGCCAAGTTATGACAGATATACAATATGCCGTACATATGATTATTTGTGCTTGTTTGTTATCTATGTGATTGGACTTTGGCATGCTTGTTTGCGCTTAGTTCATATGATTGTTTGCACTCGTTTGTTCTGTGGGATTTTCCATTTTCTAAAATATACTGTCACCACTAAATCTGACACATAAAAAATGAGAGATCTGTAGAAACTTGGCCATATGGATGGTGTAAATTAAGATAAAAATTCAGAAATTGAATCTCTTCCTTCAAGTATCTTAATTTATTATATATCAGTTGATGATTGTCTAAGTTTTCATGTAATTTCTAAGTTAGATATAGTTGTGTTTGAAATTATATCAATTTTTTCCACCAAGTATCTGTACTCTGAAAAGACTGTATTTGGGCTGATAATTCTACAATTATTCATGAAATTTCTAAATAATCACTCTTCTGAAAGGTGGCTACAAACTCTAAAGTTACAAAAGGGTAACTCTTGACTTAATTGGACGAAATAGATTTACAGGTGCACACTGAAAACTTTGCTTATTGAATTATTTTGTGGAAGACATTTTATCTAGGATATTTCATTACAACTCATTGCATATGTTTTTGCATGAAAATTTTACAGAATTAGATGCAATGTTATATGCGACACTGGAACTTCGTTATTTGTCATCTATGTCTTTGTTGATGTAAGAAAACTGTGACCACCATTCCTTTTTTTAAAGAAGAAAATATCCCTGTAAATTAGCACAATGCTTTGAGAGCATTGCTAGACTCCCCCAAAAAAGCCTCATTAATATCCTGAAATAAAAGCATTTGATGCTTCTAGATGGAAAAGTGGGCACAGCACACATTGTCTGATATTAAAACACAACTTGCAGATCAAAGAACTTGTGAATAACATGCAGATGCAGTGCAGAGTTAGGATTGGCAAGTAGGGCCCAGGGTAAGACTAGATTCAAGAAATTTAAGATTTGGTTTGTTGGGCTGTTATTCAGAGCTGAGCCATAGTTTTTAATATTTAAAAAATTTTCAAGTTTCTAATTGTTGTATGTGTAATCAATATGTGGTAAAATGGAGTTTTAATATTCTTCTAAAGTTTTTTTTTTTTTTTTGGTACTTATGTAATAGCTTTCTTAAATTTTTTAGGACACTTTGATGCTATGAAATTGTTTATTTTAAACATATCCTTTGAAAAAATAAAAAATATATAGTAATTAATACAAACAAATTACTACAAAAAAACAGTATTTAACAATAAAAAATTAAAAATATACCAGAACAATGTTCTGTTATTAAAGGGAGACCGAATAATGCATCTACTTTGTAAAAACAATGGGGAAAAAATTAAGAGGGTTGAAATACAAAGAATTGAACAAAAATCTATAACATGCTAGAAAATGAAACTGTGGCCTGTGGGAAAGGGTAGTTGAAGAAAGATTAAGGCTAGAAACGAAGGTATCAGAAAATCAATTTGGTTTTATGCCTAGGAGATCTACCACAAAAGTTTTATATCTTTTAAGAAGATTAATGAAAAATTTTAGGGAAAAGAAGAGGGACTTGCACATGGTATTTATTGACTTAGAGAAAGCATATGATAGGGTACCTAAGAAAGTTCTATGGTGGGTTTAGAAAAAAAAAAAAAAGTGTATATAGTAGGTATACTGATGTCATTAAGGATACGTACGATGGAGTAGTGACTAGCGTAAGGACTATAGATGGAGAAACTAGAGAATTTCCAATCACCATAGGTGAACATCAAGGATCTTCTTTGAGCCCTTATCTTTTTGCTTTGGTTAACTGATTAAGAGCATTCAAAATGAGGTTCCATGGTATATGTTGTTTGCAAAAAATATTGTATTGATTGATGAAACTAGGGGCAGAAAAGAGACTAAGTTAGAATTATAAAAGAAACTTTGGAATCTAGAAGTTTTAGGATAAGTAGAATTAAGATAGAATATATGAAATGTAATTTTGGTGATGGTAGAAGGAATATCAAAGATAAAGTTAAACTTGATGATGAAGAAATAAATAGCACTTGTAGATTTCGATACCTTGGATCTATTATACAAGCTGAAGGAGAAATTAAAGATGATGCAATGCATAGAGTTAAAGCAGGTTGGGTAAAATGGAGAAATGCTTCAAGTGTGCTTTGTGATTGTATAATACCCTTAGAATTAAAAGGGAAGTTTTATAGGACAGCTATAAGACCAATTATGCTATATGGATCAGAATTGTTGGGCGACGAAGAAACAAAATATCCAAAAAGTAAAAGTTGTCGAGATGAGAATGTTTAGTTGGATGAGTGGTATAACACTAAAACATAAATTAAGGAATGAACATATTCGCGATAAGTTGGGTATAGTTCCTATAGAAGATAAGATAAGGGAGGGACGACTCAGATGGTTTGGGCACTTGCAACGTAGGCCACATAGTGCGCCAGTGAGGAAGAGTGAATTAGTTACTGTAGGGGGCAGTAGAAGGGGTAAGGATAGACTTAAAATAACTTGAAATGAGATAGTGAGTAAGGATTTAATAGCCCTAAATTTATCAAAAGAAATGGTCCATGATCGCATAAATTAACAGAAAATGAATCATATAGCCAACCCCACCTAGTAGGTTGAGGCTTGGTTTTGTTGTTGTTTGTTGTACAAAGGAAATTGAACAAGAAATTTTTTTAATGAAGTTATTTCTTTGTTCAGAAAAAGCAAAAATATTGCAAACAAAAAAATAAAAAATATAAGTGATCCACCAAAGGGAAATTACATATAAAAACCGTGTTCACAAATAATCAAAACATCATTTTGCCCAAATTTAAAACCAATTTGTTAAGGGTAAAAGGAAAATGAAACATTTTATCAAAATATTTTTTTTTTCAAAGTCTTGGTTTCTCATTGCTATTATTTGATTATCAGTGAATAAAGCGGTTCATTGCAACCTTGCTATGCATAAACTGCTAAAGAAAATTCCAATATTTATTACCAGTATAATATTTTGCTCTTTAGTTCTTCATCTTTCACATATAGACCATCCAAGTTTTTTTGCTATTGGCTTGGAATCTTTGTTCTTTGCTTTTTCTACAAAGTTGTATGTACATTATATTTGCTTTGTGCAAGTTATTTATGTTTGGTATATGATTATTGAAAAAATCTTAATCAACCCAGAAAATAAAATTGGTTTCCTTCATCCTTCAAAGACTGATTGTATGTACACTATATTTGCTTTGTGCAAGTTACTTCTGTTTCGTATATTAATTATTGAAAAATCTTAATCAACCAGAAAAAGAAAAAATAAAAAACATTGGTTTCCTTCATCTTTCGAAGACTGAAGAGTAAAGTAATATTTTGATAGAATCGGTGAAAAAGGGTGTCTGTTTTGGTTCTATGAAATAATACAATGATTGAAACAATCTCTTCAACAAATAGACAAATGAGTGATTTTAAAAAAAACACGTGCAACGCACATGACTGCTTGCTAAAGTAAATATGTGTTCTTTTTAGTGGCCTAGTGGCATAAATGCTGGACATGAAAGTTATTGTGACAGTTATTGTTTGAACAAAAATTTCTATTGTAGTCTCTCTCTCTCTCTCTCTCACTCACTCATTTTTGTGACAGTTATTGTTTGAACCAAAATTTCATTTGTACTCTCTCTCTCTCTCTCTCTCTCTCTCTCTCAGTGGTTTCTTCTTCCACTTACTTCTCTGTTCTGTCTAATTTCTCTCAGTTCTGTTCTTCTCTTCTGCTTTGTGCCTCATTTCTTCTTCTTCTCATCTTCTCTCCTCCTCCCTTCTCTTTCCCATAGTTCTTTTAATTCTCTCTTTGATTTCTAATATTCAGTCACTTGTCCTACATCAAATTAGTATCAGAGCAAACCATGATTACCACGCAGCCACTGTTCATCATCTGCAACTCAACAGAAATTACAGTTGCAAACATCAATCTCCAGCAAGCATTTTGCAACACCACCCATACCCTCAAAAATAGAGCCCCCCGAAACACCATCGTCAGAAGTTTTTTTAATAATAAAAGAAGATATATTAAGAAAGAGAATGTACAATCAGAGCAGTGATGCTAAATCCTCTACGAGAAAAATAAGTATAAAAGCAAAGAACAAACAGAAAAGAATAAAAATAGCAAAAAATAAAATAAACTGAACTTATATAAGAAAGCCCCTCGCTAATCCCTTCCCATCATAGTTCACCGAACACTTCAAATTCGCTAATTCCCCCTAACCCTTCTTTGTGTTAAATTTACCAACATCAAGCCTAACTTCATTTCCTCCATGATCAGACAATGTGAGGCCCAAGCTATCCAACAAATTCTGAGTTTGAATGTCTTTCTCAGCTGACTCTTGAACTGGATTAGGCAGAATTCCATATTTTACCTTCAGTTCCTCTTCAGAAGCATCATCCTCAAAAATATTAATTCCATCTAAACCTTCTAGAGGATGAGGCAGCACATCAGATAAATCACTGAGACAATCATTAGACGAGTCCGAAAAAAATCTTTGCTGCTCCCGAATTTGATCCAGAAGTAAACCCTTGTCACATTCAAATTCACTACTACTAACACTATCGCCCCTGTCAAACATCCCCATCTTTTACTATCCTTGCATGAATCCTCTCAATCTTGGATCCTCCACTATACTTACCTTCAGAATCTCTATTAAGATTTCTTTTCTTTTCTTTTCTTTTTTGGTTTCATCACAAGATGAAATCCCAAACTTCTTCAAAATGCTTCCTCCTTTCAAAATCCAACTGCACTTCCTTATGTTGAGCATAAATCTTTCAACTCCTCAGATAATCAGAATCGACTCCATTATCATTTGAATTCCCTTCTGAACCAACAATAAAATCTTGATTTTCAACTCCACAAGAATTAAAATTCTTCAAAGAAGATCCCCAAAACTCAAACCTGAACCCCAGCTACTATCATTCTGCCTCCTTTTCTTTTTGTTTCCGCCTTCTTGAGCACCATTCTCTGAAGTTTCATGGCTATCCGACCGCCAGAGAGCCTCCACACACCAGCTGAAACTTTCGTGGCCAACTCCCTCAAATTCATACACTCCCTGCAGTTTTCTTGACACACCGCCACCCACACTGAAACCCCCACCAACAATCTGCCACCAGCCGGAGCACCATTGCCAGACGCACCTCGCCAGCAGTACGCACCTTGCCAGCAGTGCACACACCCCATGCACCGGCGATGTGCATGAGACACTGCTTGAATTTTTCTGAATGCTCCAGACCAAAGAGATATTGCTTCCAGCCACACTATTTTGGGTTTTCTTCTAACATGAAGCTGTTTGATTGATAACTAATTGATCGAATTCGGTTTACATTTCTGATGATAATTCAGCCTGATCTTGGACTGTCAATGTAAAACTTCCGAGTTTTGAAGGCCTTCCAGCTTTCAGAATCTCAGATTGAGACCCAGCTGATTTATTTTGGAGATTTCATGCAACAAATTATCTTTTCTTCACAAGATTTCCATGTTCATCCAAAGAAATCCAAGTGACTTTGATAAATACTGTTCAAAGGATAAATTCAGTGAGACAGCACCATTCTTCAAGCTTATTATCAGAGCATCTATAAGCATCTAAGGACCGTTGATAAGGTTGTTTAAACTTACACGACCTGGACTCCATATTGATTTAATATCACTCATCTGAATGGTACTTATTTGAATTCGCATCAGACCATATCTGCTCTTTGATTTAAAGAAAGAAAATGATGAGTTGATTCCACATATCTACTTCCATTCTAGTTTGCAACTCTCAACAATTGATAAAACCTAGGTGTCCTTATTATGATGGTTGTTCAGGTCCTCACAAACCTTTCCTAAATTGAGCAGATGACATGGAGAATTATATTGTCTGACCACCTAAGTATCTACTTAGCTAAATCAAAGCTTCTTGGTTTAGCAAAGCAATATTGGCAAAAAGTTGAAAAGTGCAAAAATTATCTTGGAGAACCACATGGTAAACGAGATATATTTTAAGAGAAAAGTATGCCCCACATTCTTATAGGGAGCAATTAGTAGACCAACTGTGTAGTCTTAGGCAACTTTCTTCTAGTGTCCACCAATTATTACCTTGGATTTGGAGACCTAATTTTTTGGTGTGCTCTTAGCAGAAATCTAGTGTGGTGATTAAGTTCAAGAAAGGATTGAGGAATGAAATCACATCCCACTACTCTATTTGAGGCTTACCACATGGCTTTAGAAGTTAATTGATTCCTCTAGCAACCAACTCATAACGCCACTTCCTATCTTAAAGAATTTCATTAGTCTAGATCAATTTCTCCATGGTCATGAGGTATTCCTAGATCCTCCCAAGATGTTCAAGAGAAAACTCAATTGTTGAGGATAAACAATAAAATATCAGAAGTACCCATGCAAGTTGTTTCTTAATTGAGTATCATGACTACATAAATTATTTGCATATTACTAGTGCACAATTTTTTGATTTTTCTATAGGCATGAGTCATGGAACTTTCAAAATGAGGCCATAGACTTGTCTTTAGTGACCTTAAACACTGGTCGAGCCTCTAGACCAGAGATGGACCTCAACTTATCACCAAATTTGGTTGTTGAGACTCGCAATGAACATCGAGATGAGTAGCCAACTACTAAGAAAGATGTGTTTATCAATGACCTCACTCTTCAACCTCAATTTTCCAATTTCTAACCCAAAGAGCGAGGGACAATTGGTTGCTATAGAATTTGTTGAAAATTCCTTAATCATGGAATTATTGTTAAAAATTCCCTTTAGAGACTATTTCTACTTAATCCAGTAAATTTGTGCCTCCATCCCTCGCATCTACTCCCTCTACACTCCTTAACCAAATCTAGTGAAAATATTGTCCATCATCCTAGAATATGGATCAAATGCATATTTGCTTGGGCTGCCAATAGATTTGGATTTTAAATTAATTTCCTGTTTGGAGGACATATTTCATCAGGACATTGCAGCCTTCTATGCTACTTGCAATTGCATAATCCTCTAGAAATTCTCCAATGGTGTTTGACAATGCAATGCAGATCATGCCTCCTCTTGATTTGCCTACATGTTTGACTTGGTCTCACTCATGGAGTTAAAGCTGCTACACCATTTCAGAACTGGAGGTAGAGTTTTCCCTAGCAAGAGGAGTTTGATGGAGAACTTTAAATATTTATATTGTAGCTAGGTTTTTTTTATTTTAGTTTGGGAAAATTAAGGTTAAGAAGTTTAGTTAATTTAGGTTTATTTTTGTGAGTTGAAGTACATTGGGCTTATTAGTAATTTCATGTTTTATTGAGATTTTTATGCAAATATGTGTTAGTAGTAGTGGGTAAAAATGCTGGGCATGTAAGTTATTATGACTGTTATTATTTGATCAGGTTGCTATTGCAGTTCCAACACCCCCCACGACCCCCCCCCCCTCTCTTCTTCTTCTTCTTCTTCTTCCTCCTCCTCCTCCTCCTCCTCCTCCTCATCTATTCTGCTAATTTCTCTCAGTTCTGTTCTTCATTCTCTTCAGCTCTCTTCTGTTCTCTCCTTATTCTGTACTGTCCCTGCTGTCCAGCAGCCTATCCTCTCTTCTCTTATGGTTTGTTCTACTTCTTCACATCTTCTCTTCTTCTTCTTCACATCTTCTCTTCTTCTTCGTACTCTCCCCCATAATTCTCTCCCTGATTTCTGATGTACAGTTGCTTGTCCTGCATCAACACATTACCCACCGCTCAACTTTCACTGATGCAGCAAACAATCAAATTTTTGCGCGGCATGTCAAGCCCCGGTAAGGTTCTTCGCTTTTGCATCGAAGTAAACCACATGCTCCACCGCTTTTGCGGACCCCCATCAATTGCTTTGAGTTTCATTCTTTTTACATGCATAATGGGAAACTGAAAGTATCTGAATTGAGACAGAGCAAATCCATCCTCCTCCCAAGGTTAACATTTTTACTTCACCTTCTAATAGTTTGACATTAACCCAAAATGTGTATAAGTCACCTAAACTTTTCTAAACACTTTTACAAAATATTTATTAACCATAAGGTCTAGAAGCCCAATCCTCTCATAAGTGAATGGAATGCGTATCATTTATCTCCAAATGAATTTATTATTACTAGTTACAGTTTTATATTCCAACAATTTGGTTAAAAAATAAGAACAACACCATGCAATTAAAACAAGTCATACCATAAGTGAAATAACATATTTTTATCCTATTTCAATTAATTACTTAAAAAATAAAGGGAAAAAAGAAGGTTCATACAACTCCATGCATACCTTTTGAGACTGTCACTTTAAGATGGTAAGGAGAGGACTGCCAAAAACTTTCCAACCTACAATTCCATGCAACTAATGCCCTATCTTTCACCACACTGTTGATGTCAGGTAATTCAACATCCTGCAACTACGCCGAAACAAACATATATGCAGAGCTTTCAAAAAAATCTCGAAACCGCATTTAGTCATATTACGGGAGGAACCTAAAGAATTTCCATTCATCATTGCTGATTCACTCCAGGGTACAACAATTGAAAAAAATAATAATGAAAATTCTTTCAAATACTGAATTCAGGTTTGTTAATCATCATACCAAGTTTTTATAGAGATCAACCAGACAGAGATATGGTTACCCAACTAAACAAACAAAGATACACAAAGCACAACAGAAAGCTCAAGCAGCCCATGGCCCCACATCAGCAGAGTCATTTAGCATACTACCATATGAACAAGAATAATTTACAATCCTCTCAAGCCCAATTACAGGTCTCTCAGACTCCTAGTTGTTGCCACACTTGAGAACTAAGAAGAACAATCAAGGTGAATAGTAAAAATTGACATGCCTGATTGTAAAAATTTTAGTATTTGCAACAAAGTTCACTTATTGAGTGATCGTATGCTTTATCTATCTCATTTTAATATATATTGAGCAGACAAATGAGCTTTTGCATATCAATTAATTACTTGTTTCAATAAATACAACTACTTAATGGAAAAGGAAATAAATGATGTTTTGTAGAACCATACTTCTGCTACATTTGGTACACGAGCGGAATGGAATGAGATGCCTATTCCACACTTTTCTTTCTATTCTCATGTTTGGGTGTGCCTTACTAAGTGGGAATGCCGAGTCCAACTTCGCATTGATTCCCACGTAAAGTTAGAACGAGTATTCCATTCAATTAATCAAGGAACGCTCACTCTCTTTTCAAAGTGAGAATCAAATAGGAATCAAAGAGAGGTTCCTCAATCTTAGGATAATTTGATATTTGAAATAGAACTTACATAATGAACAAGGATAATTTTGAATTTTTTTATCAATAAGTGTTGAATTTAAAATATACATTTAACTAAATATTGATAATAAATATTCAACTAATTAAATTTAAAAAATTACAAATGCTATTTGAAGTCTCAAAAATAAGTACTAATTATACGATAAGCAATATTTAGCTATTTCTATTCCAACTCTATTTCATTCCATTCCTATTTCCATTCCATTTTCCTTACAAATCATAGGGTTTGTACTGAGCCAATGTACCGAGAATACGGAACAAGAATGGTGTCGGGGTAAGGCACATGCTGTAAAATGTGGAAAGTTAGGGGTAAATATGTTGAAGCAAAATATGTAACGGAACTTGTATATTTTAGGGAGGATTGTTTCAAAATCTAGAAGAGATTATCATTTGTGAAATAGATAAATAATGAATTAGGATGGAACTATAACATCATTATACAAGTTCTGCAAAAAATCTTGAATTAAAAACTTAGGAGCATTACATTTAGCATTGTGGAACAAAAATGTGCCACATTTTGGAACGTATGTATTAATACGTGGTTTGCTAGTTTGTTAGCGTTTTCTAGTAACTATGATTGGAGCAATCCTCCCAATAGCAAACACAGATTTAGAAGAAGAATAAACATAAGCATAATAAGTCATATATCTAAGAAAAAATCATGGATAATTTACAAGGTTGGAGAAAGGCATTGGTGCATAATCTACTTGGTAGCCATGTAATAACACCAAATTGACTACAGTAACTGTTGGGGGAAACCTGAAAGCCCAAATGTTTTTCCTACTCCACTATGAATTAAAGAAAGCACCCTCACACCTTTGAGCATGATCTGCCATTTTGTTAAGCAACCTTCTAAGGCACTTAGACAGTTCTTCTGTATATTTTGATTTGATATAGAATTCAAAATTTTTCTGAATTCCAAAATCATGAAGTTACTTCCAAAACATTCTTATGTATCTGGACAGACTTTAAATTTAATTCCAAGCATCATAGTTAATAAACCTACAAAAATTTGGAATGCAATTCCTGACAAACGAGAACAGTGACACTTATTGACCAACTCAAACACAGTTTATTCAAAACCCACCTAGATTAGTTCAACGATATTCAACATATGCTCATATAAATCCAATTAATCAATTTAGCAACATCCATTTATTTTTATTTTTATTTTTATTTTTATTTTTATTTTGTATTCATTAAAGGGCACCCAGGGGGTGCCAACTCAAAAAATTTACAAATAAATAAAATCCATCTGAGACAGGATATCTGAATAAAACAATTAAATCATATTGATCAAACTTTAGAAAACACATTTTAATTTATTTTGCTAAATCATTTCTAAATAGGAGTTTATGGAAAAAGTCCAAGCAGTTTGCTGCGCACACACTTACAGGGAAAAGGACAAATTCCTCTTGTCTACAATGCCCAGACCCAAAACCACCACCACGTCCTGGTCCTCGTCCCCGTCCCCGTCCTCTGAATGCCATCTGTGGACCATAGACAATATCAACAAGCTTAGTTTCCGTTCAAAGAGAATGAGAAAATTTGCATGACAAAACTACCAACGTTCCTCAAGTATGATTACTAACAAACAGTTTTAGAGGTAGGGAAACAGATAAATTCCCATTCAAAAAATAAAATAGGGTGGGGAAGAATAGTTTATTAGGTGTTAAATCAGAGGGAAGACGAAAAATTGCACTCAATGGCCACTTGAGGGATAGGGGAATATGAGATGAGCCACCATTGGGAGATGGATGCTGCATGCTGCTGCATGCTGGTGCATATGGGCTTGCAGTTTGGACCGTGCGATGGTATCATTGGGGCTCAAGGCTTAAACCATGGAGTGTTGAGCTGGAGAAAAATCAGAAAACACTAAAATAGAGAGAAATCCTGAGGGACAAATGTATTTGACACACCACCACTGATCATTCATTGTGTTCCATCACTCCTGACACATTACCACATTCATTTAGTGGGTCTCATTATCATCAGATAAACTGTGATGATGTGTCAGGTACATCACACTAGATACATCGAAGTATTTGACGTTCGACTTCATAGTCATTGTTTGTGTTTTCCTTTTTTTAAAGTAAGTCATATCAGGTAGACCCAACCTCGATCTCAATTTGCAATAGCTAAGGCAGAGCTGGTTGTTTCAATGCGGGTTGCTTCATTTTCGAGTTTTGTCTATTAATTGAAAGTTAAGAGTTTGAATTAGGTTGACCCGATCCAATTTCTAAAACCATGTTAAGAATTTCTAATAGGAAAGAAGTGTTTGGTTAATCCTTCTCTTGTTCATATGCAGACTCATTTTAAATAATGGGGTCAGGGGCAAGTTTAGTGTTAGAAAAACAGTTTTCATTTTTACAAAAAAGTCACTTGTTTTTTCAGGTTTGTAACATTTACATAGAAAACATGGGGAACAATAACATGATGTTTTGTATCTTTCTTATACAAATTAAAATTATTTTTAAAAAAAATCAAAATGGTTTTCAACAACTAAAGAAGCAAAAGTTTCCTCCTTGTAAACCTCCATTGCCATACACAATAATTACGATCCCACAGTTGTGCCTTGCTGTGATGAACTGTCCTTCCTACAGCTCACTCTTCTTTCATCTCCCTCTAGTTTCAACTAAACAAGCAAAAGTTTCCTCCTTGTAAAACTCCACTGTCATATACAACAATTATGATCCTGCAGTGGTGCCTTGCTGTGATGAACCGTCCTTCCTACATCTCACTCTTCTTTCATCTCCCTTTGGTTTCAACCACACTATTTTTCTTTGCTCCTCCCTCTTTTAGTTATGTGATTTTTAAGGCCCTTGGTTGACCTGGCTTTGCGATCTTTCTCAATTGTCAACACTGAAGGCAATGTGCAATGGATGGACTTAAGCAACAAGCTTTATTTGTTTATTTATTTTTGAAAAATTTTAATCGAGAGAGAGAGAGATGGCAGTGCTTGACTTTCAATGGCTGGAGTTGGAAAAAGGGGTAACCATTCAATTTCAACGCTGCTAGAAGGAGATCAAGTGAAATAAGACAAGAAGCCAAAGGAAGATGGGTGTTGTGTTGCTGCAGTGATACAGCGGGGCATGGGGTTGGATTGTGGGATAGAGTTTTTTGGAGTGAATACTTTGAACTACTGAGTAAGAGGAAAGTTCACTTTGAATTGTTCACATTTTTTTGAAAGGACAGTTTTATAGAATAAATATAATGCCTTTAATTGTTCACATTTTTTTGAAAGGAAAGTTTTATAGAATAAATATAATGTCAGCGATGCTATATGGATCAAAATGTTGGACAACTAAGAAACAGCATATGCAAAAATTAAAAGTTGTCGAGATGAGAATGCTTAAACGGATGAGCAGTCTAACATTGAAAGATAAACTTAAAAATGAACATATTTTCGATAAGTTAGGAGTAGTTTCTGTATTAAATAAGATAAGGGAGGGACGACTCAGATGGTTTGGACACTTGCAATGTACACCACATAGAGCGCCAATGATGAAGAATGAGTTAGCGACTGTGAGGAGCAGAAGAATGGGTAGGGGTAGACCTAAAATAACTTGGAATTAGATAATAAAGATTTAATAGCCCTAAATTTGTCGAAATAAATTATCCATGAGCGCATAAATTGGCGGAAAATGATTCACATAGCCAACCCCACCTAGTGAGACTTAAGGCCTGATTTTGTTGTTGCTGTTACATTGGGTTGACCAAATCCTTGACCGTTGTCCAAGCCAGTTCATGCTAGTTAAGGCCATGTTGGCCAATTCAATTGTAAGTTACTTTATTTATCTATTTATTTATTTTTCAAGTTCTGGCTGTGAATCAGATTGACTAGGTGACTGGTTTATATTGAATCAGGTGGCCAATCGATTTGGTCTAGTTTTTAAAACCATGTTAAGACTTTCCAAGCAGGGGTATAATAATCAATTCAATTCCATTGACTAAAACTATAGACTTAAACAAACAGCTCAATTTTTCTAAAAAATAATGAAAATTGCTATCAAACCAAAACTAACAGTTTAAAAGATAAAAAATAAAAAGACAATTATCAGCTTAATTATTCAGTTGATTTGGTTTTTTTTTTTAGTAATAAAGAAGCCCTACCAAAGCTTGTCCAATAAGCCATTTTAGATCATACTGCCAAACCTTAAAAGAGGCTCTACATGTGGGGCTTATAGAAAAGAATTGCTTTACAAGCCTAGTTGTTGGATGGATGCTTGGATCCAGATTCCAGAGTACATATAAAGGGTTTTGAGTTTTATAGATGGATGGAAGGCGAACCATTATTAATTTCTCAAGTTTCTAACATTTGCACCAAAAAAGCTGAAAAACAATAATAAGATGTTCACTAATAATGCTGCTATACAAATGTTTAAAAACTAGAAAAATAAAGTGACATTTTTGTTATTTTGTTTAAAAAATGAAAAATAAAAACTATCTTTTACAACTAAAGAGACACTCATATGGTGCAGAATGATGTCTATGTGTGAACTTATGGTGCATATTTAAATGTGGCATACATGAGGATCGAGGGCCTATAGTTATTGGGGGCTGAGGCACTCCTGCACACCACACTTAATTTTTTATTTTTAAATTTTCTAAGATTTTTTTTTTTTCCCATTTTTTCCATTAGTAATCATGAACTATAACAAATTTAGACATAGCATTCGAGTATTACTCAATAAAACAAAAACGAAAAAAAAAAAGTCAACTTTTCACTAAGAATCTAGTCTCAAACAAGAAACATCAAATTAATATGACAAGAAAACGAGAAAATATCAAACGATGTGGCGCTCGCATCAAATTGTGGCTTTTAAAAGAAAATATAGAAACATAATTTCAAACAAAGGATTTACCCATAAAGTATCTAATTAATACGACAAACAACAAATTAACAATGCAGCCATGTAGTGTTCACCTCAAATTAGTATTATCAACAAACAACGCACCACTCAAGGCTTTTCAAATATAACATTAACTAGGGCTAGGGGCGGCGAGAAAATGTTGATATTGGGAATTCGACAGAGCCTCGCCTAAGACGAGGCCAGCGTCACCGCGAGAGAGAGAGCCGGAAGCCGGATTGAGGCCTGAGGGGCGCCTGCCGGCTGCCGCGCTTGAGGCGCTAGGCGGAGTCGCAGAGGAGGACTGGCGGAGTGCTGCAGCCTACAGGCCTGCGCTGGCGGCGCCTGAGCGGAAGACGGCTGGACAGTCTTGACGGAGGTGGACTGGCGTCTGGTAGTGAGGGAGTTGGAGAGAGGCTGTGAGGGAGTCGGAGAGAGCAGAGAGAGAATGCGAGGGAGTCGGGGATTAGCATGTCATATATAAACTGTATATATCAAATTTTCTTTCAAAAATATCATTTTTACCCCTACAATTACATTATACCAAAATATTCTTTTAATTATTCTTTTAATTATTCATTCCTATTTTATAAATATTTTTATAATTATATCAAATTCATCCCAATACTACTCATAATTATCCTAAAATCAATGACTTTGTACTACTTAATTATTTATTTTTTCTTTTTAATTTTTAAAAATTTTAAAAAAAAAAGAGAGAATCATAGAGTACAACAACAACAACAACAACAAAACCAAGCCTTAGTCCCACTAAGTGGGGTCGGTTATATGAATCCTTTTCCGCCAATTTATATGATCATGGACCATTTCTTTTGATAGATTCAAAGATATTAAATCCTTACTCACTATCTCCTCCCAAGTTATTTTAGGTCTACCCCTACCCCTTCTACTGCCCCCCACAGTAACTAAGTCACTCTTCCTCACAGGTGCACTATAAGGCCTACGTTGCAAGTGTCCATACCATCTGAGTCGTCCCTCCTTTATCTTATCTTCTATAGGAGCTACACCTAACTTACCACGAATATGTTCATTCCTTAATTTATCTTTCAATGTTATACCACTCATCCATCTAAGCATCCTCATCTCGGTAACTTTTATTTTTTGGATATTATGTTTCTTCGTCGCCCAACATTCTGATCCATATAGCATGGCTGGTCTTATAGCTGTTCTATAAATTTCCCTTTCAATTTTAAGGGTATTCTATGATCACATAGAACACTTGAAGCACTTTTCCATTTTGCCCAACCTACTTTAACTCTATGCATTACATCATCTTCAATTTCTCCTTCAACTTGCATAATAGATCCAAGGTATCGAAATCTACAAGTGTTATTTATTTCTTCATCATCAAGTTTAACTTTATCTCCAATATTCCTCCTATCATTACTAAAATTACATTTCATATATTCTGTTTTATTTCTACTTATCTTAAAACCTCTAGATTCCAAAACTTCTCTCCATAATTCTAACTCAGCCTCTACTCCATCCCTAGTTTCGTCAATTAATACAATATCATCTGCAAACAACATACACCATGGAACCTCCTTTTGAATACTCTTAGTCAATTGGTCCATCACTAAAGCAAAAAGATAAAGACTCAAAGCAGATCCTTGATGTACACCTATGGTAATTGGAAATTCTCTAGTTTCTCCATCTATAGTCTTTACACTAGTCATTACTCCATCGTACATATCCTTAATGACATCGGTATACCTACAACATACACCCTTTTTTTCTAAAACCCACCATAGAACTTCCCTAGGTATCCTATCATATGCTTTCTCAAGGTCAATAAATATCATATGCAAGTCCCTCTTCTTTTCCCTAAACTTTTCCATTAATCCTCTTAAAAGATAAATAGCTTCTGTGGTAGATCTCCCAGGCATAAAACCAAATTGATTTTCTGAGATCTTCGTTTCTAACCTTAATCTTTGTTCAACTACTCTTTCCCATAGTTTCATCGTATGACTCATAAGTTTAATTCCACGATAGTTATTACAATTTTGAATATCTCCTTTATTTTTGTATATAGGTATTAAAGTGCTTTTTCTCCATTCATTTGGCATTTTCTTAGTTTTTACAATTGTATTAAATAAATTAGTTAACCATATAATTCCGTTATCACCCAAGCATTTCCAAACTTCAATTGGGATGTTATCTGGTCCCATAACTTTCCCATTTTTCATCTTTTTTAGTGCAAACTTAACTTCGTTAACTCTAATTTTGCGAATAAATCTTATATTTTTAGTCTTTTCCTCATTTGACAATTCTAAATTTAAGTCTTCTATTTGGTTTTCATTAAACAACTTACTAAAGTAACTTCCCAATCTTTCTTTAATATCTTCGTCCTTAACCAAGACAATATCATCCTCACTTTTTATACATTTTACATTTCCTAAGTCCTTGTTCTTCCTTTCTCTAGCTTTAGCAATTTTAAATATATCTCTTTCCCCTTCTTTTGTACCTAATCTATCATACAAACTATTAAATGATCTATGTTTAGCTTCACTAACGGCCCTTTTTGCATCTTTTCTTGCCTCCTTATATTTTTCAAAGTTATCTCTGTTTCTACATTTTTACCACGTTTTATACCAAATTCTTTTTGTCTTTATGATTTTTTGTACATCTTTATCCCACCACCAACTTTCTTTGCTATTTGAGAATCTTCCCCTTGATTCGCCTAAAATCTCTTTTGCTATCTTTTTAATAGAGCTAACTAATCTATTCCAAAGAGTATTTGAATCTATCCCATCCTCTAAGGTCCAATCCCCATCTTTGATCATTTTATCTTTAAATTTTATTATATTTTCTCCTTTTAGGTTCCACCATCTAGTTCTCCTACACTGGTTTATTTTATCATTTTTCTTCCATTTTTTAATGCATATATCTAACACTAAGACTCTATGTTGTGTGGTTAGACTTTCACCTGGAATAACTTTACAATCCTTGCATGATAAACGATATACCCTCCTAGTTAAAAAAAAATCTATTTGACTTCTATTTTGTCCACTTTTAAAGGTTATTAAGTGTTATTCTCTCTTCTTAAAGCAAGTATTCATTATACTAAAATCATATGACATAGCAAAGTCTAAGATCATCTCCCCAGACTCATTTTTGTCTCCATATCCATATCCTCTATGTATCCTTTCATAATTTTTATTATCTCTTCCAATGTGTCCATTCAAATCTCCTCCTATAAATATTTTCTCAGTCCCTGGTATGCCTTGTATAATACTATCCATATCTTCCCAAAATTGTCTCTTAAGATTTTCTGCTAAGCCAACTTGAGGAGCATAAGCACTAATGATATTTATTATCTCTTGTCCTAATACCATTTTGATTTTTATAATTCTATCTCTTACTCTAGTTACATCTACAACGCTATCTTTTAAGTTTTTGTCTATAATAATGCCTACTCCATTCTTATGTTTTTCTTTTCCAGTGTACCAAAGTTTAAATCCTGATTTATCGATTTCTCTAACTTTCTCCCCCACCCACTTAGTTTCTTAAATTTTTAAAAATTTAAAAAAAAAATAGAGAATCATAGAGTACATACATAAAATAATATATGACTAATATATTTTAGGCTCACAATTCTTTGGAAACGTAAGCTAAAATACCAAGAGGAAAATGATTAACAATTTAAAATGGCCAACAATTACAAGATCTACCCAAATTGAAATCTATGATCAAAAAGTCAAACAATTAAAAATAAAAAATAAACAAGGAGAATAGTAGAACATATGTGGTAGGTTTAATAAAAATGAAAAACTGCACTACAAGTGTTTTCTGCCAAACAAGATGAACGTGGCAGGTAGCCACAAGAGACAAGAAGTCGTACGAGCAACTATTATGCTTAGACCTGACAAAGCATATCAAGTCGGGTAATCCAAACCACCTTGGTGACTAGTTCAAGTCAAACTAGCTGGTCCGATTCTGTGTTTTAAAACCATGAATGCAATTATCAAAAAGTTTCTTATTTTAAATTTAATTATATTTATATATATATATATATATATTCCAAATTAATATTTGGTAACATGACTTTTAATCTTGAAATAAAATATAGATAATTATGTATCATTTTTTCTAAATTCACACAAATCTAAATCAAACATCTGAATTTCATGCTCCTCAAATGTAAGATAAGGATTTTTGTAATTAAATGGGATTATAGCACACATTCAACAAAGAGTAGATTCACCTTAGTTGAAGGGAATGTTTTTTCAAACGAAAAACAATAGCGCATGTGATGGTAGATATTCAATGTCCATCAAATGCAATACTTAAAATATAGTTGTTTTATCTCTTTAATAATATGAGATTTTAAAGATTTTCGGTCATTATACTAATGGTGTATTTTTTAAGTTTTTAATATTCTTTTATTTAAGTAATGAATGAATAATTAAGGGTATCTAAAATTAGGTTATATTATTTATGTTGTTTGTAAATAATATTATCTTGATTGACAAAAGATAAAGTAGAATCAAAGTTAAGTATATGGAGAAAAAATTTAGAATATTTTAAGATAAATACTATAAATAAAACATAGTACATTATATGTAGTTAGGCAATTCTAAAATGATTAATATTAGAGAAAATTGTATAAGTTGATGGTCAATCCAATAATTCTTAGCACTATTAGAGTAAAAAAGCTTTGGATCTATCATGTAAGTAAGTTGGAGGAGAAATTGAATTGGAAGATGTAATATATATATGTTGATATGAAAATTGGCTCAAGTTGGACTCTGATCCTTGCACCAATGGTTGTTTAGCATTCACTTAATGCTCTTGCAACCATAAAACAAGAGATGAGATTGGGAAACTCTCTATAGTCTCCTAGGCCTTCTTCGATGCTTAAGGTTGTGTCTAAGATAAGATATAACACATAAAATGTGGGTAGATGAATACTTATCTCGCCTCTACCTCTAGCCTTCTTTTTTTATAAACTTAATCAATTCTAAGGGAGTAAAATGCTCAAGGGGATCACTCTTGACCTTATGGGGATGCTGCACTCCCATAATGAGGAGGTTACACCTTAGTAATTATAGGAGGTTATTCCTAAATAATTATGCACAAAGGTTATAGATCCATGATAGGACGGTTGTTAGCATCCTATTAATTTGTCTAATAAAGGAAAATAAACAAGAAAAAATTCAAAAGGAGAAGAAAATGAAAAGGGGGAAAATCCCAAAAAAAAATTGAAAAAAATTCTTGAACTTGGCAAAATGACATCATTTTGGGATCAATCAAAGTAAAAAAAAAAAGGTGCATGGATGCATGTGCTCATACATGACACCCATTTGTAAGAATGTGCATGCATGCACCTAAGATAAGAGCCTTATCGCAGTTCTTTTAGGTGGAAGGGAGCAAAAACAACGTCATTTTGCATGCCTCTCCCTTTCTTCTTCATCCTTCTTGCACACGTGCTTAAAACTCCAAACAAAGCCAAATTTCAACCATAATTTTCTGCAACCTTCTCTCTCATGTGAATATGAACCCCCACGCAACCTTCTTATGCTTAGTCCCTTTCTTAATCCTCAAATTAGGTCCTACTCTATTCTCTTTCCCTCTCCTTTCTTCCCCATACCTTATTTTTTTAGTAAAACCCAAGGTTAGCACGACCTAGCTCACCAACCATGGTGGTAACTAGTACTCCCTTTTGTCCTCTAGTCCAAATCCTCTCTCCATCCTTACCCTACTCTTTTCTAGCCTATTTAAACCCCCAACCTCCCCCCCCCCGGCTTATCTAAGATAGTCAAAGGATAAGTTGGGACCCCCCTTTATTGTGCTCAGGTCATCTCTCCCTCTCCTTTTGACTTCCCACTCTAACATACCTCTCCAATTGAGCAACTAGGCATCCAATTCTTCTTCTTGCAACCAATAAGAAGAGACCCTCCAGCCACCTATTTGCAACTCTCTCTCTCTCTCTCTCTCTCACCTATTGTTTACATTTTTGCATATGGGACTTTGGATGAATAAGTGTACAATAGGGTATACATGTGTGGACATATATGCACAACATATGAATGCATGCACGAGCGTGCATTTATATATATATATATATATATATATTTATGTGTAAGCATGTATATCAATCTCTAGATGGTAATGTGTATATATACATGCATGGTTGTGTGCATGGGCGCACATGAACCAATGCATGTGCAGTGTAATGAGTTTGGGGCAATGTGTGTACATGTATTGGACTTGCATGTGAGCATGTTTTGGTATGAGCGCTTGCACGAAATGATGAATATGCATATGGATATATGAGCAAACATGTGTGTGGATGCATGTAATGGGTATGTAAACATGAGTGCATGTGCAAGGTGTGTGTAGATATGTATATGTATGTATGTAAATAGTGTATGGATGTGATTGCATGTAAGAATATATGCATGGATTTGCATGCACATGCATATGTGTGGCACATATTTGTGATCATGGATGCATACATGTCAATCCATGGTATAGGTGCAAGCATGTAGATGTGCATGGGTATGTATGGAAATGCATGAATATATGTGTGCGTGTGAGTTTTTTTATGCTTGCATACAAGCATAAATGCAAGAGATCTTGCAAGGATGTGATAATACATGTATGGGGACATGTATATATGCGTATGCAAATTATATAATTATATCAAATTCATCTCTATACTATTTATAATTATCCTAAAATACTTATATAACTATCAACAAAATGGCTTTATACTACTTAATTATTTATTATTATTTTTTAATTATTTAAAATTAAAAAAAAAATTATGTAGAGAATCATAGAGCACGTACTTAATGTATGACTAGTATATTTTATGTTCACAACTCATTTGATAAACACAATTTTACACTTCTTTTAGAAACATAGGGTGGAATATAAACAAGCTAAAATATCAAGACGAATTACAAAATCTACCCAAATTCAAAAAAATATAAAAATAAACCACTAACAATATAAAAATATATTAACAATTTAATAAAATTCTACAATTACATCAAATCTATGATCAAAAAGTCAAAACAATTAAAAATCATCAATCTAAAAAATAAAACAAAGGAGAATAGTAGAACATGTGTGGCAAGTTTAATAAAGATGAAAAACTGCAGTACAAGTGTTTTCTCACAATCACAGCCAAACAAGATGAACATGGCATGCAGCAACAAGCGACAAGAAGTCGTACGAGCAACTATTGTGCTTAGACCTGACAAAGCAGATCAAGTCGGGTAATCCAAACCACCTTGGTGACTAGTTCAAGTCAAACTAGCTGGTCCGATTCTGTTTTTTAAAACCATGAAAGCAATTATCAAAAAGCTTCATACTTTAAACTTAATTATATTTATATATCTATCTATCTATATATATTCCAAATTAATATTTGGCAACATGAATTTTAATCTTGAAATAAATTATAAACAATTAAGTATCACTTTATCTAAATTCACACAAGTCTAAATCAAACATCTGAATTTCATGCTCCTCAAATGTAAGATAAGGATTTTTGTAATTAAATGGGATTATAGCCCACGTTTAACAAAGAGTAGATCCACCTTAGTTGAAGGGAAAGTTTTTTCAAACAAAAAACAATAGCACATGTGATGGTAGATAGTCAGTGTCCATCAAAAGCAATGCTTAAAATATAGTTGTTTTATCTCTTTAACAATATGAGATTTTTTAAAGATTTTCAGTAAGTATACTAATGGTGTATTTTTTTAGTTTTTAATATTCTTTTATTTAACTAATGAATGAATAATTAAGGGTGTTGACCTTATAGGTCATGCTTGATTTTGATTATGACAAATACTCGTTGTATCTAATGAGTGTTTGAGACTTTGTGCATGAACCTTAAAATTGCCAAGATCGAGATGAGCACAAAGAGAAAGTGAAGTTGAAGACCTAATTTCTATTTGTATTGTATTTCATATTTATTCAAAGGTCTGTAATAGTAATTAGGGTCCTTGGTTTGTAATAAGCTCACACACATTACATGCATGGTTTATTACATAAGCTCAAATAAACTGTAAACTAAAAGTGACCTTAGAAAGACCTTAGGGTTTACCCTTCGGTCGACCGATACCAAATTTTTTCGGTGTCTTCAAAAGGACTCAAAAATAACCTTAGAACACTCACCATTGCACCTATGAATGTTAGGCACTTGATTAGGGTTTGAGTGATTCAAAACAAGAACGAAATGCACACATTGTGCACTTTCGGTCGACCGACCTTGGCAGTTCATTCTGCCTCAGTCAACTGAAATTGGCTTGGGTCAATAGTTGACCAAGGTCCCGGTCGACCAAACTAGTGTAGTTTAAACCCCTTGGTCGACCGAAACCTCCTAAGGTCAACAAATTGACCATCTGGTCGACCGACCCCAATTTGTATTGCAACTACCTGGTCGACCGAGGGTCCTTAGGAGAAGTCTCAACTGTCTGATCGACCGAACCATTCAGTTCAAAATGATCCGGTCGACCAAATCTCGGTAAAATGGAAAAATCGCCCTTTGGACAGGCACTTTCGGTCCACCGAGTCTTCAGTTCAAAAGTGTCCTGGTCAATCGAACCACATGAACTTCGATTGACCGAACTTGTTTTGATCGATCGGACCTCTCGGGTTGCCCTGATTTTTACCGCTGTTAAATATTTTTAAATAGGGTTAAAATATTTGAAATGTCATTAAACTTTCATAATAATTCCTAATAGGTCCCCAACGGTCATAATTCATGGGGTGTCTATATATACCCCTTCATTTGGGAAAATCAGGATTTTGATTAGCAAACTAAAATCCAAAATTTTCTCTCAAGAAAAATATATCCTACTGCTCATACTCTCTCTAAAACCACTCAAACTTACCTTCTTCACTTCTCTATATCATATGTAAGTGTATTGAGTGTTGGTATTTTGAGGTTTGCTCTCTCATTTGTTGAGTGTTAGAATCGATTTTTTACGAGAGCATAACCTAAGTATTCCTAGGAGGCTTTGCTAATAAGCCTACCCTAAGAAGACTTGTGTTGAACTTTTGAGTGTTGCATTCTCGTTGCAATAACTTAGGAAGCTTGTATTTGTTTTTGGCTTGCAAAAATATTTTCAAACTTACTTAAATATCTTATGGATTCTATATTGATATATTTGTGAAAAGATATTTGTGTTTGTTACATTAATCTTTGTGGAAATATTTATTCAAGTATATATCTTTTGCTGAATACAAAGATTGCATAGTTTTTGCAAACCAAGCATATACACTATATTCGTGATTGAGACATCCTATTGATTGACATACTTGAAACTCACTTAATATTCTGTGTGAACACGTTTGATTGAGTATTTTGAGATACACAGATTGTTATTGACACTCGCACATACTCACTACACTGATAAAAAATACATTTGAGAGTTGAACTATTTAGACCACACTGAACTTACATATTAAATCATCTGTGGTATATGTGATTGAACGCATTTGGGTACAAATTTGCTTTATGTGCAAGCACTTTTATATTGTACCATTTCATTGTAAATCTGAGTGATTCCAGGCGTGGCCTGAGGGGGCGGTAATTCAGCCCGGTAAGGATTGGTGTAAAGGTTGAGGTCAGCCTTGTGCTAACTGACCTGATTTGTATAAGTGCCGCTCCACCCGTTTAAGTGAACAAGTTATAGTGGTAATCCTTGTGCTTGTTATCCAAGGTGGGGACATAGGCAATTGGCCGAATCTCGATAACATATCTGCATATCACCCTCTCTTTACTGCTTTCTTGTGCTTGTGTGATTGATTAAATTGCTTTATATACTTTCTGGTATACATTTACTTTACTTGCACTAGATTGACCATAGGGTTGTGAATATACTGGTGTTAGGAGGAATACCTAGGGGTTAAATTTTAAAAATACTAATTCACCCCCTCCTCCCTCTTGAGATCACGGTAAAGCTAACAAAGGGTATCTAAAATTAGGTTATATTATTTATGTTGTTTGTAAATAATATTATCTTGATTGACAAAAGATAAAGTAGAATCAAAGTTAAGTAAATATGGAGAAAAAATTTAGAATATTTTAAGATAAATACTATAAATAAAACATAGTACATGAAATGTACTTAGGCAATTCTAAAATGATTAATATTAGAGAAAATGGTATAAGTTGATGGTCAATCAATTAATTCTTAGCACTATTAGAATTAAAAAGCTTTGGATCTATCATGTAAGTCATTTGGAGGAGAAATTGAATTGGAAGATGTAATATATATGTTGATATGAAAATTGGCTCAAGTTGGACTCTGATCCTTGCACCAATGGTTGTTTAACATTCACTTAATGCTCTTGCAACCATAAAACAAGAGATGAGATTGGGAAACTCTCTATAGTCTCCTAGGCCTTCTTCGATGCTTAAGGTTGTGTCTAAGATAAGATATAACACATAAAATGTGGGTAGATCAACACTTATCTCGCTTCTACCTCTAGCCTTCTTTTTTTATAAACTTAATCAATTCTAAGGGAGTAAAATGCTCAAGGGGATCACTCTTGACCTTATGGGGATGCTGCACTCCCATAATGAGGAGGTTACACCTTAGTAATTATAGGAGGTTATTCCTAAATAATTATGTACAAAGGTTATAGATCCATAATAGGAAGGTTGTTAGCATCCTATTAATTTGTATAATAAAGGAAAATAGACAAGAAAAAATTCAAAAGGAGAAGAAAATGAAAAGGGGGGAAATCTAAAAAAAAATTGAAAAAAATTCTTGAACTTGGCAAAATGACATCATTTTGGGATCAATCAAAGTAAAAAAAAAAAGGTGCATGGATGCATGTGCTCATACATGACACCCATTTGTAAGAATCTGCATGCATGCACCTAAGATAAGGGCCTTATCACAATTCTTTTAGGGCGAAGGGAGCAAAAACAACGTCATTTTGCACGCCTCTCCCTTTCTTCTTCATCCTTCTTGCACATGTGCTTACAACTCCAACAAAGCCAAATTTCAACCATAATTTTCTGCAACCTTCTCTCTCATGTGAATATGAACCCCCACGCAACCTTCTTAAGCTCAGTCCCTTTCTTGATCCCCAAATTAGGTCCTACTCTATTCTCTTTCCCTCTCCTTTCTTCCCCATACCTTATTTTTTTAGTAAAACCCAAGGTTAGCACGACCTAGCTCACCAACCATGGTGGTTACTAGTACTCCTTTTTGTCCTCTAGCCCAAATCCTCTCTCTATCCTTACCCTACTCTTTTCTAGCATATTTAAACCCCCACCCCCCCTCCCCTTATCTAAGATAGGTCAAAGGATAAGTTGGGACCCCTCTTTATTGTGCTCAGGTCATCTCTCTCTCTCTCCTTTTGACTTCCCACTCTAACATACCTCTCCAATTGAGCAACTAGGCATCCAATTCTTCTTCTTGCAACCAATAAGAAGAGACCCTCCAGCCACCTATTTGCAACTCTCTCTCTCTCTCTCTCACCTATTGTTTACATTTTTGCATATGGGACTTTGGGTGAATAAGTGTACAATAGGGTATACATATGTGGACATATATGCTTAATATATGAATGCATGCACGAGTGTGCATTTATATATATATATATATATATATATAAATATATATATATATATATATTTATGTGTAAGCATGTATATCAATCTCTAGATGTTAATGTGTATATATACATGCATGGTTGTGTGCATGGGCGCACATGAACCGATGCATGTGTGGTGTAATGAGTTTGGGGCAATGTGTGTACATGTATTGGACTTGCATGTGAGCATGTTTTGGTATGAGCACTTGCACAAAATGATGAATGTGCATATGGATATATGAGCAAACATGTGTGTGGATGCATGTAATGGCTATGTAAACATGAGTGCATGTGCAAGATGTGTGTAGATATGTATATGTATGTATGTAAATAGTGTATGGATGTGATTTTGCATGTAAGAATATATGCATGGATGTGCATGCACATGCACATGTGTGGCACATATTTGTGATCATGGATGTGCATGCATGTCAATCCATGGTATAGGTGTAAGCATGTAGATGTGCATAGATATGTATGGAAATGCATGAGTATATGTGTGCATGTGAGTTTTTTTATGCTTGCATACAAACATAAATGCAAGAGATCGTGCAAGAATGTGATAATACATGTATGTGACATGTATATATGTGTATGCAATGTGCATAGGTATGTATATCATGTGAGTGTGAGGGCATTTGCATGTGCATGTGCTTGTTCATGTGAGTGTAAACCCCTAAATAGAAGTTTGAGAAATGTGGTCTCTCGTGAAAATCGGAGGGGAAGTGTGTCTAATTCAATCACTTTGAGCGTCTTCAAAGATTGTATTAGACCTTAGTATATTGCACACTTGTTGATTATATGTTTGCTTCAAATTGTCAAGGACTTAAAAATGAATTATGAGGCAAAGCTTGAAGGAAGGGGAATGACATCCTTTCGAGATTTTCAAAATGGGAACAACCTCTACAATTATGAGATTGATCAATAAATAAAGGCTCGTAACTGAATAAACATGTAAGAGTCAATAAGACTCGATTGATTAAATTTGGAAAAGTTAATTATAGGCTAATTAGGTCATATTCGTTAGATAGGGTGTGTAGGGAATGTGTTGAGACCTTTTCCTCAGATATCGTACTCTTGAACTGTACTTTGGTTAGTAGACTAAGACTATTAGTTCTTAGAGTTAGGTTTTTTAACTTGTAGACCAAAAAATAGTAGTAATTAGGTGTTCTAATCACACTTACAAAATAAATATGTTAGTGGCAATTCTACTAATCTTAAAGACCTATTACGTTATCCATGCTCTCTTGGTCGTCGTCCGAGGAGAGGCAATTGGGCTAACCTCGATCTGTAGGTGTCAATAAAGGTTATAACTTGCTCCTTCATAATGTGATGTGTTTATAGGTTTAGGGTGCTCTTTCATGGGGTCCATCACTCATTACCAAGTCAATAGTTATTTCCCCATTTATCATTAACCCCCCACTACTAGAGGTTTTAGGTCTAAGTATAGCTTTCTTGATCTTTCTCTAATTGTGAGCTTATGCTCATATTCAACTCATGCTCACATCAATCTAATTGTTGTTCCCTTTCTTCTTCTTTTTTTTGTTCTAATTTTTAAAATTAAAATAGGGTTATATAAAAAAGAAAATATTAAAATGAGATGAAACACAAACATAATATTTGGAGTTCTCCGTAATCAAATATCAATTGAAACATATGATATTTATGAAATCTCATAAGAGATTCATAAAAATTTTGAAATCTTAAGAGAGGTGAGTGTCTTTTACCTTACAAATTAAATAATATAAACAGTACATAGGATCACTGCAAATTTATTTTTGACACAAATATATATATTTTATTATGTTTGTAGTAATTTTCTTTTATTTTAAAAGATTTAAAATTAAAAGGAGACTTTGTAGTTCGAGGAGTGCTCCACCCCTCTTATTTGTGACCCTTTGATATGGTATTACTTTGAGAATTAGTAGTTTAACTTTTCATATGTTTGTATAAACAATAGTTTAAAATCAATTCATAAATAAATTATTAATATTTAAAAATTTCTTATAGGTTTGACTTATTTATTATTATCAATAATATTTGAAGTAAAATTTTTTGTAATCACTATCAGTAATTAAACTATTAATTGTGAAAGTAACACCATATAAAAGGGTCACAAACAGGAAGGGGAGGTACTCCTCGATTTGTAAGTCTTCTCCCAACTTTGAATCTTTAAAGAAAATAAAATCACAATAAATATGATGAAGAAATATATTTGTAACGCCCCAGCCCGCCACGTGAAACCCGGGGTGCCACTTTAGCAACGTCTGTGTACCTGATACCAATTCATCATACAAAATGAACCGCAAATAAAGGATACAATCTCCAAAATCCATTACCAGAGTTCTATACTACCTTTATATACAAAAGGTTCCAAAATCCTTATTACAAACCAACGTACTAATACTTATACAAAAACCAATTCGAACTACACTCACCACAAACAAAAAAAAAACTATACTATCGTCTTAGTCCCTCTAGCCTGCTAAGAATGATTCCCAGAATTTCCTAAAAAGATAATTTGTAAATTGGAGTGAGACACTTCTCAGTAAGGGAAGACTAAGTTAATATCAGTGTGTGGTCAACATGAATTTTAGTGTATACAGAAAACAACTCATTCCTCATTTAAGCGAAAATAGCATTTAAATGTATAATCATTATACACAGTTGAAAATACCCTCTTCCTTTCCACAGTATAAATCAACTCAATAAATAATTAACCACAGTTATAAAAATCATTTTTAGCCCATACTCACACACACACACACATACACAATTATTTATAAGTAAAAATTTCCGAGGATAAGGAAGATTACATGCCCATACATGTACCTTCCATACATGTACCTTTCCTCTGCTCCAGTACCATTACAACTACCAGGGCACTCACCTTACTCAGCAAGCCAAGCCCTCAGGGTTATGTCAATAATTGACCTCATTTACATAAACTAACAGATATGCATATAAGACAACTCTCTATGACAAACACGCAATTTACTTCCCCCATGGTCCGAGTTGTGCAGTTTGAAGGCTGGACTAAGCCTGGGTGATCAGCCCAAAAAAAGTAAAAAAAAAAACATCCTCTGTAAGTATGTCTGTAGGCCCGATGCCCTTACTTCAATCTCACGCATGCAGTCGGCTGAGACCCCTACACTTCTATCCAAAACAGTGTGGGTGCACATTGTCTAACTAGCAACGGTACCGTGCTCACAATACACTAGTCCCTAGAGTTCTTAAAGCATATCATGCAATTTAAGTAATTTAAAAACTGTAATTTAAAATCTTATTTCATTTCAACCCTACCATTTCATAAAACTCGGCTCACAACCGTCATATCAAACTAAGCATTTTTCATAAGTAGTTCCAGTAT
Source organism: Malania oleifera (assembly GCF_029873635.1). Lineage (NCBI taxonomy): Eukaryota > Viridiplantae > Streptophyta > Magnoliopsida > Santalales > Ximeniaceae > Malania > Malania oleifera. Next base: position 80,299,254 of record NC_080425.1, read on the forward strand.
GTTTCACAACCATTCTAAATTTCAGTTTCACGATAAATTATAAAATTATTCACCTGCCACACAATTTCAGTATTTGGAAACAGTCCATAAAACAACCAAGATACACAGTATGTTTAATTTGTAAAATAACTCAAATTTTTCATCGTTCATAATATTCAAAAATACCATACCATATATCATAGGTTTGTAAAATCCCTATTGAACGGTTGGTTTTAATAATAATATATGAACTCATAAATAAATAAATATATCACGGTTTAATCAATTCATATTTAATAAAATCCTGATTGAACTTTATCCATTTACCTAGTTTCTTGAAATTATGCCAGCAAGGACTCCAAAACTATGCCTGCGGTGCTCACCTGAACCCTAATTCAATAATCCTAATTTAATCAAATCAACCCTAAATAAAATATTATTTTAACATTTCTTAGGTCCATAAATTTCAAATAACAATTAAACACCCGAAAACAACCAATTTCCTCAATTCCCTAAATCTCACTCTCACTTTGGAGTGGTGCCTAGGACCCCCAAGTTGAAAATTTGTTCTGGCCAAAATGACAACGATCGAGACTAGGACCCCATGGTGGTGCCCGATCGTCGATTTAGCTGAAAATTTAAGGAGAAATTAAGGGAAAAGAATGAATATACCTTTCCCCAAGAGTGGTGCCTACGCCGCTCCCACGACAAATCCTCTTTGGTAGGAATGTTGGTGGTGGAGATAGGAACCCAACGGTATCTTCGGTTTTTCAATCGACCAAATATTGGCCGAGAAAATGAGGAGAGTGGGAGAGAGAACGAGGAGCGAGAGAGTGGTGGCGAGAGTCTGAGAGAAGCAATTCTCTTTGTTTCTTAATCATGAAGGATTTGATATCCTTCATATATATATATATGTCATGCCCCAAACCCATAGATGGGTCCTAGGTGTGAATATAGCAACCTAACCTATCTTTGTATCAATTAAAACATACATGATACTACACTGAATAAGGGTCCAACCCCGTGGGATATACGTAAACCCTATACACATTCACATACATGTCTATACTCATCAAATACGCAGTGGAAAATGTTCTTTCTATACATACATCATATCATACCAAAGTCTATACAAAACTAGAATATACATTCCCCAAATTACAGTACATACTCCAGGTGTCTACAAAACCCAACAATGAAAACCTAGTTACAAAACTAGTACTTACACAAGTACTAAACGCAGCTAACCGACACCCCCGCTTTCGGACACTAGGATGTTAGTTTCAGCTACCCGAAAAACCTGAAAAACATTTCTATATTCGGGGTGGACACTTATCAGTAAGGAAGAAAGCGGGTTATATCAGTGTGTGGCATACAAGTATCATTTTGGCGTAAAAATAACCCAATACAATACGATACGATACAATTCAATATAGTTACAGTATTTTCACAAATCCGTTCTAGTACATACAATACCCAAACATATGGTTAGTGTTGTCACACTAAGCACCCAATTACCCTGCGATAACCGAAGCCTCATAGCAATAAAGTTGCCAATATGAGCACCCGATAACCTGCGATAACCGAAGCTTCACAGCGATACCGTTGCCACTATGGTGTAGCTCACATCCATCGATGATCAGCTGAAAAGAGCAGGTGATATTTCACACCCTTGGATATAGAGCCAGACACTCTCACCCACAGTAATTAGCCGAGACATGGCGTCAGCGTACGATAATTAGCCACCCCTAGCTGATTCAGCGTACGGTAATTAGCCACCCCAAGCTGATTTTCAAAACCTGGAACAATTTTGGAACTCATGTCCCTATACTCATCAGCGTACAGTAATTAGTCGCCCCTAGCTATTTTACAAAACCTGGAACATTTTACATACAACAGTTTATTCCACACTTATTTGAGTATACAACAAATCATATTGTTTCCATTTCAAGAATACAGTTTAATACAAATATTGGTACGGTCATCTCAATACTACAATTTTAATACAAGATACGATTTCCCAAACAAAACAGAGATGATACCTGAAACCCCCAAATTTTCTCGGAAACTATAACCCGAAAATCCTGTATTTTTACCCGATAGATTTCCCCAAATAAGTAACCAAAACGTACGTACGATCATAAACTACAGGTTTACCAATCCCGATTTCAAAAATAAACTGATATAAACAGAATCCCCTTACATTTTCCCGAATACCAAAATACGAACTTTATGGCTCCAAAACTACGAATCGAGTTCCCAAAACCTATACAATGAAGAACAATGCTTTCTTACAATCCTATCCTCTACATATATACCGAAACAAAAACGAATTCGGAGTCTTGCCTCAGTTTTGGGCCAAAACCTGAATTCTTCGAAACGACTTTTCAATCCACTAAAAACATAGAGATTCCTCCCCTGATCCACGCAGTAACGTCGGATCATTGAATCAGGCGACGAACAACAAAGAATCAAAGAGAGAGAGAGAGAGAGAGAGAGAGAGAGAGAGATCTCGCTGGTTCCATAGAGAGAGAGAGAGAGAGGGTGTTTCATGTTTCTTAGCAACTAAGCAAAGCAATAAGATATATATATATATAGCCCCTTTGACCCAGCCAACCTCATCAATGAGATGGCGCCTTTGTCGATGAATGATCCATACATTTCGTCGACGAACTGGCTCCTTTGGTGACGAACCCTATTCTGATATTTTACAACATGTTCGGTATCTCTTCGTCGACGAGACTCTGAATTTCGATGATGAAGAGTATGAGGGCCTTCGCTGACGAGAACAATGGCTTTGTCGACGAAGCCTGCAAAATTTACCTTTTTACCCTTTTTCATTTATTCAATCTACATACCTTAGGTCGGGTTCTTACAACCTCCCCTCACAAAAATTTCATCCTTGAAATTTGCAATCTCTCATTTACCTAGTCATCTACATACCCATACGTATACCTGACCCTTAGGAAGAACCGGTGGCCACCCCATAGCAGCCCTGTCCCAAATACATACATACCCTCACTTATGGTGGAGGAATACCGTGGTTACATACATACACTGTTTCGGGAGCTCATAATATTAAAAAACTCTCCCAGAGACTAACCACACAATACTACTACGATAATAGAGTATTACATACATACATACATACGCATACCGACCCTGCTATCAAAACTACTACTCAGAATAACTGCGGATACTTCCGGCGTATTCCCGTTTCCAACTCCCAAGAAGCTTCCTCAACCGCGTGATTCTGCCACAGTACCTTCACTAATGGTATCTCCTTGGTACGCACCTTCTGAACTTTATGGTCCAAAATCTGAACGGGTATCTCTTTATACGCCAAAGCATCCCCAATCTCTATAGATTCATAATTAATCACATGCAACAGGTTCGGCACGTACCTCCTCAACATGGATACGTGAAACACATCATGGATCCTTGAGAGCGTTGGGGGTAGCGCAATCCTATAGGCCACTGGACCCACTCATTCTAGTAACTCGAATGGTTCGACATACCTTGGGCTCAGCTTACCCTTCTTCCCGAATCTCATCACCCCTTTTATCGGAGCGATTCTTTGAAATATCTTACCCCCAATCTCGAATTCCAATTCATGACGGTGAACATCCACGTAACTCTTCTGCCGACTCTGAACTGATTTAATCCTATCCCTGATCAAACCAACCTTCTCAGTCGTCTGCTGTATGAGTTCAGGCTCCAATACCTGTCATTTACTGACCTCATCCCAATACAGAGGAGACCCCCACCTCCTACCATATAATGCCTCAAACAGTGCCATCCCGATACTAACATGGAAGTTATTGTTATAGGCGAATTCCACTAATGGTAGAAACTGAATCCAACTACCGCCGAAATCTAATACACAAGCCCGTAACATATCCTCCATGATCTGTACCGTCCTCTCTTACTATCCATCAGTCTAGGGGTGGAATGTTGTACTGAAAGTAAGCTTCGTCCCTAGTGCCTCCTGTAAACTCTTCCAGAATCAAGAAGTGAATCTCGGGTCTCGATCTGAAACAGTGGACACCGGTACTCCGTGCATTCTGACTATATCTTGCACGTACAAATTTGCCAGCCTACTTAAAGAGTAGCTAAAATTCATCGCTAAAGTGAGAAGATTTTGTCAACCTGTCCACGATTACCCAGATGGCATTCTGCCCGTGTAGTCCTAGTGGTAGTCTGGTAACAAAGTTTATGGAAATATGTTCCCATTTCCACTCCAGAATACTCAATGGTTGCAACAGTCCTGCCGGCCTCTGATGTTCAACCTTTACCTGCTGACACGTCAAACACTGTTCTACAAATCAAGCAATCTCTTGTTTCATGCCACTCTACCAGAAAGATTCGCATAAATTATGATACATCTTCCTACTACCCAGATGTACGGTATACAAGGAACGATGCGCCTCTTCCAGAATCGTCCTCTTTATACCCGCGTCATTTGGAACACACAGCCTGGTCCCAAACCTTAGCACACCTCCCTCTAAAATGTTAAAATCTACAGCCAACCCTTACCGCACTTTTTCCACAGTTTCAACTAACTCCACATCACTAGCCTGCACGGCTTTAATCCTCTCAAATAAGGTTGGCTGGATCACCAAGCTAGCAATGAAAGTCTAATGATTACCATCCACCAACTCCACGCCAAGACTTTCCAGATCTCGTTTGATATGATGCTGACCTATTACTGCAGATACTGATGCGTGCTCTGACATTTGAATCAACGCATCGACTACCACGTTAGCCTTCCCCGGGTGATAGCTAATGGTGCAATCGTAGTGCTTGATCAGTTCAAGCCATCTTCTTTCCCTCATGTTCAACTCCTTTTGTGTGAAAAAGTATTTGATACTCTTGTGGTCCGTGAAGATCTCACACTATTCACTGTACAAGTCGTGTCTCCAGATCTTCAACGCATATACTACAGCCACCAACTCCAAATCATATGAGTAGGGTAATTATTCTCGCGCTCCTTGAGTTGCCAAGAAACATAAGCAATTACTTTACCCTATTGCATCAGCACACATCCCAAACCCTTCAGTGATGCGTCGCTGTATATTACAAAACCACCATCCCCAGATGGGATGGTTAAAACCGGAGCAGTGACCAGTCGGTGTTTCAACTCCTGAAACTCTACTCGCACTCATCATTCCAAACAAATCTCATACCTTTCCTCGTCAACTGTGTAAGAGGACCAGATAATTTAGAAAATCCCTCCACAAACCATTAGTAATACCCAGCCAGTCCTAGGAAACTCTAAACATCTTGCACACTCTTCAGTTTCAACCAGTCAACCACTGCTTCTATCTTACCAAGATCAACTGAGATACCACCCTTTGACATAACATGGCCTAGAAATGCAACCTGATTCAGCTAGAACTCACATTTCTTTAACTTGGCATACAACTTCTTTTCCCGTAGAACCTGAAGTACCAACCTCAAATGATTTTCGTGCTCTTCCGAACTCTTAGAATATACTAGAATGTCGTCAATGAATACCACTGCAAACTGATCCAGGTATTCATGCAAAACCTTGTTCATTAAGTCCATAAATATCGCCGGAGCATTAGTTAACCCGAAAGGCATAACTAAACACTCGTAGTGACCGTATCTAGTTCAGAAAGCAGTTTCGCAACATCCTTAGTCCTAACCTTCACTTGATGATACCCTAATGGTAGATCGAACTTTGAAAAGACCTGCGTTTCCTGAAACTGGTCAAACAGATCATCTATACGAGGCAAATGTAAAGACACGAAAAATTAAAATGATTAAAATAATTATAAAAAAATAATAAATAAATAAGTAAATACTAAATTAAATTGAATTAAATAATTAACTAAATTAAGTAATTAATTAAATAATGATAATCATTAATTAAATTATATAACATAACATTTTAATATATATTAATATAATATAATATATGATTATAATATAATATATATATATATATATATATATATATATATATATATATATAAATGAGATAACTCTCCTGAAGCTTCTAAGCTTCAGGAGAGATGAAGTTGTTTTTTTTCCTGCAAAGACTCACGCCCCCCCCCTAGGGAAATTCTTCTGCACAGCTCGAGCTCCTTCCGTCTCTGTCTCTGTCTCTCTTTATCTCTCTCTCTCTCTCTCTCAATATCTCGATGAATTTGTAGCGAATCGAGAAACGGAAGGTATCATTGGATTCCTGGTTCCACTACCGACATTTTTATTGGAGTAGATTTGTCGTGGGAACGACTTAGGCACTGCTCATGAGGAAAGGTAATTTTTCTCTATATTCCTAATTTCTTTATAAATATGCTATTAAATCGACGATCAAGTACCACCACGTGGTCCTAGTCACGATTATCGTCATTTTGACGTGGATAAATTTTCAATTGGGGTTTTCTAGGCCCCACTCCAAAGCGAGAGTGAGATATGAGAAATTTGGCAATTTGACTATATTTAAGGGTATATTTATTTATTTAGAATTTACGAGTTTAGGAAATATTAAAATAATATTTTATTTAGGGTTGATTTAATGGAATTAGGATTTTTGATTTAGTGTCCGGGTGAGCGCCGCATGTATTTTTCGAGATACCTGTTGGCGTAGTTCAAGAAATCAAGTAAGGGGAAATTATATATTAAATCAGATTTTATGAAATTAAAGGTAATAATTTATGTTATATTATATGTATGTTTTGGTATGAATTATTAAAATTTCTACCATGTAAAACTATGATTTCTGAGCTTAGGACCACTTATTTAGTTATGTATTTGTGGAAATGAACTGAACAAAACGGAAGGAATTTTTTGGATAATTATGTAAGAAATGGGAATTGTATTTTCAGTAATTAAATGTTAAATGTGGGTTGACCTATTTTACATGAATATGTATGAATTTTACTATTAAATTGTGTGGCATGAGATTTTGTGCAAATATATGTTAAATGTATGAGATGCAGGCTAAGTAAGTAAGAGATTATGAATAAAATGTGATATGGACAATGTTATCTGTGTATGTTAAATACAACCATGTAAACATAAGACAGCTGAAAGACAGCTATGTTAGCATATTCTAGCGCATTTCTATGTGGACTAACTGTAGCAGATTCTAACACATTTCTATGTGGACTAACAAATGATGGCTAAAGAGCAGCTATAGTACAAAGGAATGAAATGAAAATGTTATGCAATGAAATGAAATGTGAAATGTGAATGATACAAATGAGAAAGAGTCACTTAAAGTGAAATACAATTAAATGTTAAGTTATGAACATAAAAGGATATGAATGATTGAATAATGATAGAAAGAATGATACATTATGATATTAGAAGTATGTGTGTACGTAAAACATGTTATGATTGGGTGAAGCGTACCTTTCGCCTGAGGGCTTGCTGAGTAAGGCAAGTGCACTAGTAGCTTCAGATGTGGTAGTAGCCGCATAATTACTAGGGTAGAGGGAACCTACTTGTATAGGCGGGTAGATTTCCCTATCCTTAGGGCATTTTCCGGTAAATTATTGTTGAATTGTGTGAGTACGAGATTAATCTAACACTTGAGGGCTTACTGAGTAAGATGAGTGCTTTGGTATGCCTCAGCAGTGACCTTCGAGTTACCTAAGTATCAGAGCAGAGGGGTGCTACTTGTATGGGTGGGTAATCACCCCTATCCTTGGGTAATCTTGTAGGTAAACCTTTGCATGTGATTGTTAGGTTCAGAAAATGACTTTCAGTATTATGTTAATGATTTGCATATATTATAAAATGATATGTATAATCTCATGATGGCCACACGCTAAGTTTAATATATTGTTTCTTCCCTTACTGAGATGTGTCTCACCCGAATATGAATTTATTTTTTTTCAGGATTTCCTCGAGATCGAACTTTGAGAGCTCGAGGTTTTTATAGCATTATTGGGAAATAGAAAAAGAAAAGGGTATATTTCTATGTTAATTTTGGAGAATGTAAATATTTATTTTTATGTTTTTGTGTTTTAAGGCTGTTGAGTAAGAAATGATTGTGAAAGTACTGAAATGTTTTGGGAGTTATGTAGATTTATGGAAATATAAGTGATGGATGATTTACTATGGATTATAGATAGAAATTAGTAAACTCTGGTATTACCGTATTGTGGTGTATGTTATATAGAGATTATAGTTGTGTTTTCCGCTGCGTATCTATGGTTTAATTATGGAATATCAAGGATTTTATCAGGTATAACGCGCCGGACCTGGGTTTAAGGGTTCGAGGCGTTACAGCAATGGGTATTGATTTTTCACTATTACCTTGTTGATTTCACGGTAGTCAATGCACATTCGCATCGACTCGTCCTTCTTCTTCACAAACAATATTGGAGCTTCCTAGGTTGAAACACTAGGTCTAATAAAGCTCTTGTCCAATAGTTCCTACAACTGCTCCTTTAACTCCTTAAGTTCTGCTAGAGCCATCCGGTATGGAGCTTTAGAAATCGGCGTCTTGCCTGGCAGCAAATCAATAGCGAACTCCACCTTACGATCAGGAGGTAAATCGGGTAAATCTTTTGGGAATACATTCGGAAATTTGTTAACCACTCGGATATCTTCAAGTTTCAAATCATCCCAAGGTGGTTCCTTCACGCAAGCTAGATACCCCTAACAACCTTTCAAGAGTAACCTTCTTGCTTGTATAGTCGACATAATATGTGGCGTTGAACGTACACACGATCCCACGAACTCATACTCTTGCTCCCTAGGAGGTCTGAATACCACTACCTTCCTACGAAAATCAATTTCCACATAACTAAAGAATAACCAATCCATCCCCAGTATGACGTCGAATCCACACATGTTGGACACTACTAGGTTCTCCGGTAGCTGTCTTCCCTAAATAACTACTAGGCAATTTCCCAACATCTTACTACAAATTGTTACACTCCCAGTCGGTGTAGCCATAGACAACCACTCATCCATCACTTGGGTTTCAATCCCACACAATTTCAAAAAGCTAGCAGATATAAATGAATGGGTTGCTCCCAAATCAAATAAAATGACAGCTCTATTCGAAAGCAGTAACATGGTACCTGTCACCATGTTCCCAGGGTGTTCCGCATCTATTGGAGTAAGAGAGTACACCCTCGTCGGAGCCATGTTTTCCTGATAGTTCCCACGAGGCATCTGATTACTTTCACGGTTCTGGCTTTATGCAGGCATATCACTCCTCTGTGCCTGACAGTTTTGGGACATGTGGCTTGATTTGCCACAATTGTAGCAGTTACCCCAGAACGACTGGCATTCACCATCGTGCCATTTACGACACTTGGAGTATGGTGCGGAGGATGGATCCCCCTGAGAACTCTGCCGCTCTGTATTCTGCCGATAACCCGAACTAAAATTCTTCTTCTTCTTCCACTGTCCCAGTCGGGGTCCAGTCTGAGAACCAAAAGATACTGGCCTCTTCTTCTATTCCTATACCCCTTCATCTCCCTGAAGGTCAGCCTCAACTATGGGGGCTTTATCCACCAGAACAGAAAACTCTCGGATCTACAACATCCCCACAAGCATGCGAATGTCCTTCCTCAAACCCTTCTCGAACCTTCAGGCCTTCTCATACTCACTCGAGACCAAGTATGGTACAAAACGAGATAACTCGATATATTTCTGGCGGTATATCTCTGCACCGTCAGGGTTCCTTGCGTCAGGCTCAAGAAATCATCAGCCTTTGCATCACGAGTGGAAGCCGAGAAGTATCTCTCGAAAAATACCTCCTTGAAGCGGCTCCAAGTCATACTAGATGGACCATCCCTCTGCTTCTCTAGCAGACTCACAGCCATCCACCATCTGTCAGCTTCTCCTACCAGCTAAAAAGTAGAATAGACAAACTTTTGCTAGTCGGTGTAGTGTAGAACTTCCAATATCTTCTCGGTCTTCTGCACCCAGTTCCCTACTACTATCGGATCAAGTCCTCCCATAAACGTTGGAGGGTGCATGCGGGTGAACCTCTCTATGGTACAACCCGTAGCAGTAGGAGAGTGCTCACATCTCCTAACACTTCGCCCGATCTCTCGCATAACCTGCCTCGTCAAACCCCGAGGCATGGAAGGAGACTTGTCACTCATAGTCCCCTTGGAGCCACTATCCAAGTTGTTATCCTTGGGCTTTATTCTGAAAATAGGATGGAATCAGTTAGAATTCCTACATCGTACACAACTAACACAATCATCAAAAGCTAATCAAGTTAACTACAACTCTCACGGGTCCAGGTCTGTCCTACCACACCGACACGAAACCATCAATAGTTTGCCATGATTTCACTGAAATCATCATTCCACTAAAAACACTGAACACCACCAATGAGTCCTTGTCTAGCCACAAAACAACCCTCGACCTACTCTACCCATTTCCTTCATCCTATACTCTGGTATGTACACAATACTATGCCTAACCAAGTCTACAATACTTAACAACCTAGTTTTGCTCTGATACCACGCTGTCACCCCCCGAACTTGCAGATGGGTCCCAGGTGTGAATATAGTAACCTAACCTGTCTCTGTATCAATTAAAACATACATGATACTATACTGAATGAGGGTCCAACCCCGTAGGGTATACGTAAACCCAATACACATTCACATACATATCCATACTCATCAAATACGCAACGAAAAATGTTATTTCTATACATATATCATACCATACCAGAGTCTATATAGAACTAGAATATGCGTTCCCAAAATTATAGTATATACTCCGGGTTTCTATAAAACCCAACAATGGCAACCCAGTTACAAAACTCGTACTTACACAGGTACTAAACGCAGATAACCGACACCCTCGCTTTCGGACGTTAGGATGCTAGTTTCGGCCACCCGAAGGACCTAAAAAACATTTGTATATTTGGGGTGAGACACTTCTCAGTAAGGAAGAAAGTAGGTTATATCAGTGTGTGGCATACAAGTGTTATTTCGGCATAAAATATAACACAATATAATACAATACGATACAATTCAATATAGTTCCAGTATTTTCACAAATCCATTCTAGTACATATGATACCCAAACATACAGTCAGTGTCGTCACACTAAGCACCCAATTACCCTGCGATAATTGAAGCCTCATAGCGATAACGTTGCCAATACGAGCACTCGATCTCACAGCGATATCGTTGCCACTACGGTGTAGCTCACACCCATCAGTGACCAGCCGGAAAGAACAGGCGATATTTCACACCCTCGGATATAGAGTCAGTGTAATGACCTTCTATTTAACTTAGGTTTTTTTTTTTTTTATACATACTATAACATTTAAAATGCTCTGATATCAACAGGATTAAACCCAATCATCAACCTAAGCAGCGAGAAGCGGAAATCAAATAAACATAACCATATATAATTATATACAATACCAGAGTGTTAAAATGTTTCCCAAAATATACATGCATAACTGTTCCCCAAAATATCCTCAATTGGATAAGGCTATGCAGAAATACTCCAAAACAAATACTCCCTCTCTACTGATAGGGCAGTAATGAAGCCCCTCTACCTGCGAGCCTGATTTGCTCGCCTACCTGGATCACTTGAAAATGTTAAATTAATTGGGATGAGTCAATGCTCCATAAGACGAAATATGATATTACTAGTGTGTGGCAAATGAGTTACAATACTGTGAAAATCTATTATTATATAATCATGTATCACTGAATATGTAAAGTACAATACCAGTAATATAAATCATCATATTTTATCTGTTACTTAACATTTCTATACTTTAGGCTTCTACTCAAAATACTTCTCATAAATATATATATATATATATTTTCTGTCTCTATAAATCTGTATAAACATAATAATAACTAAAAACTTCCCTATGGATAACTGTATGTCATGATTTAACCCCTCATGACAAGGTTGTGTAGCCCGTAGCCGGGATCTACCCTGGTTGGCCAACCAGGAATAAATCACTATACTCCATAGGTCTGATAAGCCCTCCTCTACCCATATCTGATGGAGAGCTTGTCCACTTGTGGGCTCTATGCGATCGACCTTTATACCACGTATTATCTGAATAGGTGGTTGCACTCTATAAACTGTATGTAGTTACGGTATCGTGCTTTGTAACTGTAATGATCCAACAGGGTCTAATACTATATAATACATCTCTATACACAACTATCTGTTTTACCATGATTCTGTAATAACTGTATAAACCATGACACTGTAGCAAACTGTATCTATATCAACCGTGTTTCTGTAATTAACTGTAAATATGTATGTCATGGTACTGTAAAACTGTATAATCATGATATTTCTATAATTGCTGTAAAATATATTCACTATCTGTATATTCTGTAAGACACATCTCTGAAAATACTGTAAAACATGTTTTTGTACTATATCTATATTCTCAAGCCACACAGTAATTTTAAAACATATTAATCATATTTGATAAACTGTATAAATCTCTGCTATAAACAATACTCTGGTGGAACATTTATAATTTTATACTGAAATCATACTTAAATAACCCAACATAGCATATTTCCCTTACCTGATTTCTGCTAAAACCCTCCTCATGTAACGGGTCCTACACCCGCAGGGTTCTCCACTCAACACCCTAAAAATAACATTTGGAAGAACAGAATATCAATATTTCTTTGCTTACATCATTTCCTACAACTGACCGAAGGCTAAAAATTGACTAAAAGGCCTTACCCTGATTCTGGGAAGAAATTCAACTCGATCCCACCGACGATCCACCCCAGCAGACTTGAAAAGAACTCCGCCATGAGCGTCGTGGTGGCCTCAGATCGTCGATCTGGCGATTGACGGAGCCGAAATTGAAGAAAGAAAAGGAAGAAACTGTAGGGGAAAGAAGAGAGAGAGTCTGCGGCCGAATTTCGGCGATTAAAATTAGTTTAAAGCTATTTATACTACGGGATTCATCGAAAAGTCACGTCACCTCGTCGACGAGTCCTGTAGAAAGTTCGTAGACGAACCTGCACCTTTGTCGAGGAATTTCAAACTTCTCAAAAATCCTTCTCGGTATCTTCTCGTCAACGAGAAGTGACCTCGTCTACGAGATCCTGAAGTACCCTCGTCGACGAAATCCCTGTGTTCGTTGATGAGGCCTAGGATATTTTCTTAGAAATTTTACCTCCAAAATGCAATGTCTTCGACGAACGCTTTGCCTCCTTCTGTTACTATTTTCATTTATCACCCTCTTTATTATTTAAATACTATTATTCTTCGGGTCACTACAGCTGGACACTCTCACCCACAGTAATTAGCAGATAGATGGCGTTAGCGTATGGTAATTAGCCGCCCCTAGCTGATTCAACGTACGGTAATTAGCCGCCCCTAGCTGATTTACAAAACTTGGAACAATTTTGGAACTTATGTCCCTATACTCATCAACGTATGACAATTAGCCACCCCTAACTATTTTACAAAACCTGGAACATTTTACATACAACAGTTCATTCCACACTTATTTGAGTATACAACAAATCATATCGTTTCCATTTCAAGAATACAGTTTAATACAAAGATGAGTACAATCATCTCAATACTACAATTTTAATACAATATACGATTTCCCAAATAAAATAGAGATGATACCTGAAACCCCCAAATTTTCCTGAAAACTGTAACCCAAAAATCTCGTATTTTTATCCGATTGATTTTCCCAAATAAGTAACTAAAACATACGTACGATCGTAAACTACAGATTTATCGATCCCGATTTCAAAAATAAATTGATTTAAACAGAATCCCCTTACCTTTTCTTGAATACCAAAATACAAACTTTACGACTCCAAAACTACAAACCGAGTTCCCAAAACCTATACAGCGAAGAACAATATTTCCTTACAATCCTATCCTCTACATATATACCGAAACAAAAGTGGATTCAGAGTCTTACCTCATTTTTGGGCCAAAACCCGAAAATTCTCGAAACGACTTTCCGATCTGCTAAAAACATAGAGATTCCTCCCCTGATCCACGTAGTAACGTTGGATCGTCGAATCAAGCAACGAACAGCGAAGAATCGAAGAGAGAGAGAAAGATCCCACTAGTTCTAGAGAGAGCGAGAGAGTGTTTGAGGTTTCTTAGCAACTAAGCAAAGCAATAAGATATTTATAGCCCCTTTGACCCGGCCAACCTTGTCGACGAGATGGTGCCTTTGTCGACGAATTATCCATACATTTAGTTGACGAACCGGCTCCTTCGGCGACGAACCCTATTCCGATATTTTACGACACGTTAAGTATCTTTTCGTTGACAAGGCTCTCAATTTTGGTGACGAAGAGTATGAGGGCCTTCGTCAACGAGAACAATGGTTTTGTCAACGAACCTTGCAAAATTTACCTTTTTACCCTTTTTCATTTATTCAATCTACATACCTCAGGTCGGGTTCTACAATATATATATATATATAAAATATTAATATATTATTATATTATATTATTAAATTATTAATAATAATTTATTTATTTTAATTAATTATTTAATTAATAATTTAATTTAATTTTTTATTTTTTATTTTTTTAATTTTATTTATTTATTATTTTTATTTTTTTTACATTTTCCTACATATAATTTACTGTGACGTTAGATTCCCCCATCCTTAAAAGAATTTCGTCCTCGAAATTTGTTGAATACAACCCCAAGTCAACTCTATCATTAACCCAATAAGTTTTGAGTTAATCTTTTGAACAAGTCCATTAGAATTGACAACTAACATAAATTGATGGATTATACATCCTTTTCTAATACACCTTGCTTCAGTACTAACACTAAACAGCTTTAATTTTTATCTCCAGTCTTCCAAAGATCTAAAACCAACATAACCTTAGAATAATCACTAGATAACTATCATTTGATTATGACATGACCAAAAAATTTCATATTAGTTGTCCAGAACCCACATTTCCTATTTAGCATGTAACTGATGCTCTCATAATGTTTGTAAAATTAACCACAAATGTTGTTCATGCTCTTCTTGAGTCTTTGAATACCCCAAAAATCATCCATAAAATTATAATGAATTGATCCAAGTATGGTTGAATAACTTAATTCATCCTATCCATGAAAATGCAAGGTGTTTTGGTAACCCCAATTGGTAACACCAGAAACTTCTAGTGATCTTACTGTGTACTCAATTCTATCTTTGGGATGTGTAATTCCCAAATCTTAATTAGTGGTAATTTAATTACAAATCATTCTTCAAAAATTTTGGGATTTTACTAATTAATCAAATAATCCACCAATCCCTGAAAGTCGATATCAATTCTTAATGTAACATGATTCAACTTCCAATGATTAATGCATAGCCTTAAGGTCCCCTTATGTTTCTCAGTAAATAACACAAGCGCAAGCTATGATTATACACTAGGTCAAACAAATTCCTTGGTCGAGAGACTCTTCTAGTTACACCCTAGGTTGCCTTAGTTCAGTTAACATCATTCTATATGAAGCCGTTGACATAGGCTCCGTTCCTAGTACCAAATCAATATTAAATTCAATCTCCTCTTGGAGATCGCCCCAATAAATCATTTGAGAATAATATCTAAAAATTCATCACCTATGGGTAAAGACGTTTGGGATTCGTTAACTCATATATTTCTTTCATTGATGTTACAACTCCAGAAAAATTCTATCCTTTCACAAGCTCTCAAGATGTCAAATATGAGAGCTTGTTGGTTGGAAGGAAACCATCACTCCATTTGGATCTCCAAGTACTACTTTCTTTTGAAAACAATCAACTAGGTGTATGATAAATAGATAACTGTCAATGGTTAGCCTCATCTTTAAATAGAGAACTTACAATGATAACTCATACTCATCAAGGACCATCCCTGCTGGGACATCTTAGACCAGGGTGTGTAATCATTTGCCTGTCAGATCATATGTATAAAAGGCACTTCAAAACTCTCATCATAACTTTGTAATTTGTTTGAGTAAAAATTATATAAGCTTCTAAACATTCTCTAAAATTCTAATCACCCAATTCCTTTTTAATGCCAAACTAATGCACAAACTTACACTTTTAAATCAGGGCAATGTAACATTTTCCTACAAAATTGGTTTCTAAATTTTTTCTTGCTTCTAACAGTATTTAAAACTCAACTTCTAACCTATGTTGGCAAATGTTGAATATCAAAATATAGTTGAAAAATATCCTCAATGAAAAATAGGGATTGCAATTATGGCAAGTCTAAATCCTGGTATACTAACTCAAGCCAACCCCGATCTTGCTCCAATGACCAGAAAAATATGCAATAAACATGTGTCTTGGTTTTTGGTACAGAATACAATACTAATGAAGTTGTTTAGTTAGCTATGATCAGTGATCGGACATTATCTGGTAGCATAAATATGATGTGAAGTGGACTAGGAAAGAAAATGCGACATTTATTTGCACTAGAGAGTTGCTAATGGTAGAAGGATCATATTCTGAAGATGACTTTAAAAGCCACAATCAACTGCAGATCACCACGGAAGATTTCACATTAAGCTGTATATGAATCAAATCCCAACTTAGCCGATACCTAAGTAGTTAAATTAGTCTCCCATTGCCAAGTAGGATTCACACAGGATAGAGCAAAAAGATAAAGCTTCAGGTCCTAACATGTATGATTTTCCTTTTGGATAGCAGTTTTCTAAAGGTCTAAGTATCATTATGATTTTTTTTCTAGGTAAGTTACTAAAGATATTTCTGTTAGGTGTTATTTGGTTCACAAGATCCTTCGGAATACTTGCCAATGTGATGCTGATGACATCTTATTCTCATGTTTGTTTCCAGATTATGGTGGTAACATCTTTTCCCAGGAAATAAAGAATTTTCCCAAAACATAGGAGTCCAATTGTTGCCCACTAGTATCTTACATTATTTTGGGCATCTTAATTTTAGGATTAAACTGTCCCCACTATTTTGGCCGACTTATGGAAATATGAAAATATGTAGTCGATGCACATTCTCATTGACCCCATATTTCTTTTTCACATACAATACTGACGCTCCCCAGGGTTACACGTTGGGCCTAATAAACCCTTATCTAATAATTCTTGTAATTGTTACTTTAACTCTTTTAATTCTACCAATGCCATTTTGTACGATGCTTTAGAAACCGGTGCTGTCACCGGAACTAGATCAATAGTACCCTCTACCTCACGATCAGGAGATGGTCCTGAAAAATCCTCGGGAATACATCAGGAAAATCCCTCATTACCAGGATATCCTCTAATCTCAACTCCCCTTCTAGTGACCCCCCTCGGGGTGCCTGATAACTTCCTCAATGTTGATGTTGTGGAGGTGGATAGTTTAATGTCGTGCGGCAGTCCTGCGCTTTAATGTCGTGCGGTAGTCTTGCGCCATATGTCCAACTCCACCGCACTGATAGCAGACACCTAATCCTCCCCTACACTCGCCCTAATGCCTTTGATGGCATGTAGAAAAGATAAGACGCTGTGAACTCCCCTGACGGCCTTGAGATCCCGTATCCTATCACTGGCTTGAGAAATTATTAGGTCACCTCCATGAGCCTTGACTAGTGCTGGTTTGAAACCCCTGAGGCAAGGGTCTCTTCTTCTAGTTTGCGGCTCTCTCCTTCTCCTGAATAATTGCCTCAATTTTCATGGCCCTGTCCACCAGCTCAGAGAAACATTGAGTCAACAACGCCACCACCTGTGTGTGTATTCCCTGCCTTAGACCTCTCTCGAACATCTGAGCTTTCCTCGGCTCATCTGGAACCATATGAGGAGCAAAACGGAATAGCTCTATGAACTTGGCCGCATACTGCTGTACAATCATGGGTCCCTGGCTCAGATGCAAGAACTCCTGAGCCTTCGCCTCTCGGATGGCAGTAGGGAAGTATCTGTTGAAGAAGTCCTCCTTGAAACGGCTCCAAGTGATAGATGTATGCCTTGGACGTTGTTCCTCAACCATCTTCACCGATCTCCACCACCACTTCACTTCCCCTACCAATTTAAAGGTGGCAAACCACACCTTCTGCTCCTCTGTGCACTCCAGCACATCCAGCAGTTCCTTTATTTCCTAAACCCAATCTTCAGCTGCGACAGGGTTTGCTTCTCCTACAAAAATTGGCGAATTTGTCCAGGTAAACTTTTGAAAAGTGCAGCCTCGACCAACCGGTGGCTGATCCTGCTCTCTAGAGTCCCTTCGGTTCTCCTTCCTAGCCTAACCCGCTATACTTCGCAGCACTGCTGAAGCATCGACATCATCCTCACTGGAAGTATCCACGTGATTATCCCCTCCAGCTACGATGTCATTTCCTCTAGAATCCATCCTGAAGATAGGATAGAAACCGACTTAGAAACTCTTCATTTATCATAATTAAAGCAAGTATGAAATGAAGAAACTACTAATATGTATGAATTCTCAGTTTAAAGATTCATTTCCTTAGTTCTGTCACAAAACCGTCAACTCCTGAACACTACCTTATCATTACACACATACCCAACCTACTCAACGTGTTTGCTTAAGTATCCAAGTTCCAGTCTTCCAACCCAAAAACAAAACCATCAATGGATTTACCATGATTTTCCTGAAATCGTCATTCAAAAAAAAGCACAGAAAACCGTCAAGGATCTTCGCCTCCAAGCTTCCATACCAAAACCTGACCTAACCTACCCATTCCCGTCCTTAACTTATCTCAACCTATACTCTGGTAATCATCAAATATCAAAGTCTGCAGAACCTAACAAACCTAAGCTCTGATACCACCTGTAACGCCCCGACCCGCCACGTAGGGTCTGGGGTGCTACTTTAGTGGCGTCTATGTATTTGATACCAACTCATCTTATAAAATGCAATGGAAATAAAGGATACAATCTCGAAAATCCATTACCAGAGTTCCATACTACCTTTATATACAAAAGGTTCCAAAATCCTTATTAGAAACCAACGTACTTATACTTGTACAAAAACCAATTCAAACTACACTCACCACAAACAAAAAAAATTATAATACAATCTTAGCCCCCCTAGCCCGTTAAGAACGTTTCTCGGAATTTCTTGAAAAGATAATTTGTAAATTGAGGTGAGACACTTCTTAGTAAGGGATGACTGAGTTAATATTAGTGTGTGGCCAACATGAATTTTAGTGTATATAGAAAACAACTCGTTTCTCATTTAACCGAAAATAGCATTTAAATGTATAATCATTATATACCATTGAAAATACCCTTTTTATTTTCATAGTATAAATCAACTCAGTAAATAATTAACTACAGTTATAAAAATCATCTTAGCCCATACTCACACACACATAATTATTTATAAGTAAAAATTTCCGAGGATAGGGAAGATTACAGTCCCATACATGTATCTTCCCTCTGCTCTAGTACCATTACAACTATCAGGGCACTCACCTTACTCAACAAGCCCTCGGGGTTATGTTAATAATTAACCTCGATCATTTACATAAATTAGAAGATATGCATATAAGACAACTCCTTGTGACAAACACGTCATTTACTTCCCCTATGGCCCTGGTTGTGTGGCCTGAAGGCTGGACTAAACCTAAGTGATCAGCCCAAACAAAGTCAAAAACAACATTCTCTACAAGTACGTTTGCAGGCATCCACAGTAAAACTGCAGGCCCGACACCTTTACTTCAACCTCACGTAGGCAGTCTACTGAGACCCCCTACACTTCTATCCAGAATAGTATGGGTGCACATGGTCTAACTAGCAATGGTACCGTACTCACAATACACTGGTCCCCAGGGTTCCTAAAGCATATCGTGCAATTTAAGTAATTTACAAACTGAAATTTAAAATCTCATTTCATTTCAACCCTACCATTTCATAAAACTCGATTCACAGCCGTCATATCAAAACCTGCATTTTTCATAAGCAGTTCCAATATGTTTCACAAACAATTCCAGTAGTTTCACAACCATTATCAATTTTAGTTTCACGATAAACCATAAAATTATTCACCTGTCACACAATTTCAGTATTTGGAAACAATCCATAAGACAACCAAGATACACAGTATTTTTAATTTGTAAAATAACTCAGATTTTCCACTATTCATAATATTCAAAAATATCATACCATATATCCTAGGTTTGTAAAATCCCTGTTGAATGGTTGGTTTTCAAAATAATATTTGAACTCATAAATAAATAAATATATCACAGTTTAATTGATTCATATTTAATAAAATCCTAACTTAATTTAATCCCTTACTCGATTTCCTGAAACTATGCCAGCAAGGATCCCAAAACTATGCCTACGCCGCTCACCCAAACCCTAATTCAATGATCCTAATTTAATCAAATCAACCTTAAATAAAATATTATTTTAACATTTCCTAAGTCTATAAATTTCAAATAACAATTAAACCTCCGAAAACAATCAATTTCCTTAATTCTCTAAATCCCACTCTCGCTTTGGAGTGGTGCATAGGATCCCCAAATTGAAAATTTATTCCGATCAAAATGACAACGATTAAGACTAAAATCCCGTGGTGGTGTCCGATCATCGATTTAGTTGAAAATTTAAGGAGAAATTACAAAAAGAGATGGAATATACCTTTTCCCAGGAATTGTGCCTACATCGCTCCCACGATAAATCCGCTCTAGTAGGAATGTTGGTGGTGGAGATAGGAACCCAACGATATTTTTGGTTTTCTGATTAGTCGAATATTGGCCGAGAAAATGAAGAGAGTGGAAAAGAGAATGAGAAGTGAGAGAGTGGTAGCGAGTCTAAGAGAAGCAATTCTCTCAGTTTCTTAATCCTGAAGGATTTGATAACCTTTAGGTACATATATATATATATATATATGTATATATAAATAATATTAATATATTATTATATTATATTATATTATTAAATTAATAATATTTATTTATTTATTTTAATTAATTATTTTATTTTATTTAATTTTTAATTAATTTTATTTATTTATTTTTATTTTTTTACATTTCCTTACATACAATTTACTAAGACGTTGTAGTATTAGCCTCGAAGATAATTTGCATTGGTCCCATGTTGAATGACAAAAAATAACCTTATTTATTTTAAAAAATAAATTTAAATAATATTATTTTAATTCTAAATACTAATTATAATTAGTATTTTTTTACCCTATTTTTTTTATTTTCTTCATCCCATAATCCCATTTTAATATAAAAAACTATATTATTAAAAAAAAAAAAAAAACTCCAATGATTGTACCAACTTTGCTTTTCAAATATCGATAAAAAAATCAAAAGAGAAAAGTGCATATTTATCCTATAATATATTACTAGAAGAGACCCCATGCTATGCATCCGGTATGTATTATGTTTAAAAAACAGACCTTATATAAAATCATTAAATTATAAATTCATAAAAAATATGAAAATTTAATTTTAGTATTAAATTAAACCATGTGAATATTTTACATATGTTTCAAACATTTTCCTTAAATTCAACTTTGGTAAAAATTTTAACGTTGTATTTAGAGCTTGAAAGCATTATAGAAATAAAAAGAAAATATAAATAATCTAACTTCTCATATTTAGTTGTAAAATGAAAGAGACTGAAAAAGAAAACAAAAATATATCAAATTAATACATAAAATTTTGATTTTAAGCATCACTAACATTTCATTTTTTTTGTCTTAGTTTTTAGTCATATTAGAATAAATATTTATTTTAAATAAGATCTAATGTGGGAGAAAATATACTAAAAATAAATTTTTCAATTAAAAAAATTAATTTCAAACACCACCGATATTCATTTTTTCTTAATTTTTAATTATATTATAAAAAACTATATTATAATAAAAAAACTCTATTGTGTATACCAACTTTGCTTTTTCCATTACCAATAAAAAATAAAAGAGAGAGAAGTACGTATTCACCATATAATATACTATCTATACATGAATGGGCTATGTATACATATATATATTGATATTTTCAGGACTTCAACCACCATCGCGTCACTTTGGATATTATGGTATGAGATCAAATCCGGGGTGACAGTCACTCGCTTATTAACGGATCCCTATCAATTCACTAAGATAAACTCTCAAGGAAAAGTCGAACCCGTGACCTTTGGCTTGTTAGAACCTTGTGAGCAATTAGAAAATTATGAATACCAGAAATTTACGTGGTTCGGTCAAGATCGACCTACGTCCACGGAGCATGCCACAAATTCACTAAAACCGTAGAAAAATACAACTCTCTTCTTCCTCTCACTCTCTTCCTCCTCTCTTTCTTCTCTCTGCTCTCTGTACATTTAACAACTCTCCATAACTCTCTATTTATAGGGCTTTGGAATCAATCACAATTAAATACGATAAATTAAAAAAGAGAAGTTTCATCCATTTAAATTAAAATGATGGATAACAGCTCCAGCTTGCAACACGTCTCCAGCTCCTCACGCGTCTCCAGCTCAGCGTCTCCTGGCTCAAGCACAACAATCTCTCACTTGGAGACGGAGATGCCTCCTCAACTAGTATCATGAATAAATGATGTGCTCAAAATATGTCTTCAGGCATGAAAACCAACTGAAGTTGAATACAACTTCAACTTCTCTGTAGTCACCACCTTAGTTAACATATCTGTCGAATTTCTACTACCTTGAATTTTTTCAAGTGTTAATACGCCGTCCTTTATCAGAGATCTGACGAAGTGTTAACGCAATCCAATATGCTTAGTTCTGGAATGAAATGCATAGTTCTTCGCCAGATGTATCACACTCTGACTGTCACTATACAAAACATTCCTCTCCTACTTTAATCCAAGCTCCGTTAACAAACCCTGAAGCCAAATCATCCTTTATTAGCTTCTGTCACTGCTATATACTCAGCTTCTGTAGTGGATAAAACAACAATCGTCTGTATTTGTGACATCCAACTAATAGCTGTTGTGCCAATAGTGAATATATACCTGGTGGTGCTTCTGCGATGTTCAATTTCATCTACAAAATCAGCATCTACAAATCCTTGAATTTTCAAATCACTTTTGCCGAAACATAGGCACTTATCAATAGTGCCACGTAGATATCTCAAAATCCACTTCATTGCTTCCCATTGTGTCTTCCCTGGATTTGACATACCTGCTGACAGCTCCCACTGCTTGGCCAATATCTGGTCTAGTACCAACCATAGCATACATTAGACTTCCAACGGCTGAGGCATATGGTACCTTAGCCATGAAGTCTTTTTCTTCATTTGTCTATGGAGACTGATCGGTGCAAACTGCAAGTGCACAGTATCGTATTTTTATAATATAATGATGGGTAAAGTATCGTCCTCAGGGATTAATGTCTTAATTTTAACAAGTACTGAATTTATAATAACTTTGATTTTTTTTAGAAAAATTAATAATTTTAGATTGCGAAATTTAAACAAAGCCATTTTAAATAAACTATTCAAGAGAATTTAAAATTGGATGCCGCGTATCAAATTACTGATGGTAAAAACTTCTTAGAAACCGATTTCACCTACTTTCTCACTATGCTTTATTCATCTAGCCAATTCGAATTTGCATTATCTGTTTGTTAGCAAATCTCCAATTTTTCCAAAAGCCTTTTTCGATAGTCAATCAGAATCTATTCTTGTTTATTATTTAACATACGATTATGCAAATTAATAACGCAAGAACACAATAAGACCCTCGATTTTTAATGCTACGCAAGTTCATACAAGTCTTTCGATCTCTATATTTACCTACATTGAATTATCCAAGATCTATCCTATAATCTCCCCTTTTGGTAGCAAATCACAAGATTAATGTCATCTAATTAATGGCCAGTTAATTAAAAGCATTAAGCGCAGAATAACTCAAACAAATATTAATGAAAACTACTTCAGATTAGCATTAAAGAGTAAGCATAGTTCGAAACTGGCTACATCGTTTTCCTCGAATACAAAAATTTAGTTCATTCCGAAAATTAAATTCAACATAACAGATTTCACCATATTTCATTCTATTTGGAGCATACGGGAAAAATCAACACTCGTAGTACCACCGTTGCTCGCCGAACACCCCAAGCATCGACCGCGTGCCGCTTTCTTGTTCTAAAAAGATTTGAAATTTCTATGTGCCGCCAACTCTCCTTTGCTGTTGTGTTTGTTATTCACTGCAGCACCGCCTTAGGATTCTGAAAAGCCTTAAATTTGCTGCATGTCGTCAACTCTAAAAGAGAATTTTTTTTTTCAAAAGAAAACTCCTTGGGTGCGGCATCCTTCTCTCCTTATATAATACTCCCAGAAAAAAAATTCATCCTCCCCAAAAGACTCCTCCAGAAAGTGGTGCGGCCTCTCCTATTTTCACCCCCAGCGCATGCCTCCCTCTTCAAACCTTTTGCCCCCTGCTCACGTCCAAACCCCCCTTTGAATGTTCGCCAGCCAAGCCCCCAAAAACCCTATGCGTGTCCTTTGTTCTGCAGCCCCCTTTTTTCTTTTCTTTCTTTCCTTTTCTTTCCTTTCTTTTCTTTCTTTCATTTTTTTCCTTCCTTTTCTTTCTTTCCTTTCTTTTGTTCCTCACCCAGCGTGCTGCTCTAAGATGACCTGGCTGCATGGCCGGGTCACATCACAATTTTTTTTTTTCTTTTTTCAAAGGTACACGATCTGCCCTCCATCTTCAAGCCCAATTTTGACCCTCCTACAACCCGTAACTCTCAGATCTAAAAACACAAAAGTTGTAGAGCTCTTTCTCAGATTTTCTCATAATTTTGAATTGTCTCGATCAGAGTTTGGACAAGAAAGTTATGCCCAGATTATGGAGAATTATCGAAATAGTCCATAAAATTGTGTATGGTAACTTCATGTCTGATTTTGACATTGATGAAGCTAGTATTTCGCAAAACACAAAACATAAAAATTGTGGAGTGTTTTCTTATCTTTCTATGGCATCCTGAATCATCTAAATCAGAGGTTGGATGAGAAAGTTACGCACATATTGAAAACTACCATCGATTTTTAGCTTCCAATAGTTGCCTTGTAATAAAAAAACACCAAAATTTCATACATTACTCAATAAAACCAAAATTTTATAAATAGAACACAATTTTAGAATATTGAAAGTAATTAGGTATTTATATAATTCGTAATGTATGAATTAAAACACCTAATTACGCAATTTAAACGCGTAATCAGAGACTGATCCTTAGAGAGACGGAAATGACTCGCCAATGGTGTATTTACAGCCTTAGCGCTGCTCATGTTGAACCTCTGTAAAACATGGCTGATGTACTATGACTGAGATAGCTGCAAGCTTCTTGTTGCTTATCTCTAGAGATCCGCATCCCAAGAATCTACTTTGCAGGACCCAAGTCTTTCATATCAAATTCCTTTGACAATTGCTGCTTCAATTTTTTGATCTCTTCTATATATGATCCTGTGACTAACATATCATCAACATATAACAGTAGAATAATATAGTTAGCACGATACCTTTTGAAGTAGTAACAGTGGTCGGCATTGCACTTCTGAAAATTGTTCTTATGCATACAGTTGTCAAATTTCTTGTACCACTGTCTAGGAGCTTGTTTGAGACCATACAAACTCTTTTTCAATTTGCATACAAGATTTTCTTTACCTTTTACTGAGAAAAATTCTGACTGTTGCATATAAATTTCCTCATCAAGATCACCGTGAAAAAATGTCGTTTTCACGTCCAACTGTTCAAGATGTAAACCTTTCGAGGTAACAATACTCAGAACAGATCTGATGGTTGTCATCTTGACAACTGGTGCAAAAATATCAGTATAGTCAATTCCTTCCTTCTGTTCGAAACCTTTGACTACTAACCGGGCTTTATACCTCTTGAATCCATCATGCTCTTCTTTGATACTGTATACCTATTCGTTGTGAAGAACCTTCTTGCCATTGGGCAACTTAGCTAGTTCCCATGTTTTGTTGGAGTTAAGAGATTTCATCTCGTCTTTCATTGCAAGCTCCCACTAGCTCGAATCTCCTGCCTGACATCCTTCAACATAGCATTCAGGTTCTCCTCCATCTGTAAGAAGTAAATAGGTCACATACCTCATGTTTGGTATAGGTTGCTGAGAAGATCTCCTAAGCTCTTGTGCTGGAGTAGGAGGTGGTGGTGCAACAATTTGCTCCACATGTTCCTTTGCCTGAGGAATCTTGGTATTCTGCTGAGGATTCTCGGTGTTCTGCTAATGTATCCTTACACCATCTAAAACATCATCCACATCTACAAAGGTTGTTTCAGAATCTGTAGATTCTGTTGTGTGTCTATTTTTGTACATCACCTTTTCATCAAAAATCACATCTTTGCTTCTGATCACGTTTTTGTTTTCGTCATCCCAAATGTGATACCCATATTCATCTCCACCATAACCGATGAAAGTGCATTTCCGAGATTTTGGATCCAGCTTATTCCTGACATGATCATTGATATGTACATATGCAATACAACCAAAAACTTTCAAATGTGAAAGTCTTACCTCTTTGTTACTCCAAACTTTTTCTGGTAGACTATATCCCAATGGTACTGATGGACTTTTGTTAATCAAATAAGCTGCTGTGTTGACTGCTTCTACCCAAAACATCTTTGGCAAGCCTAACTGCATACGCATACTTTTGACTTTTTGTGTCAATATTCTGTTCATCTACTCAGCTACGTCGTTGTGTTGAGGCGTACCTGACACAATTCTTTCCATTCTAATACCATGCTCATAGCAGAGTTTCTTGAACTCGGTGTCAACATACTCACCACCGTTATCTGTTCTCGACTTCTTGATTTTCAAACCAGTTTTGTTTTCTACCATTGCTTTCCAAATTTTAAAAGCATCAAGAACATCAAATTTATACTTTACGAAGTAAACCTATACCTTCCGTCAATGATCATCGATAAACGTGACGAAGTAATGCTTTCCACCTGTGGACGAAATGGTTGTTGGTCCCCATACATTTGAATGGACTAGCTCAAGTCTCTCCTTCTTTTGGGTAATGATTTTGTCTGGAATCTGACTCTCTTCTGTTCCCCAAATATGCAATCCTCATATATGTCAATCTTCACTGACTGTAAATCACTCAACTTACCCTTTGAGTGCATCACCCTAAGTCCCTTCTCACTCAGGTGTCTGAGTCGTTGATGCCATAAGTTGCTATCATCATTTCCTGTAGCAACTGTAATAGACATGCATGCATCAGGCATTACATAAAGAGTACCACTTTTCTTACCTCGAGCAATTGTCAATGCACCCTTCGAAATCTTCCATTCATCACCAATGAAAGATGTGTTATATCCTTCATTTGCCAATTGACCAATTGAGATCAAATTCTTCCTTAGGTCTGGAATATACCTGACATCTCTCAGTTTCCATACTAACCAATTCATTTTGATCTTCATTGTTCCCTTATCGGTAATGTCGCAAGGTTGATCAATGCCCAGATACACTTTACCGAAATTACCTGATGTATACTCCTCTAGGCAATCTCTGCTGCAAATGACATGAAAGGAAGCTCTAGAGTCTAACACCCAAGACTCCTTTTTGCTCTCCAAAGAGCATATCAACAAATCATCATTTTCTGAAGCAACATGGGCATCTATCTTTGCTCTCGTCTCGTATTCTTTCTTCAAACTTATGCACTGGTTCTTGTAATGACTAGTTTTTCCACAGTTCCAGCACTCAATAATTTTTGTGCTCTGGGAACCTATGTCCTGAGAACCTCTGAGATTTATGGATTTAGACCGCCTGGGCCTAGATCTGCCGCGATTGTTTGATCGTCCATGCCTGTTTCCTCTACCTCGACTTTCCATGTTTAAGGCTGAACTCGAAGTGAAGCCATGGTTTGACTGCATTCTGATTTCCTCCATCAAAATCATGTTGACGATCTCATCGTATACAAGCTTTGATTTTCCTACGGAGCTACTTATTGTAGTAACAACACCATTCTAAATTTCAGGTAACTGACTAAGAATCAGTAGGGCCCGAATCTCATTATCAAATGTTATCCCAACTGAGGCGAGTTGATCTGACAACTCGTTGAAATTATTCAAATGCTTGCTAAAACTTTTACCTGCAAACATGCTCAAAGTAAATAATCTTTTCATGAGATGTACCTTGTTAGCGGCTGACGGCTGCTCGTACATATTAGAAAGTGCTTTTATCAGAGATTAGGTGGATGATATATGCTTGATATTGAATGCCACAAACTTTGACAATGTCATTCTGATGGCTCCAACAGCTTTTTGATCAAGCAACTCCCACTTATCCTCATTCATAGATGCTGGCTTACCCTTCAATGGTAAGTGCAATTCCTTCCCAAACAAATAATCTTCTATTTGCATCTTCCAGAAACCGAAATTGTTGCCGTTGAACATTTCGATTTTTGAGCTCTTTTGATTTGACATCTTGATTTACTGATCTAGAGATGAAATTAGTTCAAATGGATAGCACGGTTGGATCTAGAACAGTCGAAAACCTTAGAAATGGTTCAAGTCATTCGAAAAATGGATTCAAAACAACTATGAAAAGCTCGGTCAAAGTTTAGGTCAAACTGGTCAACGCTGACGTGGCACTGGGCCCTTGTTGATGTGGTAGTGGGGTCCACCTACTAATGAAGCGGTGGGGTCCATGTACTGACGTGGCAGATGCGCTGGCGTGGCGCTGACAAGGCATTGCTGACATGGCCGAGTTCTGAGGTGGCAGGTCGGATATAGATCTGGGTTTGGGTCGGGTTTTCGGATCGGGCTGAGACGGTTCAAGCGAGGAAGACAAGTGGGGCGTGTGAGCGACAGGTCACCGGCGTGTGGCAAGACGTTCTACTTTGGTGAGGCGCATGTGCCTCTGTTTGAGCTCCGGTTTGCATCGTTGGCTTCGTCTCAGTGAGGTGAAGGTGATGGTGGCCTCAAAATTCAATTTCGAGCCACTAGACAGAGCTCTGTTTTCGATTTACAACTCCAATCTGGCTTTTCCTGCTCCAACCGGGTTTTGATACCATTTGTTAGGACCCTGTAAGCAACCAGAAAATTATGAACACTAGAAATTTATGTGGTTCGGTTAATATCGACTTACGTCCACGGAGCACACCACAAATTCACTAAAATCGCCGAAAAAATACAACTCTCTTCTTCCTCTCACTTTCTTCCTCCTCTCTTTCTTCTCTATGCTCTCTGTACATTTCACAACTCTCCACAACTCTCTATTATAGGGCTTTGGAATCAATTACAATTAAATACGATAAATCAAAAAAGAGAAGTTTCATCCATTTTAATTAAATGATGGATAAATGGTGGATAAATGATAGATAACAGCTCCAGCTTGCAACGTGTCTCCAACTCCTCAAGCGTCTCCAGCTCAGCGTCTCCTAGCTCCAGCACAACATGAGTCGCATGAGTTACATTAGCCTATATATATGCCAGAGAGTGGGTTTAGTGCAAAAGTGAATCAATGACATGCACGTAGTCTTGAAAGGCAATCTCTCCTCCGATGACCTCTCTCGTCCTGCTTGTGTTTGATTAATCAAGATGAATAATTTTTTTTATGTGCATGCACATAATTAATTAATCAACATGGAAAGATGTTATTTTTATAATTGCAATTACATATATAATGATATATAATTATTAAAACATTCATCTAGACCAAAGTGAAAGAAAATTTATTGATATGAAAATTCCTTCCTCCATTTCAAACTAATTATATATGCTCCTCAATTTGAGACCCAATTAAAGTCTAGTGTAATTTTAGCAAATTGAGTGCTAGAATTTTAGTGATTAGTTTTTTAAAATACAATATGTAAAGCGTACCAAATCAATGTTTGTTATATTTGAAGAAAATAAATTATGAATAAAATAAAATAAAAAGTTATATAGTGATTATAAATATAAAATTAAAAAGATGCATGATAGCGGTGCGCTCCAATACTAAATCATGAATCAAGATTAAAGAGTAACAAGACAATATGTATCATTAAATAAGTTAATGAATAAATTTATGCTAATTAAAATACATAAATCAATATAAAATTAAATTATTTAAAAAAGTTTCCACATATGTTTCAAATTTTATTGAGGTGGGAATAGAAATTAAAATTATCAATGTTAACATCTTGATTAAGGACATGAATCGTATTTTGCATGCATTAAAAAAATGCATATGATAAATAAATACATAATTTTTTTTTTAAAGAAATAGTTCCTAAGGTTTGGAATCAATCAATTACAAGTTGTTATGTTAATGTTTGAATCCATTGAAAAATCATAGTTGGCCGATCAAACAATCCATTGAAGAATCATAGTTGGCCAATCAAACAGTGAAGAAGTTTTTAAAGATAGGCAAATCAAAATGATGAGCGAGCAAGGGCGAGGAAAATAGGAACCATGACAGGAAAGGGCCACACGTTAGCCATAGGTGTGAAGTGTAAACTATGCAAATCTATGGCCACACAAATAGATAGATTGTGCACCCAATTACATTTAAACCAACTCAATGCTAATATATCTGGGTATGCCCAGAGTTTCATGTAAATACTAATTTTGATCAATACATTTACTCTTATGTTAAAAAAAATAAATAAATAACAGGCTACAATTTTATTTTTTTCTCTTATTGTCGAATATAAAATCTCAACAATACTTTTAACTTATTGACACCCTATAATTAACTAGTCACCACATCATTAAAGAATTAACCACTTAATATATTATTAAAGTTGTTTGTATAAAAGTCAAATAAATACGTTGAAAGAATGAAAATGTACATAAATGAAATCGCTCCATTTATGAATTTCCACCTCATATTTTCTTTAAAAGGAATTTGGAGAGATAGATATAAAAATAAAACTAAAAAATGACAAGTAATGATTGACTTAAATAATAAGGAGTCATTTATGAAGTTGATAATTTTAAAGTTATGTGTTGGATTCCATTATGATATAATAGATTAGCAGGAGACATGGATGATCACGACTCATAGGTCGCCAGCTAGGTAGGTACTGGGTAGCTAGCTAGCTAATGTAGTAGAGAGGATCCGGGACCTTGAAAGTCCGATTACCCGAATGAGAGCCCAGCAAATCACTCCACTGGTCTCCCACGTTCCCTACGATTCTGTATCCGCTCTCTTCCAGCTCCTTCCTCCTCCCCGACTTGTACGCCACTGCCGTCTTCCCCGACTCCGATGTTTGCCTGCGTTATGTAAGTAAATGATGGTATGGGAAGAGGGGGCCACCCCCAAATACATAATTAATTAATCATGATGATCATATTGAAATTGCTTACTTGAGGATGAGGTTTTCCCATGAATGGTAGCCCACGTTGTTGAGATTCTGCGTTGTGATCTGTCTTTGGTTTTCGGTTCTGCCCGTCAAGAACACCACCTTATACCCTAATTTCACCAATTGCTTATACAGCAGTATGACTCCAGGCACCGCCGGCGCCTTCCCTTCCATCACCCACTCGTTGATTGCCGTTGCGTTGTACGCCTTTGCCCTGACCCATCCAGTTGTAATGTCACGTCCCAATTATTTTTCCATCCATGATCATAATATTAATCAGAGTGTCAAATAATAATAATAATAATGGGACGGGTGTGTTCTGTATAAGAAGTAAATTGAAGAGGTGGATTATATTTTCCAGCATTGTCATTTTGACAAGTAGATTTAGACTATTATGTGACAAAGAAGTGTAATCACATAATCATGTCAAATACTGTTCTTAGCATGAAATTATTCAAAATTCAAAGGATTTTTTAGAAAGATGAAAGTATCTATTCTGCAGCTATTTGTTGAAAAATTTAGAAAGAAACGAGCAAAATTTTTTTAAAGAAAACTATTTCCTGTGGAAGTGTATGATAAGTGTTTATCAAATTTTTATCTTTGAATTAAATCAATTTCTTTATTGTCCTAAACTGAGAAGAGTTTTCCTACATTTTTCAAAATTTAGTAGGAGGATTAAGTTCATCTCTTTCCTTTTTTATTGTATTTTTTCTTTGAGTGGGAGGATGGAAGCCTCTTGCTTCTCACTTTTTTAATCTAAATTTACCTTCTTTTAGAAATAATAAGAACATTTGGGTGTATAAAGCTAGGGTGTAAGATTTCTAAAAATGTTTTTCTATTTAATTAAAAATCATTTTTAAGGTTACATATTTACTATTCTATCCCTGAAGCCCTCCATTCCTTCAGCTTGGGAGACTCAAATCTTGATCTTCTCCACAAAATAAGTGTTGAATTTGCCTTCAATGCGGAGATTTCACATATATTAAATTATAAATTGAAAATCAGAAATTAAATAATTTAAAATAAAAAATAAAATTTATGAACTATTTTTTTGTTCATGTTTTAAAATTTTTAAATGAAAAATCACGAACAATTAACAAGAGCGAAAAATTAAGGAGTTTCTAGCGGTGAAAAAGTTATAATAATTAATATATAATTACCCGAATGCGACATCAGAGCGAGCAAAATAAGGTAAATTGGAGAGAGAAGTTTCATCAATGTCAAAAACCCAAATGTCCTTGCCGTCTCCGGCGGGCTTGATGCTTTTGGCATACTGCACGGCGGCGTAGGCGACGGCGTTGCAGTCTTTCCGGTACTGGTGGCCCAGCATGTAGTTCCCTACGTACCCTTCGCACACCTCCGGCACTAATTTCCAGTCGCGTATGTTGTTGGTTTCCACGCCCAGCCGCCAACTAAGGCACGACACCCCCAGGATCCGTTGGCCGCCGGACCCCGAGCGCGGCCGGAGATGGTGAATCTGGTGAGGAACTCCGGCTCCGGCATCTGATAATGATGCTGCGCTGAGAATGGCAAGGAACACAAGAAGTGATGAGATCATTATTACTTTTCCTGGTGATGATGAAAACTCACTTAGGTCATTTTGGCAAGAGTTGCACTCCTAAGGAGGTGCTTTAAATAACCAGGGGCATGCACAATGCACAGTGGCTTTTCGGCAAAATTTTAGGATTAGTTTGGAAGAAGTAAATTTATTTTTTTTCCAAAAAAATAAAAGAAAATAAGAAATATATATTTTTTATTTTTCATATTAAAAATTATTCATCAACATCAACGAAAAAATCTTAAACTCTAATAGATGAATCAGTTATGTAATGCTTCAAAAAAATAATATGTATAAAAGTGTAATTAAAAAAATTATATCATTGATTAAATATTAATAAATTAAATTAATTAAATAAATAATATTATAAATCTATATAATGACAAAAGTAATATGTGTGTGTATATATATATCATGAGAGTCGGGAGCCCCAAGACCTTCTAAAGGAAAGCAACCAATCTAGGACCACATCTCCAACACAGGCCTTTCCATAACGGAGAATTCGGGTTCTTCAACCAAATGCTTTACCAGAGGAGGTCTTCGGGGACCGACTCTCGTGTGGTATCAGAGCCATGTTGTAACGTCCCTCAATTTCTTAACATAAAATGTAATATATGAGATAAAATGATCAACCCGAACCCGTGGGTAGCGGGGATATCTGTCAAACACAGCGAAAAACCTAACATCAGTAAACATAAAATCTCAACATCCAATCATAAAACATAATACCAGAGTTATTTACATTCCAAAATACTGTATTTATTTATCATCTTTCAAAAAGTCAAAAATGACACTAAGACCTTGCAACAAAAATCCCCTAGTCCTAGTTCAATGCTTACCCTTTTAGTAGGGAAGCTCCACTCACTCAACGGCGGCTTTGGCCCACCAGTTTCTCGGGGTTTCTTGAAAAATGTGTTAATGTTGGGGGTGAGACACTTCTCAGCAAGGGAAAATAAACTAAATATAGCTGTGTGGCAACATGAACATTTAAAGTGCTTATATAAATACAGTACATTTCATAATTCTGGAAATAATCATAATATCATACTGGATAATCATATACTTTCATATTTTCTAATAAATCATAACATACATAAGCATATGTTATAACTGATAATACTGAAAATACTGAAAACTTACCCAGAATGAATAGTTAGCTAATGTCATGTATTACCCCCCATGACGGGTTGTGCAGCCCGAAGGCGGGACCCGACAATGGCTGGCCGACCACTGCCGAATCAAATATGTCTATAAGTACGATGGGCCCGCCACACCCTGGTCTGGACTGCCACGTGGACGTGCACACTCTACTGAAAGCCACATCGACTATCCATTTCCTATCCTCTCGTGGGATGGCACTAATCTGACGTAGATATTTGATCTACATATATAGCTACGGTTCGAGCCCTGAACTGAACTAAACTAACATCCTGGTTGTAATAACATATAAATACATGAACATACATAACATCATTACGGCCTCGTGCCGAAAATATAGATACGGCTTCGCGCCAAAATCATAAATACGGCCTCGTGTCGATAGCATAAATACATGACCTCGCGCCAAAATAGTAAATACAGCATCGTGCCGATAATATAAATACATGGCCTCGCGCCAACATCGTAAATATGACCTCGCGCCAAAATCGTAAATACGGCCACGTGTCGATAATATAAATACATGGCCTCGCGCCAACATCGTTTCAGGTATTTACATTCTGAAAATAACTCATTTTTCATATATTCGTCAAACTCAGTATAACATAACTCGTCTTTTCAAAATACCTGAAAATGTGCTTTACTTGTAAAATTACTCATATCATGATTCACTTCATATAAAAATAATGTTCATGCCACACATATGCCGTTTAAAGTCATGTTTCATATTCTAAAATCATCATTTCTGGCATCTCATACATACATATATATTTTCATCATAGTAGCAGTATTTTCTAAACATACATTTCATATGTAATATACAAAGATAGTATAGGCTTTTCTGAAAATAAATGTGCTCATAATTTATAATAACATGCATGGAAAATAATTGTTTTAGTTTATTCCCTTACCTGACTACTGAGAAAGCCCCCACAATATCCTAGGCTAACCCCCATATGACTTCCTGATCAACACCTTGAAACTCAAAACCCCCAGTACTAAACATCAGTATTTTCATGCGTACATCAATTTTTATAACTACCATAAAGTCTAATTTGACTAAAAAAAGCCTTACCTCAACTCTGGGACGATTTCCAACTTCGTTTCCCCAACGATCCGCTCTAGAAAACTTGTAGGGAACTTCGCCAGGAGCGTGGTGATAACCTCAGATCTTCGATCCGGTGTAAAACTAGTCCAAAATCGAAGAGAGAGAGTGAGAGGGCCGAAGAGGAGAGAGAGAGAGAGAGTGGAGAGGAAGCTTCAAATTAATAAAAATCAGATTTTTCATATATATACAGCAGAATTCGTCGACGGGTTCGATCTTCGTTGACGAGTTCTTCATAAATTTCGTCGACGAGACCCTGTATTCGTCGACGAAATTTAGGTTGCCTCAAAACCCCTCTCTATAATTTCTCGTCGACGAAACCCTGTGTTCGTCGACGAAATTCTTAAAGCCTTCGTCGACGAAACCCTGTGTTCGTTGACAAAACTTGGCAGCTTCCTTCTGTTCCTTTTCCCAATTTCCTTTTCTTTTATCATTTAAATTTCATTTTAAATTCGGGTCGTTACATCCTCCCCTACTTATAAAAATTTTGTTCTCGAAATTTACTATTTATATAATTTATCATCCCTTAGGCAAAATGATCTACTCGTTTTATTACTTACCCTCACTTATGGTGGAGGAATACCGTAGTTACATCTCAAGTCTTGAGAGATTACATATATCAAAATAAACTTTCTCCCAAAACAAAATACTACACTACTAAAACCATACATGTACTTGTAAAAGAAAACTACATATTTACTCACATTTTCTAATTACATTTAAGCTTCTGGGAATAATTGCGGATATTTCTATCTGATCTGTTCCTTGAGCTCCCAAGAAGCCTCTTCTATTGCATGATTATTCCACAAAACCTTTACCAGAGGAATCTTCTTACTACGTAGTTCCCTCTCTCTCCTATTCAAAATCTGCACTGGTACCTCCTCATAGGCTAGCGAGTCACTGAGCTCCAACTCACCATAATTGATAATATGAGAAGGATCTTGGATGTATTTCCTCAACATCGATACGTGGAATACATCGTGAATTCTAGATAATGAAGGTGGTAAAGCTAAAATGTAGGCCACCGATCCCACTTTCTCTAAAATTTCAAACGGACCGATGAACCTAGGGCTAAGTTTACCCTTCATACCAAACCTTATAACTCCTTTTAACAGAGCTATCTTCAAAAATACGTGATTGCCCACATCAAACTCTAAATTTCTGCGGCGATTGTCGGCGTGACTCTTTTGTCAGCTCTGAGCTGCAGTGATTCTGTCCCTGATAAGCCGAACCTTATCATATGCCTGCTGTACCAACTCTGGACCCACAACACGCCGCTCGCCTATCTTATCCCAATACAAAGGAGATCGACATCTCCTACCGTACAAGGCCTCAAACGGTGCCATGCCAATACTGGACTGGTAACTGTTATTGTACGCGAACTCTACCAGTGGCATGAACTGAGTCCAGCTACCCCCAAAATCTAAAACACATGCTCGGAGCATATCTTCTAATATCTATATCGTCCTCTCAGTCTGTCCGTCTGACTGAGGGTGGAATGTCGTGCTGAACGATAGCTGAGACCCCAGAGCCTCCTGCAAGCTCCTCAAAAATTGTGACGTGAATCACGAGTCTTGATCTGACACAATAGATACTGGAACTCCATGAGAACGAACTATCTCTTGAATGTAAATCTCTACTAAACGGCTGAGGGAATAGCTGATCTTGATAGGTATAAAGTGGGCGGTCTTCGTCAACCGATGAACAACCATCCAAATGGCATTCTGGCCATGTAACGCCGTTGGCAGTCCTGACACAAAGTCCATCGATATGTGATCCCACTTCCTCTCTGGGATAAATAACAGCTGCATGTAATGACCCGAATTTAAAATGGAAATTTGAGTAATAAGAGAGAGGGAAATAAAAACATGAACAAAAGGAGGCCGTAGATTTCGTCGACGATGTTGCATTTTGAAAGGAAAAGAAAAGGGAATTGGAAACAAAAACAAAAGAGGGAAGCTGCCCAGCTTCGTTGATGAACACAGGGTTTTGTCGACGAAGGCTTTAAAGATTTCGTCGACGAACACAGGGTTTCATCGACGAAGAGATACCGAGAGGGGTTCTGGAGCCGACTGAATTTCATCGACGAATACAGGATTTCGTTGACGAAATTTGTGAAGAACTCGTCGACGAAGGTCTGGCTCGTCGACGAATTCAGCTGTATATATATATATATATATATATATATATATATATATGAAAAATCCAATTTTTATTCATTTTTAAGTTTCCTCTCTCTCTCTCTCTCTCTCTCTCTCTCTCCTCTTTCTCCCCTTCGGTTCTCTCTTTCTTTCTTCGATTTTGGGTTGGTTTTACGCCGGATCGAAGATCTGAGGCTACCACGACGCTCCTGGCGAAGTTTCTTGCCAGTTTGCCAGAGCGGATCGTTGGAAAAACGAAGTTGGAAATCATCCCAAAGTTGAGGTAAAGCTTTTTAAGCCAAATTAGACTTTATGGTAGTTATAGAAATTGATGTACGTATGAAAATACTAATGAATAATACTGGGTGTTTTGAGTTTCAGGGTATTGAGTAGGAAATCCTACGAGGGTTAGGCTAGGAAATTTTAGGGACTTTCTCAGTAGCCAGGTAAGGGAGTAAACTAAAGCAGTTCTTTCTCATGCAAACTATTATTGATTATGAGTAAATTTATTTTTAGAAAAACTTATGATATATCCGTTTATTATGAATGAAATGTATGATTAGGAAAATACTACTATGATGATTAAAATGTATATGTATGTATGAGATGCCAAAAAATTATGATTTTAGTATGACTTTTAACAGAGCATGTGTGGCGTGAATATTATTTTACGTGAAATGAGATAAGATATGAAAGCTTTTATGAGTAAAACATATTTTTAGGTATTATGAAACGATGAGTTATATTGTGATAATTTTGACGATTGTATGATGAATGATGTATTTTCAGAATGTATATACCTGAAACAATTTTGGCGCGATGCCATACTTATGTTATCAGCGCGAGGCCGTATTTACTATGATTTTGGCACAAGACCATATGTATATTATCGGCACGAGGCCATATTCTATGTTATCGGCACGAGGCCGTATTTATATTAGTGGTGTGATGCCATATTTACTATGATTTCGGCGCGAGGCCGTATCTATGTTTTCAGCACGAGGTCGTAATGATGTTACGTATGATCATGTATTATATGTTTTCACAACCAAGATGTTAGTTTAGTTCAGATCAGGAGCTCGGTACCGTAGCTATGGGTTAATTTTGGCACGAAGCCTTATTAGTGCTACCGTCCCACGAGGGGATGGGAGATGGATAGTCGATGTGGTTTTCAGTAGAGTGTAGACGTCCACCTGGCAGTCTGGACCAGGGTGCGGCGGGCCCATCGTACTTACAGACATAGTTGATTCGGCAGTGATCGGCCAGCCATTGTCGGGTCCCGCTTTCGGGCTGCACAACCCGTCATGGGGGGTAATACATGACATTAACTAGCTGTTCATCCTGGGTTGATTTTCAGTATTACAAGCTATAACAGATGTTTATGTATGTTTTGATTTATTAACGAATATGAAAGTACATGATTATACAGTATGATATTATGGTTATTTCCATAGTTATGAAATGTATAATACATGTATAAGCACCCTAAATATTCATGTTGCCACATAACTGTATTTAGTTTGCTTTCCCTTACTTAGAAGTGTCTCACCCCCAACATTATTAAATTTTTCAAGAGCCCCTGAGAGACTGGCGGGTCAAGGCTGCCGTTGAGTTAGTAAGATTACCCGTGAGAAAGGTAAGATTTTGTACTAGGGTTAGAGTTATTTTGTGTGACCCTAGAGATATTTTGATGTATATGGATATGTACAAAAGTACAGTATTATAATGTTATAAAAGCTCTGGTATTATGTTTTATGGATGGATGTATGGATTTTTATGTTTACTACTGCGTAAGTTTTCCGCTGTGTATGACAGGTGTCCCTGTTACCCACGGGTTCGGGTTGACCATTTGATTTATTACGTTGTTTTTTCTTGAGGGACGTTACACTGCAACTGCCCTGCCGGCCTTTGGTGCTCAACCTTCACCTGCTGGCACGTCAAACACTAGGCTACATACTCGGCGATCTCTCTCTTCATACCACTCCACCAGTACGACTCTCACAGATCTCTGTACATCTTTGTACTCCCTGGATGAACTGTATACAAGGATTTGTGAGCCTCGCCTAAAATAGTCCTCCTAATGTCAGCATCAGCAGGAACACATAATCTAGAATGGAATCGCAAAGCTCCGTCATTTGCAATACTGAACTCCTCCCCCTGACCACTTTGTACTCTATCCATCACCTCTACTAATTCTGGATCCTCCTTCTGGGCGGCTTTAATTCTTTCCTGCAGAGTAGGTTGTACTACTAGGCTGGAAATACACATTGGAAGATCACTCTCCACCAACTCTATGTCGAGTCTCTCCAGATCCATCATAATCGGATGCTGGATCTCCATAGCTACTAACACCGGTTCCCTGGATTTCTTGCTCAACACATCAGCTACCACGTTTGCTTTCCTTGGGTGATAATTGATGGTACAATCGAAATCCTTTATCAGTTCCAACCACCTTCTTTGCCTCATATTCAGTTCCTTCTGCGTAAAGAAATATTTCAAGCTCTTATGGTCGGAGAAAATCTCACACTGCTCACTGTACAGATAATGCCTCCAAATTTTCAGTGCGTGTACCACTGCAGCCAACTCAATATCATGAGTAGGGTAGTTCTTTTCGTACTCTTCCAACTGTCTAGATGCATACGCCACTACCCTGCCATGCTGCATCAAAACACAGCCAAGTCCCTTCAATGATGCATCATTGTAAATAGTATACCCCTCACCCCTTGATGGGATAACCAATACTGGTGCTATGACTAATCTCTGCTTCAACTCCTAGAAACTCCGCTCACAGCTATCGTCCCACTCAAATCTAACATTCTTCCTCATCAGTCGTGTCAAGGGCCCTGACAAAGCTGAGAATCCCTCAACGAAACGTCGGTAATAGCCAGCTAGCCCCAAGAAACTCCTAATCTCCTGGACGTTCCTTGGTCTAGCCCAGTTCACTACAACCTCAATCTTGCTAGGATACACAGAAATACCGTCTCCAGATATAACATGCCCTAAGAACACAACCTTCTCAAGCCAAAATTCACATTTACTGAATTTGGCGTATAATTTCTTTTCCCTAAGCATCTGTAAA
Source organism: Malania oleifera (assembly GCF_029873635.1). Classification (NCBI taxonomy): domain Eukaryota; kingdom Viridiplantae; phylum Streptophyta; class Magnoliopsida; order Santalales; family Ximeniaceae; genus Malania; species Malania oleifera. Next base: position 80,339,472 of record NC_080425.1, read on the forward strand.
ACCTGCCTCAAATGTACCTCGTGCTCCTTATAACTCCTTGAATAGACCAGTACATCATCAATAAAAACTATCACGAACTAGTCTAGGTATTAGTGGAAGACTCTATTCATCAAGTCCATAAATACTGCAGGAGCATTCGTTAGACCAAATGGCATAACAAGAAACTCGTAATGCCCATACCTAATCCTGAAAGCCGTCTTCGATACATCTTCCACTCTCACCTTTACCTGATGGTAACCTGATCTAAGATTGATTGTTGAATATACCCGTGTACCTTGGAACTGGTCAAACAAGTCATCTATACGGGGTAGAGGATACTTGTTCTTGATAGTCACTTTATTAATCTCCCTGTAATCTATACACATCCTCATGGTCCCGTCTTTCTTCTTCACAAATAAAACTGGAGCTCCCCACAGAGATACACTAGGTCGTATAAAGCCTTTATCTAGCAAATCCTGCAACTGGTCTTTCAATTCCGCCAATTCTACTAGCACCATTTGGTACGGTGCTTTAGAAATAGGCGTTGTACTTGGAAGTAGATCAATGGAAAAATCTACTTCATGATCAGGTGGCAAACCTGGTAATTCATCCGGGAATACGTCTATAAATTCTTTCACCACAGGCGTATTGATAAGCTTTAGTTCATTTTCTGACATTTCTTTCACAAAAGTCACAAATCCTAGACAGTCATTCTGAAACAGCCTCCTCGCCTGAATAGCTGAGACTATCTGAGGTAAAGACTGCACTCGTGACCCTATAAATTTAAATTTTGGTTTCCCTGGAGGTCTGAATATCACTTCTCTAGCACGGCAGTCTATAATGGCAGAATTAGCCGCTAGCCAATCCATGCCGAAAATAACGTCAAACCTGTGCATATCTAATACCACCAAATCAGCAGATAAAATCTTCCCCTGAACATCAATTGGACAACCACAAAGTACCCTACTACATCTCACCGCTGACCCATTCGGTGTAGCCACTAATAACTCAACATCTAATGATTGCATCTCTACCCCACATAATTTTACACACTCCAAGGACACAAACGAATGTGTGACACTAGAGTCAAAAAGTGCAATAACTTTAAATGAAAACATACTAACAATACCTGTCACCACGTCGCTGGCCGCCTCAGCGTCGTTCGACGTCAAAGCAAAAACTCTGGCTAGGGCCGTATTCCTTTGTTGGCCTCCTCGTGGTGCTTGGTAACCTCCTCGTGCAGGTCTAGCAGTAGGAGCCATACCTGTCTGTGTCGGACACTCCCTCATCATGTGTCCTGACTCCCTGCACCTGTAGCAGACACCTCGCCCGGCACGACACTCTCCTAGGTGCCTCTTCCCACAAGATGGGCAAGCTGGAAATGGCCGCGCACCCTAAAAACCACAATGCCCAGTCTCCTGTCTCTGATATTTATAATGGCCACCTCTCTTCCACGCAGCACGGCCGACTCCTTGCTGGGAACCGGAAGGTGCAAATCTCTTCTTCTGTCTCTATTCCTCAGCTTCCAACAGATCAACAATCTTCGCTATAGTGGCTCTATCCACTAACTCAGCAAAATCCTGAACTTCAATATCGATACCTGCTATAAATTTCTCTCCTCAGGCCTCTTTCAAACTGTCGTACCTTCTTCGCTTCATCTTGAATGATGTAGGGGGCGAAGCGAGACAGCTCGATGAACCTCGCCGCGTACTGTTGCACTGATAACTGTCCATATTTCAGATTCAGGAACTCTGCAATCTTAGCCTCCCTGGACGAGGCTGGAAAATATTTGTCGAAAAATATCTCCTTAAATCGCTCCCATGTCATCTCCACAGGAACAGTACTCTATTGCTTTAACAATCTCACTGCTGACCACCATCTCTCGGCCTCTCCAGTCAGTCTGTAGGTGGCAAACAACACCTTCTGCTCCTCTGAACACTGTAGTACTGCAAAGATCTTCTCCATCTCCTGGACCCAATTTTCAATGACTGCAGGATCCGTCCCTCCTGAGAAAGCTGGAGGACTCATCTTTAGGAATTTTTATCATACTACCATGGCCTATAGACGGACCACCCTGTTCCTTCAAATTTTTGGCAATCTCTGCCATCACTTGCTGTGCTATGCTGCGTAAAATGGCATCTGAATCACTACCCGCAGCGCCTGAGGGTCCAGCACCCTCACTCCCATTGGCGTGGGCACTATTACCACCAAGGTCCATCCTGAAAACAAATAACTTAACTTAGAACCCCTTAACTACACATATCTCTCAATTCATATAATATATTCTCCTAACTAACTTGTCACTCTTGATCTTAATTCAAGGCTCAGTCCTGCAACCTATATACCTAATCCGATGATAGTTTATAGTGAATTTCCTGAAATCGTCACCCCAGGAAAATCATACAAACCACCACGAAAGTCCTACATCTAGACTACAAAACAAGACCTCAAATCCTCTTATCCTATACTCTGGTATTATTACTGCTGCACTCTAGAGTCTACAGAACCTAGTATCCTAGGCTCTGATACCAAATGTAACGTCCCTCAATTTCTTAACATAAAATGTAATATATGAGATAAAATGATCAATCCGAACCCATGGGTAGCGGAGATATCTGTTAAACACAACGAAAAACCTAGCAGCAGTAAACATAAAATCTCAACATCCAATTATAAAACATAATACCAGAGTTATTTACATTCCAAAATACTGTATTTATTTACCATCTTTCAAAAAGTCAAAAATGATACTAGGACCTTGCAACAAAAATCCCCTAGTCCTAGTTCAATGCTTACCCTTTTAGTAGGGAAGCTCCACTCACTCAACGGCGGCTTTGGCCCACCAGTTTCTCGGGGTTTCTTGAAAAATGTGTTAATGTTGGGGGTGAGACACTTCTCAGCAAGGGAAAATAAACTAAATATAGCTGTGTGGCAACATGAACATTTGAAGTGCTTATATAAATACAGTACATTTCATAATTCTGGAAATAATCATAATATCATACTGGATAATCATATACTTTCATATTTTCTAATAAATCATAACATACATAAGCATTTGTTATAACTGATAATACTGAAAATACTGAAAACTTACCCAGGATGAATAGTTAGCTAATGTCTGTCATGTATTACCCCCCATGACGGGTTATGCAGCCCAAAGGCAGGACCCGACAATGGCTGGCCGACCACTGTCGAATCAAATATGTCTGTAAGTACGTTGGGCCCACTACACCCTGGTCCGGACTGCCAGGTGGATGTGCACACTCTACTGAAAGCCACATCGACTATCCATCTCCCATTCCCTCGTGGGATGGTTAGCACTAATCTGACGTAGATATCTGATCTACATATATAGTTATGGTACCGAGCCCTGAACTGAACTAAACTAACATCCTGATTGTAATAACATATAATACATGAACATACATAACATCATCCAGGCCTCGTGCCGAAAACATAGATACGGCCTCGTGCCGAAATCATAAATACGGCCTCGTGTCGATAGCATAAATACATGACTTCGCGCCAAAATCATAAATATGGCCTCGTGCCGATAATATAAATACATGGCCTCGCGCCAACATCGTAAATATGACCTCGCGCCAAAATCGTAAATATAGCCTCGTGCCGATAATATAAATACATGGCCTCGCGCCAACATCGTTTCATGTATTTACATTCTGAAAATAACTCATTTTTCATATATTCGTCAAACTCAGTATAACATAACTCGTCTTTTCAAAATACCTAAAAAATGTGCTTTACTCGTAAAATTACTCATATCATGATTCACTTCACATAAAAATAATGTTCATGCCACACATATGCCGTTTAAAGTCATGTTTCATATTCTAAAATCATCATTTCTGGCATCTCATACATACATATACATTTTCATCATACTAACAGTATTTTCCAAACATACATTTCATATGTAATATACAAAGATAGCATAGGATTTTTTGAAAATAAATGTGCTCATAATTAATAATAACATGTATGGAAAATAATTGTTTTAGTTTATTCCCTTATCTGGCTACTGAGAAAGCCCCCACAATATCTTAGGCTAACCCCCGTATGACTTCCTCATCAACACCCTGAAACTTAAAACCCCCAGTACTAAACATCAGTATTTTCATGCGTACATCAATTTCTATAACTACCATAAAGTCTAATTTGGCTAAAAAAAGCTTTACCTCAACTCCGGGATGATTTCCAACTTTGTTTCCCCAACAATCCGCTCTGGCAAACTTGTAGGGAACTTCGTCAGGAGCATCGTGGTAGTCTCAGATCTTCGATCCGGCGTAGAACTAGTCCAAAATCGAAGAGAGAGAGTGAGAGGGCCGAAGAGGAGAGAGAGAGAGAGAGAGTGGAGAGGAAGCTTCAAATGAATAAAAATCAGATTTTTCACATATATATACAGCAGAATTTGTCGACGAGCCAGATCTTCATCGACGAGTTCTTCATAAATTTCGTCGACGAGACCCTATATTCGTCGACGAAATTCAAGCTGCCTCAGAACCCCTCTTGGCATTTTCTCGTCAACGAAGCCCTGTGTTCGTCGACGAAATTCTTAAAGCCTTCGTTGACGAAACACTGTGTTCGTCAACGAAGTTTGGCAGCTTCCTTCTATTCCTTTTCCCAATTTCCTTTTCTTTTATCATTTAAATTCCATTTTAAATTCGGGTCGTTACACATGTCCTTCCCCTGGAGTTTAGGAAAGTTAAGATCATAGAAGTAAATTTTAGAAGTCCTTTGGACAAATAGTCTTTAGGGGAAGAAGGAATTTAGAAAGCCATGGAAGATAAGAACACAAAAAGCAATTTTATTTCCAGTCTAACTCCGTTCTAGTCTGAACCAACTCTGCCTTACAAAAGGGAAGATAGTCCCTTATATAGATGTTTGAGACCTTGAAGCTTACACGATAAACAAACCTTGAGAATGACATAAATTAAACATGATAAAGACTTAAAGCTGGACGATGACATAAAGCAAAGTGGGTGAAGACTTTTGTCGCGTCGACTGACTACTGACAAAGACGACTTAACTACTGACAACAGACATAATTAAAAGGTGACAGTACATGGGCGGCTGTATTTGTGCGGGAGTGACCCACCACCTTTAATCATGTAGCAACTTTTGACTTTACATACAAATTCATTAAACACGCAGACACAAGACGGCCCACCATTGTGGACTTTGGTGACAATAATACATAAAGTAGCCTACCATTATGGACTTCGGTGAGATGGCGAGAGGCTGAGGTTGACGTAATCCTCATCCGTGATTTCTCCATGGATTGGATGGTAGTAAGTTTTTTCCTTCCAAGGATTGTGTTCATTTATATCCATTGGATCTTGATCAGGAGGGTCATTGTCAGGTGGCTTGGGAGCAGGAATTTCTTCTGCAATGGCTGTGATGAGCTTAGAACAGAACTTCAGATCATTCATTTCGCAGAGATGGTTCAATAGTGACTGCTTGTAGCTTGGCCATGTACTAGGAAAATTGTACAGTGTATCCCATTCGTAGGCTTGATTCTGGGACCATAGGAGGTTCCTGTTTTGATTGTAGAAATACGGCCTATGTAGAATAAAGATACTGTGTACAGCGGCTGCTTTAGCTGGGTCCATCTTCCATAGGTTGTGGTTGCCCATAAAGGTAGTCAGCATCTTTCTCCATGTGAACAGAGGATCAAGCAGCTGGAGGAAAGTCCAAAATAGGGACTTCTAGTTGGCTGGATCATCAAGATGAGCGTACGTCTCCTGAAGAGGGAGGAATACAGCATGTACCTGCAAAACAGAGATATACCATAGATACCATAATACATGAGTATTAAAGGATGACGACTTGATGATGTAAGGATTGAGGAATGGGTATGCTGGGAAGGTTAGGTGATGGTCTATCAAATCAGAATAGCGATTACAGAAGGGTTTTGCATAAAATTTGATTGAGGAGACATTAGTGGTTTCTGGAGGTATTTCTGGCAGGAAATGAATCTGGGTAGAGGCACCAAGGTAAATGATATCTGGTGGTGAAGAAGAGGATGAGGCTATGAGGATTAGTGGAATGGCTTGGTGTTTGGATATGAGGAAGGATGCTTTCCGGGGGCGAGATAACATATCAGCGAGGATATTGTGATCGCCTTTTATATGCTTCACGGAGAAGTCATATCTGGAAAACCAGTCTTTCAGTCTGAGAATTTGTGGATCAGGAAGAATCTTATTCCAGAATTCAAGCATTTTGGGAAAGATGAATTGTCCATTTCAACTGTGAAGTGCTTTGATCTGACGTAGAAGTCAAATTTCTGAATTCCATTTTTCACTGCAATAATTTCTTTGAACACAGTGTGATAGTGCTTTTGAGATTCTTTGAATTCTCCACTGGCGTGTCCAGAGTAGGACCTTTTATTATCCTTATCTTCAAGTAGCAGGGCACCCCAAAAATGATCACTGGCGTCTGACTGGAGGATAAGATTTCCTGTGGATGGAATAGTCAGAGGCGGTGGATCCTTTGCAGCTTTCTTAAGATAATTGACAGCCTTTGTCTGGTTAGGGCCCCATGGGGGTGGCTTCTTTTTCAATAGCTATGACAGGGCGCTGGTGAACTGGCTTGCGTGTGGGATGAAGTCTCTGATGTAATTAATGATACCAAGAAATTGCTGTATTTCCTTGACAGAAAGATTATCATCAGGAAACTGCAATAATTGTTCAGCGAGATGAGGACCTAGACAGATAGTTCCATGGGATATTTTCATTCCCAGAAAATCAATTTCTTGTTGTCCAATCATGCTTTTCTTTTCTGACAGCATTATCCCGTATTGTGATGCCAGCTGGTGGAAATGTTCAAGAAGGTGATGGTGATCTGCAAGACTTTTTGAAAATAATAATATACCATCAATATAAATCAAGGTACTGTGTAGGATAGGATTGAAAATCCTGGTCATCGCCTTTTGAAACAGTGATGGCGCAATCTTTAAGCCGAAGGGCAAAACAGTCCATTGGAACTGTTCATTCGGAATACAGAAAGCTGTCTTGAATCTGTCATTTGGGTGTATACCGAGTTGCCAAAAAGCACCTTTCAGATCAAACTTTGAAAATATTTCTGCTTTTGTAAGATGACTGAATTGTGTTCTAACTTTTGGAATAGGGAATTTATCATCCCTGATAAACACATTCAATGGCTTGTAATCAATGACTAATCTCTTTTTTCCTCTAATCTTTTCTGATTTTTTTCAACATAAAATGCTTGACATGCCCAAGAGGAATTGGTTGGTTCAATGAGACCTTGCTTTAATAAAGAATAACATTCTTCTCTAGCAAGCTTAAGGTCTGATGGAGTCATTCCCGGATGGGTAGCCTTGGTTGGACTAACATCTTCATTGAACTTGAAGGGAATGTGAATGAAAAAGCCTGGGTTTTTCCAGAGTGGATGATCATGAAGGAACTGATCATGACTTTTTGCACATAACTTGAGGAGTTTGTTTTGAATGGGCTGGAAATCAAGAGGAGAATACGAAAGAGAATAGATCTTGTTTGTCTGGGTAAAATGCTTGAATTCTCTTTTGTACTTAATTCTAATGGGAAGAATCCTCAAGGATTTTGAAAGACAATAAACATCCCATCCTAATAAAACATCTTTTTGAGGAAGTGGACTGCCGATAACATGAGCCCAAATGATGCAATTAGGAAGGAGTTTAATCCTAATTTTCTTTTTGGAAATCAAAGTGGTAGTAAAAATTCGATCATTTGCAGCTCTAAAGAATTGAGTATGGGAAGACCAACAATCTGATGGTAGAACTTTTGGATTAATCATGGTCTTATGGGATCCAGTATCAATGAATGCAACAGCAGGAATGGGTTTACCATATTTTTCAGGGAGGAGCTGAATTTGGACATGAGGACTTATCTGAGAATCTTGAGAAGAGAGAATAGGTTGGACTTGAAGAGTTTCATCTGAATGATAATCATCTTCTGAATCAGAATTTTCTGAGTCAGTAAGGACGAGAATAGTTTCTTCAGTCATCTCTTTTTGTTTTGAAAGAACAGATTCTGCATCTGCATCAAGTTCTTCATTCTGTAACTGCTGGGCAAGCTTTGCAGATTTTGTCCTATTCATTGGGCATTGTTTTGCATAGTGGCCTTTCTTTTTGCAAATAAAACATCGAGGAGATTTATCCTGTCCTCATCGGAACTTCTTTTTGAAGAATCTGAATTTTTTCTTCTTTATGTGATCTTTCCTGAAATGCTTGTTAGAACCATAGTCTCTAAAATGTTTCTTCTTTTTAGCACTACAGATGCAATCCTTTTCTTTACATTTGATCTACAAGTAAGGCTTCTTGCATTGTTTTGTAAACTTATAATTCTATTTCATCATCTTTGAAAACAACTGATGGGTATCACATAATTTTTCAAGAGCAGTAAGTGCCAGTTGATGAATTTCTCCAAATGAGATATCTCTGAGTGGTCGTGAGAGAGATGCAATCTTTCTCTGTAAATCTAGCTGGATGTCTTCTGGAAGAGAATTAATGTAAACTTGTCTGAGATTGTCATCATGAGATCCACCAAGAAGATAATATCGCTTGGACATCCTTTGATAATGAAAATCAAGATCTTTTCTTTTCAATGAGCAACATCTCATTTCAAAATATTCTTGTCGAACTTCATTGGCATGAATATTTGGATCTCCAACGAATTCTTGATAGAGTGTTCCCAAAGCAAAGGAGGGAGTATGGGATTTAATAAATGTTACTTGTCTATATTCACTAAGACTTTGAAACCAGTCTCTTAAATTTCCAGTAAATATGGATGTGAATTCAACGAGAACTGATTCTAAAGTATTCTTATGTTTTGAAAGTTGGAGGTCAATCCATGCACCAAATTCACCAATTCGATCTCTCCACTTAGTTGGAGGTAATCCATTAAAAGAGAACCATGAACCATTGGTTGAATGATGGGGAATCGATTGAGGAGTAGCTGAAGTAGCTTCAGAAGGTTCTTCCACAATGGGAACTTTGGTGTCAGTCTCTTCATGGAATTCTTGTGTTCTGGATGATCCTGGATCAGTGGGAGATGCCATCATCATATTGGTGAGATAAGTGATCTCTTGTTCTGAGGAGGAGGACGATATTTCAGTGGAAACATTACTGTTATCATCAATGGGTATTTCAGGGACAAGGTCAGCAAGGAAAGATGGAGATTGATCAGGTGATGGAAATGGGCTTTTGAGTTTATGATCAATAGGCTCAGAGGGCAAGGGTTTTGTCGGGATTGGAGATTTTGGAGAAATAGGAGTTGATGGAATAAGAGAATGTCTCTTAAAGATTTTAGTAGTGGATTTGAAATGTTTAGAATAATCTGGCTGTTGGTAGGATGGAGTTGGTGGTGACTGAGGAATGAAAGAGTACGGTGGAGTATATGGAAAGACTTTAGGGATGTAGGTTGGTGAGGGAATTGGATGATGATCTCGTTCAATCTAAGATAGTTGATCTTTGAGCCTTCTGATTTCTGCTTCTTTATCATTGAACATGGATCCAAAATATCCTGCAAAAATGAATTGTCTAAGCTCAGCATCAAGACTATCAATTCTTCTTTTGAGATCAACATATAAAGCTTTGATTCTGGAATCAAGGTTGCCAAATCGTTGGTCCATTTGAGTGCCATGATGTATGAGTCTGTCAACTTTGTGATCAATGGCAGTCAACGTTGTATTCTGTGATCTGGCATTCTGAGTTTGCCAATTCAGAACTTGTTCAGCTTGTGATGGAAGCTTTCTGGAACCATTTGGTTGGACTTCAGAGGGTTGGATGAAGGGTCTGGTATGAAGGTTAGAATCTGTGTATGATCTTGGTTCCAAGGGTGGAAACTGTTTGTCATACGGAGAAGCTATGAAACAGGGTATTGGCTGAGATTGGGGTAGTTTAGAAACTGGAGTTTGGTATGGTTCTAGTTTAGGTTCTTTTGGAGGAAGGAGTCCTTCTTCACAAAGAATTTCAAGGGCTCTGTCATAGATCCATAAGGGCTTAGGTTTTGGATTTGGATGTCGGATTCCTATCCATGGGCTGCTTGGATCATTAGGTTTTCTGTGAGGAGAAAAGGGTTTGCAGGTGGTTTGGTTTCTCTTTTTTGTGATTGGCGGCAAATGCAATCTGGATCACACATCGAGGGATCAACATCCCAAATGAAATGTCCTTCAATTTTGTCAGTGTAGATGGGGGATCCGTCTGCTTCAACGTGGCTGATAGGAATGTCATCTTCAAAAGTTACAGGCTTTATCATCAAGCATTGGAACACCGGAGGAGTGCTGGATGAAGTTGTATCTTTTAGGTTGAACACCGTCTTTACCGTTCCATCTGGAAGTCTCTGGAAGATCTGAAAGATGGATGGGTGACGATTGCTGATGAAGTTGTTCATAACTGGAAATCCACTCCAGAGGAATGAGCTGCTTTAAATCTTCTCTGGGGATCTGTTGTGGGATTTGGAGAATAGTAGAAACATCATCTTCTCTTTCAGCAGTGATGAGAATTGTATCCTCAGACTGTCCCGGAAGGGGAAGATCAACAACATGATCTTGAAGTCTGTAAATGAGCTAATGGTGAAGGGTAGCCATGTAGGCTGAAGAAACTTATGGAGCACCAGTAATCTACAGTTGAACTTTTATGCAGTTCCTCAGATTCTTGTCTCTCAGAGGAATATTGAAATTGGGGAAGAATGTGAGACAGACGCTACCAGCTTGGAGAGTGGTAAGCGAAGTGCCAATTGCTGCGTGCTCATACTGTGTGTAGGTAGTATTGAGAAGAGTGATTCTGGCTGAACCCCCGTACTCTCCGTCTCTCTATCTCTCTCTCTCTCTCCATGCTCCATCTCTTTCTCTCTCTAAGATTTCTTTGACGAATTGTGCACCGATTGAAGAACAGAAAGTATCCTTGAACTCCAAATTCGATCACCAAAATTTTAATAGGAGTAGGTTTGTGATTTGAGCGTCGTAAGCACCACTTTTAGGATAAGGTAAGGGGAATATATTATGTTAGTTTTAAAGATTTTGAACTGATTAAATTTGAGGATATTATACGTATACATCATAATTGAATTTCTGTATGATTTGGGCATATGGAATGGTCGTTTTTGAGTGTAATACATATTTGGGAATAACCAGGAGGGTGGTTTGTGTGCCTCTAGTTTAGAAAGAATTGCATGTTTAAATTAAATAGAATTTTTGGATATTCTACGTATACGTCGTAATTGAATTTCTATACGATTTGGGCGTATGGAATGGTCTTTTTTTAGTATACATATTTGGGAATAACTAGGAGGGTGGTTTGTGTGCTTCCATTTTAGGAAAAATTATGTTAGCTCTAGTGCAATCCTACGAAAGGGGTGAATTGGAGATTTAAAAATTTATCCCTAGGTCAACCAATCTAACAGATGTATTACGTAACCTAGGGTTTGTCTATATAATCATAAATAAAACATATACGTTTGATAAATAAATTTGCGGAAATGTAAATTGCACATGCGATATGTTATTGAAGTTCAGCCAAAGTGCCTACGTCCTCGCCTTGACTCACCAGCACAAGGATTCCATTATAAGGCTCACTTCACTGGTGGAGTGACACTGTATACAACCAGGTCAATTAACAGGGCTGACCTCAACCTATACACACCTTACCAGGATGGTGCACCTAACTTTCCTAACTGGGTCTAAACCAATCCAGGACTATTCAATAGGGCCAATCTCCCTCTTCAAACCCACGCCTGAAATATAACAAATATTCAATACAATTTTGCGTACACAGAAATATGCTTCTCAACAAGCAGATATGTACCACAATATAGTTCAGATAATAATGCAAGCACAAATGATAGTAAATGTGTCTAGTGCTTAATATTGTGCTAAACACTCAATCTAATGTAAATTTACAGTTAAAATCTAGAGTATATTTCTAAGCAAACTTTGAAACAAATAATCAATGTAAATCAATCACCACAAGTTTCAAAATGTTTCAACAATGATATTCAAAATATCTTATATAAGATTTTAAAAAGAAATAGCTCAAGAGATATTTGAAACTGAGTGAGCTTGTGTAAAAAAGATTTTACAAATCAAAATCCACAAGCTTGATGGGTCTTGCAATCAAGATGCAAAGACTCACTAACTATAAGCGTATTTCCACTCAAATATTTATTATGTAAATCGGAGAAAAAACCCTAGCAAGAGCTCTCTAAAAAATAATCAATCAATATAGAGTATGGAGAGTCTTAGCTACTAAAATCACTCAAGAACACTTTTAGAGACTTGATCTATCAGGGGCATAGCAAAATAGAGAGTGCATGAGCTTAGTATAAAATAAATGAGCACTTGAGATTTGAGTCTTAATCTTTGCAAATGAAGCCCTATATATAGACTTGGTCAATTTTATAACCGTTGGGGATATATCAGGAAATATTAAAAATGTTTTAAAAGAGTTTAAGAAAATTAATCCCATTTAACTCAGTAAAAATTTTGACAACGCGGGAGGATCGGTCGATCGTACTTGAGGATCAGTCAACCCAATTGTAAGGTTCGGTCAATTGAGCCATTTTTGAATTGTAGGTTCAGTCGACCAAATTGAGTTCGGTTGACCGAACTTGGGTGTTCGGTCGATCAGCCAAATTTTCTTCTAAATGTTCGGTCAACTAGGTGGTTGGAATTTCCCCACATGTCTGTTCGGTCGACCAGTGCGTTGCAGCTCATTTTAAGGTCGGTCGATCGAAGGGTCAAATCGTTGACCCTAGGGAGGTTCGCTTGATCGAAGAACTCTAAATGTTGATGTTCGGTCGACCGAACGTGCCAATTTTGGGCATTTCGATCCTTTTCTTCTTATGTGGTTGCCACTATTCATATGATAATCAATTCTAGGATTATAGGGGACTCTTTTATGCAATATAGTGTCTTTTGGCCAGTCTAAGGTCTTTGAGCGTATTCCCTATCATGCATGCAGATGCATTATTACAGACCATAGACAATTAATATTACAGACCCTGAATGAATGAATATAAATTACAACAAATAAATATTCTGTGTCTTTATATATCTTCTTCAAGTTCATGTGCACCATACGATATTGTTAATTTATTTTGCACACAAACTAGATTAGACATAAGATCCTTGTGTTTCATCAGCATCAAAACCAGATATCGGACTCAAAAAGTCAATAATCTCCTCCTTTTTGATGACAACAAACACGTATGAGCAAAATGGGGTTTAGCCTAAAAAGGCTCCTCCTAAGAATATACATAATATTTAGTTTATGAGTATGAAGGATATAAAAGATATGCAATCATTTTGCTCAAACAATTCTCTCCCTTTTGGCAACAGCAGAAAGAGCATGAAAACAAATATAATTGTTTTTGAAAAGTATGACAAGTAAGCACACAAAAAAGTATAACTGGTCATTTAAATATTTTAATGACATGAAAACAAGGTCAGACTATAAATATACACAAACCATTGCAATTTAAACATATCATAAAACTCGTGGAAGATTTAAGTTTAAAGCATACGACATATGATAGCAAATAGTTGGTTTGAGCATAAACACTGTCTAACTAGTTCACATTCATTTTTATGTGAAGTTACCGAACCAGTTATGCAATTTAAAATCATGTAGTATACAATAATAATAAGGCAAGAGATAAAAGAGTTTTTGATTTGAAAGAATATCTTGCTAAAAGCACATGTAAATAAATATATATGAGTATATATATATATATATATATATATATATATATAAAATTATATATCCCCCTTTGATGTTTGCAAAAAGATATTAGGGGTGTGCTTGCGAAAAAAAAAATAAAATTCATTTGAAACAATCAAGCACATATTTTTTGGTTTGTCAATTAAGCACATATTAAAACATAACTAGAAAAAAATACAACCACAATGATCCTAAAGATTTAACAATCACATGCAAGATCAAATGGCAAAAAAGGATGACTGTGGCAAAACTACATATTTCAACTTAAGATTTTCAATATAATCATTCTATTTAAGCACATGCCACACAAAATTCATTTAAGATCTAAGCTAAACATATTAAGAGCATAATAAAATGAATATTTTAATTTTAGATGCTCCCCCTATCTTTTGGAATCCTAACTTAGATGCAATAAATTGCTTATACTAGATAGAGGAATATTTCATTATGGCTACAGTATAAGCCATTCTTTTTAAATCTTTTAACCCAACCATATTGATGATTTATAACCTATATTATGATTAGTATGGTCATCCCTATAGGCCAGAGATGCATCTTAGAAAATATATTAAAGCATGAAATAAAGCACATAACCGAGAACAATCCATATCAAAACATAGAGTTTTAAAAGAGAGATATGATGTTCAAGGTTCTTAAAAGAGCCTCAATATTCAAAAAGATAAAACATGATGCATATGAATTCTTTATATTTTTTCTCTAGGGATGGAGTTGAGTTCCTCCAACTATTTGGTGATTATGCTATGATGAAATTTAATTATTTAATTAATTTTCACTCATCATTTCAAAAAGATTTTAACATTATTTTAACATAATCATCTTTGTACAAGGTTTTACTTTGGGAAAAATCTACCGAGATTTCAGCAGCATGCCGTCTGTAAATTGGACATTTTCCCATAAAACTTGTACCTAATAGATTCAAGCAAACAAAATATAATTCAATTAAAGCATTCAAAAACTTATAATCCACTACCAGCATGCAATTCACATCAACTGCATCTAACATGTAGGAGACATTCTAGATTATGCATGCAATCCGGTAGCTTAATCAACAATACATATAAAATATATACCATCCATTAAGATAACATGAACACTAAATGACAATGGATAATTAGCCACAGTTCAGATCTCATAAGGCATATAGACACAAAATATAATTATAAGTGCATTTAATTTGTTTTGTCCATGAAAGTGAAATACTCCCCTTGAGTTATGCGCTAATCCATTTTATGTCTTTTTCATTTTCTAATTACTTAGCCAAGTGTTTTATATTTTACTGATTTAATCTTGGCTAAACATGCTTAAGCTTAGAGGACCAAAAAGGTCACAATGAGTATTTCTTTAAATGAACTAAGCAAACATTGCCTCTTTTCTTTATGAATCCTAACGAGTGAGAGACTCAAGTTTGAATGGCAATGAATTTTAAACTGCATATTGCATAGGTCTCCTTGAATTTAAGACCTAGTGCAACCAACTTAGTCATTCAACAACATTTGAAGCTCTAAAGGATTTGACTTAAAGTTAGAGAGCTTGTGAAGATGATTTAAGTAAACACTCTTTGGAGATTTAAATCACTAATGAGTACAGAAGAGTATTTAGAAGATGTCGGACAATTTTCAAAGTGTTTTCGAGCAAGTAACTATGTCCAGGCTTGGGCAAAGAGCATTAAGGATATATATGCTAGTTGTAAACAATGCTATCTGGAGATTGGCAGGCATCCTTTAGATATAATCATAAGGATACCTATTAATCGACACTAGTAGAATAGGCATTTATGATCAATAGTGCTTAAGCTTATAGTGATGACTAAACATTTTATTAGGCATTTTAGGCTTTCAAGATGAGTTTAAGACCAAATGTTTAACTAGAAGGATTCATTTCCTAAAACTCAAACTTGTGCAATGGATAAAGTATGCTTAACTTTAGATGATCATATTTAAGCGTGAGTTAAGTAATTTGACTTGTTTACCAAGCCAATAAAGCTTTTTCCATTTGGAAGTGGATTTTACTCTAAGATGCTCTAGCCAATATTTTTATGTTTTACCCCATCAATATGATATATATGAATTAAATTCCAATTGGATAAGAGACTTAAATTTTTGTATTGGCTTGCTTCCCTATGATTTTTAGTATAATAATAGTAGTGAGTGCATATACTAAGATTTAATATTTGAAGCCCAAACCACTTCCCAAGCTTATAGTCATCACTATCCTCTATTGTTAATCTTAAATGCTAAGGAAAAATTGATTGATCATGTAATTCCTGTTTGAGTAAATTCTTCCTTGAATTTCAGAGGGTTTGCTTTCTTAACAACTCATATCATTTTTTCGTCTTTGATTCTTGATGGGTTAGGAGTCAGTAATTCTTTGACTTTCCATACTCGTTTGGGTTTCACACATTTTCTTTTAAACAGGCAATCAAATTTTGTATGCCCCTTCTTTTTACACAAGACACATGTGGTGTGAGTATATGGGCTAGAGGAGATACTAGCATAATGTTTAAATTCTTTTACAAAGTACCCCAAGTATAGGTTCTTCCTTTTCTTGTTTTCAATTCCATTATAACCTATACCTTCTTTATCTAAGGTCATCTTTTGTGATCCAAACAACTTATTAAAGTTGTCCTTGCCTCTAGTGAACTTATAGATAATCTTAACTTGATCTTCTATTTTCTTTTCTAAATCCTGCATTTTCAAGTTCTTAAGACCTTTGCAAACATCTTGTAATTTAACAAACTCTTTAGTCATGTTGTTTCCTTTACATTCAAGTTCTGCAATAAGATGATCTTTATTATTATCACTCAAAGTTTGAGATCTTACTACATTCAATTTGTTTTCCAATTTATCATTCTTGTTTGCTAATTATTTGATTTTTAACTCATTTTCCATTTCAATAAGAACTTTTGACTCACATTCTTTCATAAATGCCTCATACTTGTTTTTCAAAGCGGTATATCTTTTGTTAGCTTTGTTGACTCTATGGGTCTAATCCTGTTTTGATTATGACAAAACTAATGTTTCTTACCTATGCACTGAGCTTCTTGAACAGGTCTATCCTTAGCATGCACTGTTGGTGGAAACTCAAGCAAATCATACGGACTATGAAAATCAAGCTTCATTTATGGCATCTGAAAAATCGAAAGAATGAAGACCTATTCTCTATTGTATTTGCATTCCATTTTAATTGGTCTGTAATAATTTATATGGTCTGTAATAATGCATCTGCATGTATGATAGGATTTAATTCTCAACAAGACTATAGGGACTGAATGACCTTAGGGCACCCTTCGGTCGACCGACGTCCGATTTTTGGGCGTACTTGAAAAGACCTTAGGTCCCTAAACAAATGCACAAAAAAGTCCCCAACACCACTTATTGTATCAAGGGAATCAATTCAAGAAAAAAATGGACTTAAATTGAAAAGGTTGAGTGGGTTCGGGTGACCGAACTCAAGCCGTGTAAAACAGCTTGGGCGACCGAACAAGTCAATATGTTGACTTCATGTTTTGAGTACCCGAACCTATATTGAGCGTATCTCCCTCGGGCACCCAAACCTGTGTCAGGTTCCTTTTCAACTACATGGGCGCTCGAATGATCATGTTCAAAATGGTCTTGGACGACCGAATTGGTCAGTTCAGTTAACTAAACTTGGAACCGGGCACCCGAACCTACGAACAAAATGTTATTGACTTTGGTTCAGCCAACTGGTCCTTAATTCGGGCACTTGAACCATTAAATTGTGGTTTTGTGACTGAGTTTATTCGGGCACCCGAACCTCAGACCGGCATCCGAATCTCTCGGGATAAATTATTTTTTACCGGGGTTAAATTTAATTAAATGGGGTTAATTTTCCTAATTAATTTTTAAAACATTCCTAATAATGACCCCTATGTCCCCAATAGTCATAATTTTTCCCTTGCCTATATATATATCTTCTCATTTGCAAAATTAAGGATTGATTAGTAAGATCATTAAGGAAAAAATTCTCTCAAAATTTTCAAATCCCATTTAGCTCATACTACTTCCATACACTCTCTATTTTGCTATTCCCTTGATAGATCAAGTTCCCAAGAGTGTTATTGAGTTTTTTGCATTTCTAAAACTCTCCTTATTTGTTGATTGATTATTTTCATTGAGAGTTCTTAGTTAGGGTTTTTTCCTCCGATTTAAATAATAAATCTTTGAGCAGGAATACCTTTATAGCTAGTGAGTCTTTGCATCTTGATTGCAAGACTCCTCAAGCTTGTGGATTTTGATTTGCAAAAATATTATTTTACACAAACTTGCATATTATCTTTGATATTGTTTTTGTCAGCTTCAATCCAAAATATCTATTGTGCTTTACAATTAGAATATCCTTGAGATATTTGATTTGAATTGTGTTAAACTTCCTTTGATCATTTGTGTGTTGAATATCTTATCTTAAATCAAAGGTTGAACTCTCACATATACATACACTCACACATTTTAGAGAGTTTACATATTGGATCTCACCTGAGCATTAAATCCATATCATCCGTGTGTGCATATTTGTTTGTACTGTATTTTGGTACATATCTACTTGACCTAGAAGCATAATCACTGTACCCTGTTATATTGAGAAAAATACTATTGTATTCCAGGCATGGCCTGAGGGGGCAGTAATCTAGTTCGATAAGGATTGTTTGTAAAGGTTGAGGTCAGCCTTGTGCAAATTGACTTGGTTGTTTAGGTGCCGCTCCACCCGTTAAGTGAGCTTTATAGTGAAATCCTTATGCGGGTGTGCCAAGGCGGGGACGTAGGCAGTTTGCCGAACCTCGATAACATTCTGGGTGTTATCTCTATTTACTGTTTTGTTGTGCATGCTTAGCTAAATTATTTGTGCAGTTTAATTTCTGTTGTATATTTATATTCATTTACTTATCTACACTAGATTGACCCTAGGACATAACCCACTTGCTGCGATTGATATGTGGGACTCTGTTCTGCGACCTCTCGGGGAGTCATGCGCACTTGAAGTTCCTTCCACTTCTCACGGAGCGAGCAGAGATACACTAGTACAGTTGGGGCTCCGAGATGTTAGCGTGGCTTTACCGGGAGATGTGCTGCGTTGCTGACGTCTCCTACTTACAGATCGGAGGCGCACTTCGCTTACTACAAGTTTGGGCATGGGAGAGATTCACGTCCTTAGATCCTACACGCCGGGGTGTCTGGCGTCTTATTGTGAGGGACCAGGAGGGTCGCCTGATTGACCTAGCTCCACTCGCATGGAGGTTAGTAAGTTCATTCACAAAGCATTCGTCATTTGAGTACTATGAATATTAATTCGTAGTACGTACTAGTCATCACATCTGTTCACTTACGTATTATTTTGTACAGGTGGAGGGATCATGTCACACCCTCAAAAATAAAATAAAATTTTTTTCTCTAGTTTTAAATCCAAACATTAACCTGAACAATGGAAAGCCAATCATATAAAATAAATCCACACATAATACAATACCAGAGTGTCAAATCAACCCACGACACACAAACATCACTGTCCTCTCGAAACTACCCTTACTAATACCAAGGGTTTACAAAAACATGCCACCCAA
Organism: Malania oleifera; assembly: GCF_029873635.1. Taxonomy (NCBI): domain Eukaryota; kingdom Viridiplantae; phylum Streptophyta; class Magnoliopsida; order Santalales; family Ximeniaceae; genus Malania; species Malania oleifera. The sequence continues at coordinate 80,358,785 of NC_080425.1, forward strand.
AAATACTCACTCTCAAAAAGGGTAGTACAACAGCCCCTCTACCCGCTAGCCTGTTCCGCTCGCCTAGCTGGTTCACTTGAAAAACAATTCAACACTAAGATAAGCCAACGCTCAGTAAGACGAAGCATGCTATTACTAGTGTGTGACCACTGAGCTATAGTTTGGTAAAAATAATTTGATTTTAGAATAATATAAATAATCGAACTTGAAAATACTGATATTACAAAACGTATAATAAAACCATTAACTACATAACTTAACATGCCAATCTTTATGAAATTACTTTTCATATTAATACTACTATTCCTGAAAGTCTTATAGTACTCATAATATCAGATAAATTTCCCTGGATGACTGTATGTCATGATTTAACCCATAATGATAGGGTTGTGCGGCCCGAAGGTGGGACCTATCCTGGCTAGCCTACCAGAGTAAGTCAACTGAACTCCGACAATCTGATCGGCCCCCTCAATCCATATCTGATGGAGAGCCTGTCCCAACGTGAGCACGATCGACCTCATACCACTTGCTATCTAAGTAAAGTGGTTGCACTCTGAACTGAATGTCTGTAGCTACGGTACCGTGCTCTGCTGAATCTGATCCTTTAGGGTCTGATACTATATAGGTAGCTGATATCTTTAACATACTGTTCTACCATGATTTCTGAAATAACCATAATCCCATAGAATTTATCTGAAATTCTAAATTAACTGCCTGAAAATCTATTTTTTGTATAATTGAACTGTTATCTGTATAACTAAATATTGGGGTGTTATTGTACTGAAAAACTAATTATTCTGAAATTACTGAAAATATATTTTTCTGAGTATATTGTATACTAAAAGTCCTTTATTCTATAAGTATGTAAATATCATGGTATTTCTGTTTATAAATTGTAACACATGGTATTCATGGTTTGTATAAATATGGTACTGTACTTTAATCAACTCAAACCACACTAATAAATATTATTATAATCAAGCTTTGAAAACCGTATATATAATTCGAATAATAACTTGATAACAACCTATATTTTGTATTGAAATCATAATGAAGTTTCCTAACATAGCATGTTCCCCTTACCTGACTATTGAAAAACCCCTAGGGTATACTGGTCCAACACTCGTAGGGTTTCCTACTCAACACCCTGAAAACAACATATGCCATAACAGAACATCATTAGTTCTTTGTCTCCATCATTTCCTACAGCTGCTAGAAGGCCAAAAACTGAATAAAAGGTCTTACCCTGATTCTAGGATGAAATCCAACTTCGTCCCACCGACAATCCGCTCTAGTAGACTTGAAGAGAACTCCGCTAGGAGCATCGTGGTGGCCTCAAATCGTCGATCCGGCGAACAACGAGGTCGAAATCGAAGAGAGATGGAGGAGAGACCATAGGAGAGAGAGAGAGAGGGGAAGGTTTACGTTGAATTTCTACAATTAAACCAAGTTTTGGGATATTTATTCTACGGCCTTCGTTGACGAGCCATGTCATCTTGTCGACGAGGTCCAAAAGGAGGTTTGTCGATGAATACCACCTCCTCGTCGACAAAATTCAAAATTCAAAAAACATTCGCTCGATATTTTCTCGTCAACGAAATGCTTCCTCGTCGACGAGGTCCTCATGTACCTTCGTCGACGAATCCCCTGTGTTCGTCGATGAGGCCCTAGGAAAATTCTTAGGTTATTACATTCCAAAATGCGATGTCGTTGACGAAGTCGGTTGCCTCCTTCTGTTACTATTTCCATTTCCCTCCCTCTTTATTATTTAAATACCATTATTCTTTGGTTGTTACAGATTAGTTGTTGGCACCAAATGTGGCACAACATATGCTACCTTGGTACAGGTTTGAGTTGGATATGAATCGAGAGCACAAGGTATAGTCTCATTCAAGTGTACTCATCGTGTTGCATATGTATCTGATATCCCTACACACCTCTTACATTTTGCATATGTTTACGTGCAGTTCATATGGTTGCCCTACACAGTCGACATTTTAGCCGACCTACCCGCGGATTATGCAGTTGGGAGGGACCTCTAGGTAGCCCGAGTGCCACTTATTTGTTTTCATATTATTGAGTGGCATCTCCCTAAGTGAGTGATGCATCAGTTCAGCTATCGATAGGGCATTCCAAATCACTTTTCGACGTTGGGGGTCGATGTACGTGGGGACGACCTACACGAGATTGATGGCCGCGGTTGGGGGAACACGGATTGGGCTGCCAAGCACGCGATATACCTGACTATGTGGGGGCATCAGCAAGAGTACATCGTACAGGGAGTGGAGGCGGAGGGTCCGATGGGGCCGGAGGACCCATATTACACGTGGTATCGATCGATCACACGACGCTTTGTAGACAGTTTTGCGAAGGTTTACATGAGCCTCGTAAGAATACTCTAATGCGTACATAATTTTTTAGCGTTTATGTTAAGTTGTCAATGTGGTAACTCCTTTTTTCGTATGCTGCAGGTGGACATACTACACCAGGTAGACCACCTCTCTTCAGATCCCATTGTGAGCGATTTAGCGAGAGCAGGTTTGGATGTTGTCTACAAGGACGGGCGACGGATCCCTTCACCACGTCGGGCCCCAGCACCACGAGGTGGCCGATCAGCTCCAGTACAAGGAGGTCGAGTAGCTTTCTCCAGTCGTCTCACGAGTTCGGCCTTCTCACTGCCCGTTGTACAGGAAAAGTATGTATTTGGGCCATCCGCACCCTATGCCTCATCGACAGCCGACGATATTGCAGGCCCATCTAGTAGACAGGCGGCTGCCCAGTCTGACTCTGCCGCCACCCCGTCGATGTCGTACCTGCTAGATGACCCTCTCGATGCGGATGAGGTGGATGCACCCACGTTGCCACCTCGGACTCGTCCAGAGACTTCATACAACTTAGTTCCCCGTCTGCTTCGCATGGAGATGGATGATCCACTACCTATGGGCGGAGATGACGGGCATGTAGCACATCGACGTCGGATGCCATACACGGAGGAGCAACCAGGAGAGGGTAGATGCAGACGACATCCACCCCGGCACCGGAGACGACCTCCCTGCGACACCGAGTAGGAGATTATTATCGTATTATTTCACTTGTACAACATGTAGATGTTCATTCTTTCATTTGTACATCATGTATTTGTTCATTCCGGATATTTGTACATTATGTGTTTGTTCATTGTTTCATTTGTATAGTTCATTGTATCATTTGAAGTGGCAAGCATCTCTTCGTTCATTTTTTAACTTGTATAGAACGTTGTATTAATTCTTTTGTACAGTATGAGGATGTCCATTATTTCATTTGCATAGATGAACGGTCTATTATTTCATTTGTACGACATTATATTTTTTTTCTTCCGATCTAAAAGGATCGTTGTATTATTTATGTATAATTTCAAATATTTATTTATTCTCCAGAGAAATTTGATAGCTTAGTTGTGTATGTAACTGGTGGATGTCACGTTGTGAACATACTGATATGCCAAATGGTATGTAGGATAAATGTTTTCTTTTGTACAGGTGCATGGATGGATATGTTGAATGTTCTGAAGGGAACTTTGCCGAATTTTTTTCTAGTAATTTGATAGCTTGGATGTGTATGTAACAAGTGGATGTAACGTTGTGAACATACTGGTATGTCAAATGTTGTGTAGGATAAATGTTTTCTTTGAACAGGTGCATGGATGGATATGCTGAATGTTCCAAAGGGGACTCTACCGAATTTTTTTCTAGTAATTTGATAGCTTGGATGTGTATGTAACTAGTGGATGTAACATTGTGAACATACTGGTATGTCAAATATTGTGTAGAATAAATGTTTTCTTTGAACAGGTGCATGGATGGATATGCTGAATGTTCCAAAGGGGACTTTGACGAATTTTTTATAGTAATTTGATAGCTTGGATGTGTATGTAACTGGTGGATGTAACGTTGTGAATATATTGGTATCAATTGTGTTCGATAAATGTTTTCTTTGAACAGGTGTGTGGATGGAAATGCTAAATTTGTAAAGGAAACTGTAAAATTTTTATAGTATTTTGATAAGTTCGATGTGTATGAAAGTGGTGAATGTAACATTGTGAATATACTGATATACATTGTGTAGGATAAATGTTTTATTTTAATAGGTGCGTGGATGGAAATGCTAAATTTCTAAAGAGGACTCTATTGAAATTTTTACAGTAATTTGATAGGTTGGATGTGTATGGAACTGGTGAATGTAACGTTGTGAACATACTGATATCGAGTGTGTTGAATAAATGTTTTATTTTGACTTCCAATACTCAGATTACTATTATTTATATTATAAAATATTGAGTCAACAACAACTAAAGAACTCAATATAACAATCATACGTTATAAATATAAACTTACTCAGTGGACATATACCAAGGTTTATGTGAAAACAATTCACGCCTGTAAAGTAAGTCAAGAACTGCATATTTACCACAAAAGAAAAAAGAAAATGACGTCAAACTACATGAATTGTCAATGAAAATTCCTGCCAAATGAGCATAGCATATTAGTGGAACTGCATACATGAAGGTTGACAATAATTAGAGGGCTGAACTTTGTTCCTGAAATTTGAACTCTAATCTCCCTCCCCCCCCCCCCTAACTAAACTCAAAATTCATGCTCAAACATGTAAAAAACGAAGTCAAATTTCAAACTAGAAGGCTATATTTTTTAGGCAACATGCGTACATATATGAAACATTATTACAAAAATTTATGATCACGTATCTATTTCAAATTAATCCTACGAAATAGTGTGCGTAACAAGTGTCAAAAAAGGACTTCGATAAGCAGAAACAACTCTATAATTTGATCCAGCTCAATGTTCAAAACCTGAACGAACTGATACGTGCTAACCCCATCTCTCAATTTTCAACTACAATATTGTCTTTTCTTATGATGTTCTATTTGATATGCACTGCCTAGAGTATGTAGGAACTTGAATGAAATAGGCCTTAAAAGCATGGTCCAAAATGTTTTATATTAGGTTACTAATAGTGCGGCTACTACTCCTACACCTAAAAATGTTATTCGAAATAAACTAGCTAGTCTTCCGCAGGGCTAGTTTTGTCATTTGACGTCATTCCATTTGGGGCTTAGTAGTGCATATGCAAACATTATACATAAATATGTGCATATATACACACAAAGACACATTCACACAAACATATATACATAAATATATATATATATATATATATATATATATATATATATATATTGCACTAGTATAATCATATAGAATGAAATGAAAGGTGCATACTCCCAAGGAACATCTCCTACGAGCATCCAGTCCGCCTCTTTATCTTCATAAGTGAGCACAAAATCGGATGATCTATTTTAAAGCTTGGAGGTCATTCTTGCTTGCTCGCCCTCTCTACTCGAACGTAGTTACACAATCATAATTACATTTTAAAACTAGAACAAAATTATCAATGCAACTCATTACTGTCCTAGTCCTACTAGTTTGACTTTGAGGTCGAAATGTTTATGCACTCTTAAATCAGTTGGTTCTAAAAGCTAGTCATTAGATTGAGATGCAACAATGAATTAACAATAGTCACACATCAAAAGTATTAAGATCGAATTGATAGAAAATAAGTAAATTACACATTACTGATAAAAAATATAGAAAATAAAGAAAACACTCGTGAATGGAAGTGATGTTCGTGGTTGGATTAACAAACATGTCCTCCAGTGCTTGCACTAAAGTCTCATAGCAAGCGTGAGCATTTAGATCCACTTTCCTCCCTATTGGCAATCCATCCATGTTAACCTTAACAACCCCAAGATGTTCTTTTTCCATAGCAGCAGTATTGTTCTTATTGCTATCATTGTACACTTTTTTCTTTGAAGTATCCTTCAATTTATCATCCTCGCATGTCTCATCTTCTTCAGAGGTCAAAGTCTTTGCCTGGTTAGTCAAGCTGTTAATCCTATAAACGACCATCCCACAACCTGACTGCTCTCAAGGAACAAAATGAATTATAGTAATGACTAATGAGTAATATATTAGTTGAGACATGGAGAGAGAGAATAGATAGTGACATGAAGCAGCAGTTATCCCAATCTTTCAGTTTCAGCCATAATTCCAATCTTTTAACAATCCAAATCAATAAAGGCAGATCCTCATGAGTTACCCTTCTTAAAGTTAACTAAATTTGAATGGTTTCACGGTAGAAAGAAAGAGACGGTGTAGGAGAGAAGAACAATTTCTCAATTACACGAGACTCCAAATAAAAAATAACTCTAGAGGATTAGTTGATATTTGCTTTGCCTGATACTAGAGACAGCGACAACAGAAGAAGCAGAAGCTCTGTTTGAAACATGTTAAATTATTTAAATACTAATTATTTTTAATTAATATTTAAATATTTCCTACTCAAAAAAATAATAGAAGATTTTCTAATTTAATTAAATATAATTAGTGTATATTTATAGTGTATGACTGTTATATTAATTTTTGATAAAAAAATATTTTTAACTAAATTACGCTTTTAATTAAATGTCAAAATTTAAATTAATAACTAAAGATTTTCCAATTTAATTAATTAGGTGTACAAAAAATCTCACTACTTGGAGTAGTAAGATTTAAATGTCAGGCCCAATCTAGTACAAACGCGTGGCCGCCAAGAGATTGCAGACGTGGAAAATCTCGGTACTTGGAGTGGAGAGATTACGTTAGGGTCATTCAGAGAAATACTTTCCAATAAGTGATATTATTTAATATATATATTTTTAAAAAAGTTAAAAGGGGAAAAAAAACTCAATTGAAATGTCCGTCTCGCATTAACCATTTAACCCACGTGGGCCGTATCGTCGACACTTGGGCGTGGGGCCCACGACGACAGCATTTGATGGGCCCACCACAATCCGACAAAGCTTGACGGAATAAGGTCACGAGATTCGGAATCCGCGGAATAGTGATTTCGTGTAGCAGTAGACCATGAAATCCCTGTGCTTGGTCGCGATCTCAGCCGTCCATTGATGGGTTGTCAATTTCGAAAGGGGCTGCGAAGGGACAAAGAGGAGAGGACAAAAGTTCCTGGGAGGCCACAGTGTCGTGCGATTAAAGGTTTCCAAGTGGGTTTGATTGGGGGGAGAGAAAATAAATTGTGCATGGAAAATGAAAGAAAGTGTTTATCAAATAAAACCAAAGAGGAAAAAAATTATGCCCCCAGGGCTGAGCTCAGTTGGCAAGGGCGGACTCCGGGATTTCCTTTCACGAGGTGAGCCTAATCCTGGCATCCCGGGTTCGATTCCTGCAGCGGGCTCCTGAATTACTTCTCTGTGGTGGGTGGGGCTCCTGCTATAGGGTGTGGGATTAGTCACATGCCGGTGCGTGCGAACCGTAAAACGGACGCGCGTTGACGGCTGTGGATACCCGGCGTTACCCAAAAAAAAGAGGAAAAAAATTATTATTTGTTATGAAAATAATTAATATCATATCATATCCCTTTCTCGGGTCAAATCAATGTTTCATAATTTTTATTTTATTAAAAAATAAAAAGTAAAAAAATATTTCAAATTTTGTATCTTACTTCTGTCTTAAAAGACAAAGAATTATGGGCCCTTAATTTACACTTTAATGAATAAATATATCAAATTATTATAATATCATTATTATTATCCATTCTCTCATTCCAAGCCCCTTTCACCTTTTATTTTTAATATACATATATAACAAGGAGAGGTCATGTAATTAATAGGATTAGGATGTGTCAGAATTTTGAAGATTCTTTTGTCCTCAAATACTACTTTAGTAAACTCTATTATTATTATTATTATTTTTTTGGATTCGTCCGGGTATCCGCCTACCGTCAACAGTGTCAGTTTTACTGTCCACTGCACCGGCCAGCGACTAATGATTCAAATTGTAATAAACTTAACTTATAGACATTCGAAACATAACTATTAAATTTAATAAGTACACATGAAATGAGAATTTATTTGCTCCTCATATGCATTTGATTTAATTTTTCCAATGGGTAGAGGGGAAACAAATTGCGAGGAATTTTAATAATTTTTAACTCTTTTTCCCTTTACTTCATTTATTTCTGCTCACTAGTGAGGAAATTAGATTTCCTAGAGTTCCAAAAGTTAATTTAAAAAAATTAATGTAAGTATTAAAAATGTAAAGCCCCTTCTCTTCTTTAGACCCATTATGATCCGTCTTTTGGCTTCTCTGTTATCATGTCTTACTAAAAGTGCTCTGACATTTTGGTTTATGTGCGACTATATTTTGTAGTAGTGTAAATCTCTAATTAAGCATGTTTCGTGGTAGAAAATAATGCTTTTTTTTAAAAAAAAATTTTAAAATACTTATGGAAATTTCACCCTGCCTTCTAATTTTTAGTATTTGTATATGAAAGACGAAACCATCTTTTTATTGTTTTATAACTTTCATATATAAATACTGAAAACCAGTAAACAATATTTTCATGAACTATTTGAAAAACTTAAATAAAAAATAAAAATTATTTTTCACAATTAAACATTTTCTTAATTTAAAAAAACAAAAAAACCAGCTTTGTTCTTAATAAAATATGCTGGTCAGATCTGTTTGCTCTTCATATTCAATTTTCTGCTTCTAGCGATTGTCATGCTTAGTTGAATCAATAATAAGAACAGTGAATATTTAATACTAATAAATACAAAGTGTATAAACATTCAATCTTAAGAGATACCCTTGTGTTTAGAAGTTCAGAGTTCAGAGTTTTTGTTTTCCACTACTGAATTTGCGCAAATTATTAATATAGATTTGAACTCCTTATTTCTTAAATAGGATATTTTATTTTAATTCCTAGGCCATTGCTATTATTGTTTTTAGGCTTATTATCGACCAAATTGAATTGAACTTAATTAATTCGCATTTACTACAAATTTAATCAATTTCATGGAGAAGACACAAGAGTTGAATCCGGGGTAGGCATATGCAGAAAATACTGTGATTGGGGTAAATAATTTTTATGTTGAAATTATGAACATGTTAAAATCTGTGTATTTTTATTCTAATCGCAGTATAAAGCATCATTGCATGAGTTGATGTATAATAGTGGATGCCAATTAAAGTATGGCATTCCCCTAAAAATGCTTGTCATCGACTACAGCCGATGGTTGCTAATAAAAGTTTAAAAGTTAGTTATTTAGTGCTCCTAACTATTGAATAACAGCAATGGCCACATCAATTGATAAAGACAAAATTTATATAGTGGTTCAGATTGTATTGGCATAGCACGAGTTTAAATTGTTGATTACTTAAATCGCACCTGCTCAGCACAAAGACGCCCTCATTTCTTCTAATTTTCAGACATATACTAGGATGATATTTATAATATGAATTGCTATAATATTAGATTATATTATAATCTATTGTATTATTAATGATGCTTTTTACAATTGTATTCATGAAACAATGCGATAATGTAATTTTACCTTGTGTGCAATTCATCAAACACTATTATGAAGCCTTACCTAAAGAGGCATATGGCATATTACTATCACATCTGGAGCAATTTCCACAAATCAAATACAATATTAGTGTTTGATTAACTTGCATCAAGGTTGTTTGAACTTAGAATATGGGTCAACAACCTACATCGAGCCTTCACAAAGATTGAATTCAATATTTCACTTAGAAGAAACCATAGTAACCACAGGGATTAATTTTTGATGATTTGTGTAGAGATTTAAGGTTGAAGAGAATTCAATATTTCGAAACAGTTGGATTTTTCAATTATGGGAAGGGGGCAAAAGATACTGTGAAGCCAAGGCAGTCTTACTTGGATTCACTTGGAAGCAACCAGCCATGGCAGAAAGAAATCCTCATCCCCAGGAATTCCCAGCTACTCTGTTCTCAAATGTGCAAGCTGAACCGTCAAAAATAGGGAAACTTTCGGGATGCAGAACTGCCAGGATTGAAGTGTAACTGAGACCCAAATGGCAGGGTCCCAACAATTTGCAACTAGAAAGAGTGCATGCAATTGCAGGGGTCTTTGTAACACAGCAGCAAAGGCAAACATTACAGTGCCCTGACAACTAATCCATATCATTTGGTATCCAGCCAAATTACCAGATAGATATGTAGGTGTTGCTTCCACAAAGTCATAAGATGAGACTCGAAAGGGCACGAAAGCAAAATTGAGGACTGAGTAAGGCTGTGCTCTTCATGATTACAAATCGGCAATAGGACTGCTGAATGAACACAGCAAGGATAGAGCAAGCTCAATTTTCAATTTTTGCAATGTATCATCCTCAAACTCTTGTGCCATTTCCCTCGTCCTTGAAAAATAAATGGCAAGGCAAGCAATGAGAGGAGCACTTGTTTGAGTGTTTGACAGACTCCTTTCAGGTTCACATATCAAGTTGTATATTGGGCAACTGGGTCATCCATGCAGAAAAACTCATTTAAGGAGCCCAAGAGAGTGAAAATGGAAACAACTTGCTTTCGCCAGCTGTTTGTTGGCGATCATCATAAGGGGCTAACTACCCAGCCTGTTATTGGATTCTTCTTACGAACTCTAACCGTCCTATGTGATCCGCTCTGCAAACGGTCAAGAACTGCATACGTGATTGAATCTGGAGTTAATCCCTGCTGTTTAAGCTTTGCATACAGGTCTACTGCTTGGGCAGCTCTTCCACACTTGTCAAGACAGTCGAGTAAAATATTGTATGTTACAATGTTAGGATGGCAGCCATTAGCAAGCATCTCGTCGAACAAACTGCAAGCCATTTCAACTTTATCGGTCTTTCCAAAACACTCAATGAGTGTGCTGTATGTAACAACATCAGGACTCAGTCCCTTCTCTTGCATTTCCTTGAACCTTATGTGCGCTTCATCAAGATTGCCATTCTTCCCAAGACAATTAATCAATGAATTATAAGAGATAATGTCAGGTTTACAATCACTATTCTCCAGCTCTTCAAAAATTTTAACAGCTTCATCAACTCTTCCAGCCCTACCAAAGCTAGAGATCAGTATGTTGTAGGTAAAAATGTCAGGTGAAGGGCCATCTCGTTTCATCTTTTCATAGAGATCAAGCAAGTGGGATACTTGCTTTAGCTTACCGAGTGCTGAGAATACTGTGTTATACATTATAGTATCCGTGTTAATTCCCTTCTCATGAATCTTACTCAACAATTCCAAAGCCTCGGTCATCTTACCTGCACTGCACAAACTTTCTAACATAGACTTGTAAGCATCCCTATCCCCCTTATCATGGAAGCTCCACATATTGCAAAATAGCCGGTGAGCCTCGCTTGCATGGCCCAATTTGCTGAGCGTCCTCACAAGATATGCATATATTGACTTATTCATATATTTCTTTGACACTTCCACAATTTCATCCAGCCTACCAAGTTGCCCTTCTGAAGCTAAAACATTCAGAATTACACTGTAAGTAAATTCATTGGGCCGGCAATTGTTCTCCACCATTTTTGAGAAGAGAAAAATGGTCTTATCAACCATCTGACTCTTAGCCAGTGCCTGGATCATTGTATTATAAGCCATGAAATTAGGACTAATGCCCTTTTCTATCATTTCCTGAAAGAGTACCAGTGATTCATCAGTTTTACAAATCTTTCCAGTCAATCTGATCAGAATTGTGTATGTGTACTCATCAGGCTCACAGTGCTTCAGCTTCATGTCGGCAAAAACCTTGAAAGTCTCATCAAACTGTCAAAAGGCTGCACATCAGGCATCAGGGTCCATGGAATCAGGTCAAGAAGGCAATCCCATGAATCAATTTATTTTACATAGCTTAAGATTCAAACCTAAAAAATTTTGTGATGACTCGATTTGCTTCATGGACATTTGGTGATTTATTATTAACCTGTGTTTAATAAAATTGTTATCATCCATACCTATATCTATATCTATACTCCATATACAAGTATGAAAAATGAAAATCAATTGGTGAACAAAAATATCCCTATCTTCCAAAAACAAGACAGGCATTCTTAAAAAGAAATAAGATTAACTGAGTTAAAATAAAATTACATTAGAAGTATTTCTTACAGATTGATTAAGACTTGAAGCAAACGAATGAGATCCTTTCTCATCATTTCTAATGACTACCAACCAAAAAGTCAATTACAAAAATAAAAATATACGTTTGGTTGAAGAAAAACAAAAACGAAAGCAAAAGTTCACAAATGCTAAAGAGAGAATAAAATCATTTAGATGAGCAATTAACTTGAGTTCTAAAGATAAATATCAAAATTAAAACCATTGACCTATAAGCACAGCATCAGTTTATAAATGGTACAACAACAACAAACCAAGCCTTAAATCCCATTAGGCAAGGGTTGGCTACATAAATCTTTTTCCACCAATTTATACGATCATGGGCAATTTCCTCTAATAAATTCAAGATTATTAAAACCTTACTCATTATCTCATTCTAAGTTATTTTAAGTCTACCACTATCCCTTCTATTGCCCCTCATAGTAATTGGCTCACTCCTCCTCACTGTGCATTATTTGGCCTACATTGCCCATACCCAAACCATTTGAGTCACCCCTCCCTTATCTTATCTTATGTAGAAGTTATGCCTAACTTACCGCAAATATATTCGTTCCTTTACCTTTTAATGTCATACCATTCATCAACCTTAACATTCTTATCTCGATAACTTTTACTTTTTTAATATGTTGTTTTTTAATTGTCCAACATTCTGATCCATATAGCATAGCTAGTCTTAAAGTCATCATATAGAACTTCCTTTTTAATTTTACGGATATTCAACGATCACACAACAGACTCGAAGCAATTCTTCCTACTTTAATTCTATATATTACATTTTCTCCAATATTCTGCCTATTATGACTAAAATTACATTTCATATATTATGTCATATTCCACTCACCATAAAACCACTAAATTCAAAAACTTCTCTCCATAATTCTAACATAGATTTTACTCCACCCCAAGTTTCATCAATGAAGACAATATCATCTAGACATCTACAAACAACATACACATGGATCCTCATTTTCAGTAATTCCTACTAAGTTCATCCATCACTAGGACAAAAAGAAAAGGGCTCAAAGCAAATTCTTGATACATCTATTACGATTGGAAATTCCATAGCCTCTCTACCTGAAGTCTTAACACTAGTCATTAATCATCACTAATGACATCAATATACCTACTACATATGCCCTTTTTTTCTAAGACCCACCATAGATCTTCACTAGGTACCCTATCATATGTTTTCCTTAGGTCAATAAGAACCATACGCAAGTCCTTCTTCTTTTTCCTAAACTTTTTCATTAATCTTCCTAAAAGACATAGAGCTTCTATAGTAGATCTCCAAGGAATAAAACCAAATTAATCTTCTGTAGTAGATTTCTAAGACCCTCGTTTCTAACCTTAGTCTTTGTTCAACTATTATTTCCCACAGTTTTATTGTATGACCCATTAAGTTTAATTTTCCATGATAGTTATTACAATTTTGAATATCTCATTTATTTTGTGTATAAGTATTAAAGGGCTTTTCCTCCATTCGCTCGACATTTTCTTAGTTTTTATAATTGTGTTAAATAATTTAGTTAATCATATAATTCTAATACCACCTAGGCAGTTCCAAACTTCAATTGGGATGTTATCAAGTCCTATAGATTTTCCATTATTCATCTTTTTTCATGCAAACTAAACTTTATTAACCCTAATATCGTGAATAAATTTCATATTTTTAGCCTTTCCTCATTTGTCAATTCTATTTTTAAGTCTTCAACTTTATTTTCACTAAATCGCTTATTAAAGTAACTATGTCATCTTTCTTTTATGTCTTCTTCCTTAATCAAGATGATATCATCCTCAATTTGTATACATTTTACATTGCCTAAGTCCTTACTCTTTCTTTCTCTAACCATAACAAAGTTAAATATGTCTCTTTCCCCTTCTTTTGTATCTAATCTAGCATATTAATTATCATACAATATAAGTTTAGATTCAATAATGCCTTTTTTTGCATCTTATTTCACCTCTTTATACTTTTCAAAATTTTCCATCTTTCTACATTTTTGTCATGTTTTATACAAAATTATTATTTTTTTATTTTTTATTTAAGACTATTCGAACATCTTGATCTTACTACAAGTTGTCTTGATTATCTAAGAATTTTCCTCTCAATTCACCTAAAATCTCTTTTACTATCTTTTTAATAGAGCTAGCTATCCTACTCCAAGCTATCCTACTCTAAAATGTGTTTATGTCTACACCATCCTTCTTGTCCAATCATCATCTTTGATCATTTCATCTTTAAAATGATTGCAATAAGATCATACGACATGGCAAAGTCTAAAGATCACGTCCCGAGACTCACTTTTATCTCTTTATCCAAGCCCAAGCCCTCCATGTATCCTCTCATAATTGTTATTATCCTTTCCAATATGGTTCAAATAAGGTCCTATAAATATCTTCTAAATCCCTAACATACCTTGCATAATACTACTCATATCTTCTCAAAATTATCTCTAATATTTTCTGCTAACTCCATTTGAGAAGCATAAGCACTAAAAACATTTATTAGCTCTGGGCCTAAGACCATATTGGTTTTGATGATTCTATCCCCTATACTTTGACATCTACAACACTATCTTTTAAATCTTTGTCTACAATGATTCCTACCCCATTCTTATGTTCTTGTTTTTGAGTGTACCGAAGATTGAATTTTGATTTTTCAGTTTCTATAACTTTCTCCCCAACCCACTTTTTAAAGCAAATTAGTTTAATTTTTGTTCATTGTGTCCAATATCTGCATGTTTTTACATGTAAATGTCCTCATACTCCAAGTTTCTAACCTAATCGTAATATTCTGAACTAACTTCTTTACCAATCCATATCAAAATGATGCAGGAATGCTTACATAATTGACACTGTACCTGGGTGATGACATGGCGCAGCGCTTCAAGGCAAAGATCTAGCCACCTTCACACATTTTTTACTACATCTAAGTGGTATATATGTGCAACACATCACTCGTAAGATATGTCCCAGTAAATAATCAGTAAGAATTCATATCATAGAGATCTAACAAGTTTTACGTTGGTATCAACTACCTAACGCAACCCTCCTCCTTTACCCTAGGCTTGGGATTGAATGTATGGAAAAAGATTATGACACTGAGTGCATCATAGGCAGAATTATCAATTCAAAAATGCTAAATAGAGAAAAAACATACTCCAGAATTTTAGTATAAGTGAACCCTAAAACCATTGCAAAGTATCTTATATCATTTAGATGAACAGTCAACTTAACTTTTGAAAGATAAATATCGATACCTTAGATATATTATGCAAGCTGAAGGAGAAATTGAAGATTGTGTAATGCATAGAGTTAACGTAGGTTGGGTAAAATGGAGAAGTGCTTCAAGTGTGCTTTGTGATTGTAGAATACCCTTAAAATTGAAAGGGAAGTTTTATAGGACAGCTATAAAACTAGCTATGCTATACGGATCCAAATGTTGGGGATGAAGAAACATAATATCCAAAAAGTAAAAGTTGCCCAAATGAGAATGCTTAGATGGATGAGTGGTATAACATTAAAAGATAAATTAAGGAATGAACATATTCGCGATAAGTTAGGTACAACTCCTATAGAAGATAAGGGAGGGACTACTCAGATGGTATTGACACTTACAACGTAAGCCACATAGTGCACCAGTGAGGAAAAATGAGTTGGTTACTGTGGGGGGGCATTAGAAGGAGTAAGGGTAAACCTAAAATAACTTGGGAGGAGATAGTGAGTAAGGATTTAATATCCCTGAATTTGTCAAAAGAAATGGTTCATGATCGCATAAATTAGTGGAAAATGATTCATATAGCCGACCCCACCTAGTGGGACTTACAGCTTGGTTTGGTTGTTATTGTTTGTTGTACCTACAAGCACTCTTTAGGTAACATTGTAACAAAGTTCAATTGATCACACTAGTGTGAAAAAAAAATGATTGCTTCTTAATTTAAATAGTGAATGGTAACAAATACTAGACTTCTCTATTATATTTATCATTTTAGCTAACAAAGAAAAAAGAACAAATTTAATTGTTCAGTAATTGTGCAGTGTAAATGATTTAAAATTTGATGAAAATCATTAAAATAGTATATAAGGTTTTGGAGTCAAGGAATTTGAATATACAAGTTTCTAATTGTGACCAAAACTATTACATGGATTGTCCCCATTTTTTAGAACTATGCATATCACTATATTAAATGCATGAACAGTTCATCGCCACCTGCAAATCAACTTGGTCCTTGTTTGCAATCGTAGTCTTGAACTTCCACAAAATTGTCAAAATTTTCATCAAAAATTCCAATTTCCATCACCCTTAAACTCCAAGTGTACAATCCAAATTTTATTGAAATTCCAAAATTTCGACAAAATTTGTTTTGGCTATAGAACAAAATTTCCTTGAAATTGAAATTTGCGATTCAAAATTCTCTAATTTAAAATTTTTGTCTTGATTAATCTTCTTTTTTTTTTTTTATAAATGAAAATAAAGATTATTACAAGAAGAATAGGAATGGTACAAAAACAACAACAACAACAACAACAAAACTAAGCCTTAAGTCCCATTAGGTGGGGTCGGCTATATGAATCCTTTTCCGCTAATTTATGCGATCATGGACCATTTCTTTTGACAAATTCAGGGATATTAAATCCTCACTTACAATCTCCTTGCAAGTAATTTTAGGTTTACTCCTACCCCTTCTACTGCCCCTCATAGTAATTAACTTGCTCTTCCTCACTAGCGCACTATGTGGTCTCTGTTGCAAGTGTTAATACCATTTAAGTTGTCCCTCCCTTATCTTATCTTATCTTCTATAGGAGCTACACCTAACTTACCGCGAATATGTTCATTCCTTAATTTATCTTTCAATGTTATACCACTCATCCATCTAAGCATTCTCATCTTGACAGCTTTTACTTTTTGGATATTCTGTTTCTTAGTCACCCAATATTCTTATCCATATAGCATAGCTGGTCTTATAGCTGTCTTATAAAACTCCCCTTTTGTTTTTAAGGGTATTCTACGATTACAAAGCACACTTGAAGCACTTCTCCATTTTACCCAACCTGCTTTAACTCTATGCATTACATGATCTTCAATTTCTCCTTCGGCTTGCACAATAGATCAAAGGTATCGAAATCTACAAGTGCTATTAATTTCTTCATCATCAAGTTTAACTTTATCTCCAATATTCCTCTTACCATTACTAAAATTACATTTCAAATATTTTATCTTACTTCTACTTATCCTAAAGCCTCTAGATTCCAAAGCTCCTCTCCATAATTCTAACTCAGCCTCTATTTCGTCCCTAATTTTATCAATTAATACAATATCATCTGCAAACAACATACACCATGCAACCTCCTTTTGAATACTCTTAATCAATTGGTCCATCACTAAAGCAAAAAGATAAGGGCTCAAAGCAAATCCTTGATGTACACCTATGGTGATGGAAAATTCTCTAGCTTCTCCATTTATAGTCCTTACATTAGCCATTACTCCATCGTACATATCCTTAATGGCAGCAGTATACCTACTACATACACCATTTTTTTTTTCTAAAACCCACCATAGAACTTCCCTAGGTATCCTATCATATGCTTTCTCTAGGTCAATAAATACCATATGCAAGTCCTTCTTCTTTTCCCTAAACATTTCCATTTATATTCTTAAAAGAAATATAGCTTCTATGGTAGATCTCCCAGGCATAAAACCAAAACTGATTTTTTGAGGCCTTCGTTTCTAACCTTAATCTTTGTTCAACTACCTTTCCCATAGTTTCATCGTATGACTCATAAGTTTAATTCCACGATAGTTATCATAATTTTAAATATCTCCTTTATTTTTGTATATAGGTATTAAAGTGTTTTTCCTCCATTCATATGGCATTTTCTTAACTTTTATAATTATATTATATAAATTAGTTAACCATATAATTTCATTATCACCTAAGCATTTCCAAACTTCAATTGGGATGTTATCTGGTCCTATGACTTTCCCATTTTTCATCTTTTTTTAGTGCAAACTTAACTTCGTTAACTCTAATTTTGCAAATAAATCTCATATTTTTTGTCTTTTCCTCATTTGACAATTCTAAATTTAAGCCTTCTATTTGATTATCATTAAATAACTTACTAAAGTAACTTCGTCATCTTTCTTTAATGTCTTCGTCCTTAACCAAGACAATATCATCCTCACTTTTTATACATTTTACATTTCCTAAGTCCTTACTATTCCTTTCTCTAGCTTTAGCAAGTTTAAATATAACTATTTCCCCTTTTTTTTGTATCTAATCTATCATATAAACTATTAAATGATACTTATTTAGCTTCACTAACGGCCTTTTTTGCATCTTTACTCGCCTCCTTCTACTTTTCAAAGTTATCCATATTTCTACATTTTTGTCACGTTTTATATCAAATTCTTTTTGCCTTTATGGTTTTTTGTACATCTTTATCCCACCACCAACTTTTTTTGCTATTCGAGAATCTTCCACTTGATTCACCTAAAATCTCTTTTGCTATCTTTTCAATAGAACTAGCTAATCTACTCCAAATAGTATTTGTATCTATCTCATCCTCTATAGTCCAATCTCCATCTTTGATCATTTTATCTTTAAATTTTATTATATTTTCTCCTTTTAGGTTCCACCACCTAATTCTCTTACACTGATTTATTTTATCATTTTCTTCTTCCATTTTTTAATTCATATATCTAACACTAAGACTCTATGTTGTGTGATCAGGCTTTCACCTGGAATAACTTTACAATCATAGCATGATAAATGATATATCCTCCTACTTAAAAAAAATTCTATTTGACCTCTATTTTGTCTACTTTTAAATGTTATTAAGTGTTCTTCTCTCTTTTTAAAGTAAGTATTCATTATACTAAAATAATATGACATAGCAAGTCTAAGATCATCTCCCCAAGCTCATTTTTGTCTCCATATCCATATCTTTTATGTATCCTCTCATAATTTTTATTATCCCTTCTAACGTGTCCATTTAGATCTCCTCCTATAAATATTTTCTCAGTCCCTGGTAAGCCTGGTATAATACTATCCATATCTTCCTAAAATTGTCTCTTAAGATTCTATGCTAATTCGACTTGAGGAGTATAAGCACTAATGATATTTATTATCTCTTGTCCTAATACCATCTTGATTTTTATAATTCTATCTCTTACTCCATTTACATCAACAACGCTATCTTTTAAATTCTTGTCTATAATAATTCCTACTCCATTCTTATTTTTTCCAGTGTACCAAAGTTTAAATCCCGATTTATCAATTTCTCTAACTTTCTCCCCACTCACTTAGTTTCTTGAGGCAAATTATATTAATTCTTTTCCTAATCATTGTGTCAACAATTTCCATGCTTTCACCCGTAAGTGTCCATATATTCCAAATGCTAATCTAATCTTAGTTTCCTAAACTAACTTTTTCACCTGCCCACGTCTAGAATGATGCAAAAATCCTCGCAGATTTGACATCGTACCTGGGCGCTGACACAACGCGTCACTTCGAGGCAACGACCTAGCCCACCCTCGCCCACTTTTCGCTTGACTCGGTGATACAAGTGCAACACGCCGCTCGTAGGGGATGCCCCAGCAAATATTCGGTAAGGATTAATATCATAGTGATCTGACAAATTTTACGTTGGCTGTCAGTTACCTAACACAACTCTCCTCCTTTACCTGGGCTTAGGACCGGCTGTGTGTGAAAAAAATTAGGACATTAAGTGCATCCCAAGCGGAATTGGGAATAGGAATGGTATTTGCATAAAATTAATATTAACTATTTTTTACAAACACTAATTCATGTATTTCTATTAGCAATTTCTAGAGGGAGTTGAGGATTGTTTTGTTATTGTTGTTGTTGTTATTAGTAATTTCTATAGTATCATTGTGAAAAAAAAAAAAAACTCTTATGTTCTGCTACTAATTTCCATCATTTAAAAAAAAATGGAAATCAAAATTAAAATTTCCATGTTTTTAAAGATTCGAAATTTTGGTCAAACTCAAACTTAAAACCTTGTTTGCAATAAACTATTCATTTATAACCCTAGTAAAATCCAATATCTCAAAGAAGCCTCACCAATCTTTAGCCCTTTGAATTGAAGCCTACTAACTTACCTATGCATTTTTCAATCTCAACTATTGGTTCAAATGTTGCTTCTATGATTCTTTGCAAATAAAAGCATTTCCATTCAAAGTCATTTAAACAAGCTTATCTAGAACTACTTGTTTAGTTCTCGAAGAACTCTAGATCTAATGAACTCTACAAGTTATGATAACATAACCACTCTCCACTATTTTATCATGCATTGATATTATACATTCTAATGTATATTATATCATAACTATGTTTTACTGCACTTCTCACGTCCATAACAAACTCTACTCAACCAAACATATTCCCAACCACCAGTTAACGCAGAACCAATCGTAAATAACCACAAGAACTGCATCTTTGTTTTACATTGCCTCGCAAGTTCTAGGAACAAATTCCACTCAATGATGCCATGTCCCAACTAGTGATGGTCCCCCCACACGATTCATTTTCCCACCATCCCCTTTTTCATAAACAATGCAAGTAATCACAGCCACTGCATCTTTTTGATACAATGATCCACAGTTCAACAACATAATAAACTGTCAGAAACTGCTAGCCTAAAAAAAAAAAAGAAGAAAAAGAAATTTTCAATTTTTTTTGTTCGCTAAGCAGAAAGCTTGGACTTTTAACTACACCAAAGAAAGAAAATTATAAGCTTTCATAGAAATCATTCAGTAGAAATGCTGTGTCAACATACACTTATATTACACACACAAATTGTAAGCATATTACTTACGCAGAAATCATTCTGTAGCAACTTCCACATGATACTTCTAAGTGTCTAACTGGCAAAACAAATAATAACTATAAAATAGAGTTGGAAAAGAAATTCAAACCTTTTCTTCTTTGGCAAGAGCATCAAGGAGCATATTATAAGCGAAAATATCCAATTTATATCCGCGCCTGCGCATATCTACATACACTTCATAAGCTTTATTCGTGTCGTGCGACCTCAAATAGGCTTGAAGAAGACACTTATAAGTGTAACAATTGAACCTCAAGCCCCATTTTTCAATCAAGCCCGAACACCTCTCCAAATCCGCACTCCCGAAGATACCGATCAATATATTGACGGTGGAGATGGTACCACGAACGCCAGACCGCTCCATTTCATCAACAATTCGACGGACGAGGTCAAGGCGGTCCGGCAAGAGCGACTTGGAGAGGATGAGGAGGAGTCGGTTGTAGGAGAAGGCGTCATGCCGGAAACCAGGGATGTGTGAGGGGCAGAATCGGAAGAATTCTAGAGCTTTGCGAGGGCAGTTGAGGGATTTGAGAATTTCGCTGGCTTCTGATGGGGTGATAGAGAGGGAGAGGGTGTGGAAGTAGTCGGCGAGATCAAGGCATGGGTCAGAGGTGGCAGACGGCGGCTGGAGGAGGATTCGGGTGGCCTTGCAGATGAGATCGCGGCGGGGGACGGCGTAGCCGCGGATGTCGGTTGGGAGGGTTGGGGAGTCCACCTCGACGGCCAATGAGCGGCCGTCAGCGGCGGAACTGACCACTCGAGCTGTGTACTTAGTGGCGAAGCAGCGGCGATTACGCCGATTATTGGTGAAGAAGCTCAGAGGGAGGTGAAGACTATGATGGTGATGGCGGAGACGGTGGAGCCTCATGGTCGTTGTCCTCCCTCGCTCGACTATCTGAGTATCTATCATAGCTGGGTGCAAAAGCTTATTTTGAGTGCAGTTTCAATTAAGCCATACAACGACGCCGTTTTGACGCACGTTGGGCCTCATATGGATAAATTAAAGGAAGCCCAGTCTCAGGACACAATTAGGCCCAAAATATGTGTAGCCCATTGATATTTTGTTTTCTGCATGCCATTCTCTGATCTCAGGGTTATGCTAGATTTACAGTCTTATTTTTTTTTTTTTCTAATTTAAAACTTCAAAATAAAAATTAATAAATAAATAATTTAAATTATTTATTTGGTTGATCAAAAAAATATATATATAAATAGTGAATCAATCGAAAAAACTTTATTTAATTTATTTCTATAATTTTCATTTGTTTGAAATTAAAAAAGATATAAAAATTAATTTTCTTCTTATTTTCATAAAATATTTTTTATCTAATTAGGACACTAATTTTTGCCACATTGTGGGCAACTCTTCATATGCATTATGATTAATGGGATGTTCATCTCAGATTTCAAATTTTTAAACAAAATGTGCAAGATAAAATATGAACTATGAGCCGCCCAAGCCTAGTGTAAACCTAAAAGTAAATTAAGTACCAATTAAGACAACTTAGACTTCCTTTAAGAAAAGCTGAAAAAAAAAAAAAAAAAATGCCCCCAGGGCGTGGTTCAAGTGGCAAGGCGTTTACTAGGAGTACCGCTTGACGGTCAGCTTGTAAAAAGCCTCCCGAGTTCGATTCTCGCCCCTGGGCTCCTAAATTTACCTTCCTTGTGGTGTTGTGGGGCCAGCTCCACAGGACGTGGGAATAGTCACGGAGCGTAAAATGCACGTGGACATCCGGCGATATTCAAAAAAAAAAAAAATAAATAAATAAAAATTAAAGTTTTTTAGATAACTTCTATAAAGATGATGTATTTTGAGTTTTAAAAAATTAGAAACTATCAGTAAATTATCTTATTCAATCTTATTTTGTTAATTTTAAATGGCCTACACATTAATTACTTTTCTTAAAAGAACTCATTTTAATTATTTTAAATATTTTTCGGCACATACAACTTTGTATCTATTGTTGCCAAAATTTGTTCAGGAAAATTTGGATCAATCACGACTTTGATCACTTATTAAGAATCAAGAGAAAAAGACTTAGAGAGTTCGGGGTGTTCTCTAGGCTATCACTCTGATGTCTAACTTAGGTAATATGGAAGAATTGAATCATTGCAATAGTTAGAGAATAAGTGAGAATGAGATAAGATGTACTACCTTAGAGGGTCATTTTTATAGGCATTCGGGATACTTCTCCATTGATTTTCCTACTAATGGATTATAGAGGTTACATTTATGTTATTAGGGAGTAAAGATTGGTGTGTGAACTACTTACTTTAATTAATGAATGTTATCTCCTTTCCATTGGTCCCTTGATTTTTTTCCATTTTTTTGGCCTTACGCAAGTTAATGCAAAGTTTAATGTCGGGGTCTATTTTAGGTTATGTTAGTTGCTCCTACTCTCGAGTTTCAAAGTTACCTTTTTGGCTCAACAGTATATTACATTTACTATAAGTTCTTTTACTATCACAAAATTTGGATCAAGTCATCAAATGAGTATCTTTGGACCTTATGAGCGATGTTCATCAGATGGGTTAATACTTTGTCGAGTAGTAGTTATTTTTTGTTTTCTTGTAAGCGATGCTCATCAAACAGACATTTTTGAGCCTCATGAGTGGTGCTCGTCAGATGAGCCAATTTTTTGTCATGTGATGCTCATCTCTTATTACCTCATAATCGGTACTCATTAGATGAACATTTTTGACCTCATGGGCGGTGCTTATTGGATGGACCAATACTTTGTTGAGTAGTGTTTGTTTCTTGTTGTCTCATGAGCGGTGCTCATCAAATAGACATTTTTGGGTCTCATGAAGGGTGCTTATCAGATGAGCTAATTTTTTTCTTGAGCAGTACTCTTGTCTTGTTGCCTCATAAGCGGTGCTCATTACATGGACATTTTTTAGTCTTATAAGTGGTACTCATTGGGCTAATTTTTTGTCAAGCAATGCCCGTCTATTATTGCCTCATGAACGGAGCTCATGAGATGGGCATTCTTGGGCTTTATGTGAGTTGCTCATCAAATGGAACAATTTTTTGTCAAGCAGCACCTGTCTCTTGTTGCCTCATTTGCGGTACTCATTAGATGGGAATTTTTGGGCTTCACGAATGACACTCATTAGATGAGACAATTTTTTGTCCTTTTATTGTTGCCTCAAAGTGGTGCTCATAAATTGGGTATTTTTTGACCTCATAAGTGGTGCTCATTAGATGGACTAATTTTTCACCAAGTAGTGTCCATCTATTGTTGCCTCATGAGCGGTAGTTATCAAATAGGCTAATTTTTTGTCGAACAATGTTCATCTCTTGCTGTCTCATGAGCAGTGCTCATCAGATAGACATCTTTAGGTCCAATGAGCACTGCTCATTAGAAGGACCAATTTTTTGCCAAGTGGTACCTATTTTTTGGCTAGATTTCTTTAATATGATTCACACTCATGAAGCCTAGTGGTCTGTGCCACCTTTTTTTTTTTTTTTTTTTTAATTTTATCGTAAAGGTAAATGTATTGATCAAAATGAATATTTACAATTACACTGGGCATATCCAGGCACAGGGGCAAAATAAACCCCACCTCAAATGCATGAGATTACATGAAGTATGAAAACTCACATCTCAAAAAAGACCACCATAGTCATCCAATACAAGTATAACCAACTCAAAATAATCAGCTACATAGACAACTACATAGAGTAATATCCAAATCTATCAAAAACACCTCTGCAAGTATGTCTCTGTATTACCCCAATTAGCTCCTTTGGGGTAATAGATTTGTCTTCAATCCTTTTCATGTTCCTGAAATGCCAAAAAAAAAAACACCGTTGTGCCCAAGCCAATCCTTTTCCCAATTGACTTGATTCCATTGCCCTTAACCTTCTTATGTCGCCACTTTACAGTCGTTTTCAAAGAAGACATTATCCTTGATATTCCTAGCTAGTTCCTGATGTAGTCCCAAACTTGAGAGGAGTATTTGCATTTGAAATATATATGATCAATTGTCTCCTCCATATCATTGCAAAACACACATTTAAGGTCTCCACCAAACCCAACTAAATTATCACATGTGGGAAGCTTCCTTTTAATTCCAAGAGACAGGGTGAAAGCATGTTTAGGGGTACACCCACTCTTCAATACCACATTGTACCAAGGCACCTTAGATTGATTACCACATTCCAACAAGATTTGATTCTTGATAATTATCATTTTCTTAGAAGGTGGAGATTCTTCATGCTTAGAAGAAGAGACCCACAGGTTAGCACCTCTTAAGTACACATGATGGACACATTTAGACCATAAAGAGTCTTTTTTAGCTTGAACATTCCATATAGCTTTTGTAAGAAGTGCCATGTTCCAGGCTTTTAAATCAAAGACCCCAAGGCCTCCTTTAGATTTTGGTAGGCATACCTCCTTCCATGCCACTATTGGCTTCCTTCTACCACCCCATAGGAAAGCTCTACATAGCTTTACAATATACTCCAGCACATTATTTAGAGTGGGAAATATAGCAAGCCAAAAACATTCCAACTCCCTGGATTACAGAGTTAATGAGCTCCAGTTTACATGCATATGATAATGTATGCCTAGGCCATCCTTTAAACAGACTTGCGATCCTATTGATCAGACGAGAGTAGTGACTAGAATTCAATCTGGAAGCTGCTAGTGGTATACCTAGGTATCGAAATGGAAATTCTCCAACCCTGAACCTTGTAATCTGCTTAATTCCTTCCAAATCAACCTCCTTGACTCCAGCATGGTACAAGTTAGACTTGAGACAATTTGCTGACAACCCTAAACATTTCGAAAATTCCTTTACATAGTCCATAAGCCTTTGAACTAATTGGCAAACCCCTCGTGAAAAAAAAGGATTAGATCATCCGCAAAGGCCAGGTGGTTAATTTTCAGGGCTTCACATTTGGGATGATATTTGAAATCTGAATTATCCTCTAGCATCTTTAACATCCTTGACAAGTATTCTAGGCCTATCACAAATAGAAGTGGGGAAAGAGGATCACCCTGTCGAAGACCATTTCTACCTTTGAAGAATCCATGAAATCTTCCATTTAATGAGATGGAATAGGAGGTCGAGGAGACACATTCCATAATCCATTTTATCATTAAATCTGGAAAATTCAAATTTACCAACATTTGTCTCAAGAAGCTCTAGGATACAGAATCAGAGGCCTTTTTAAGGTCAATCTTCAGCATACATCTTGGGGAGAACCTTTTTCTTGCATATTTTCTAACCAACTCTTGCACAAGATAAATATTTTCAACCATGTTTCTATTCTCAACAAAAGCCGATTGAGCTGGGCATATAATCTAATCAAGGCAAGGCTCTATTCTTGAAGCAATAACCTTGCTATTACTTTGTACATGACATTACAACAAGATATAGGTATAATCCGCAACAGATAATGCATGGCTTGATTTGGGGATCAAAGCTATAGCTGTGCAATTAATTTGTTTCAATAGCTTACTAGTTGCAAAAAATTCTTTCACTCCACGAATAAATTCTTTACCAACAGTGTTCCAGAACTTAAAAAAAAAAAAACCAGCAAAAAAGCCATCTGGACCTGGTGATTTGTCATCCCCAATGTCAAAGAGAGCCATCTTCACCTCTTCATCAGATATGGGAGAAATCATATTCTGTTTATGTGAATCATTCAGCAGGGAACCCCTAGTAATGATAAGCTTCTTAATATCTGAACAAACTAAGTCAGTACCCATAAGCTGGATATAAAACTCCAGGAATTCATTAGCAACCTGGGAAATGGAATTTGCTTGTTCCCCATTCCTTTTGATAACAGCAGAAATGTGATTTCTGTTTGAGTTCCTTTTCAATGAACCATGAAAGAATGAGGAACCTCTATCACTCTCCTTCAAGTACTTGAACTTTGCTAGCTGGGATAAGAACATTCGATTAGCATCTACAAGTCTTTGGACCTCTATCTTCTTCTCCCTTAACTCCATTTGAAGTTCAGAATCAGAGGCGTCATCATGTAATTTCATTTGTAACTCCATCAGTTCAGAATCAGCTTTCTTAGCTCTAGCTGATATATGTGAGAAGTGTGTAGCATTCAGTGTCTTTGAAGGCCTTTTCAAAGATTTCAATTTCTTCACAAATTTGAACTGAGCACAACCCCATATCTGCATTTCCCAACCCACTTTAATCACTTCCTGAAATCTGTGATGAGTGCTTCACATATTAAAGAACTTAAAAGGTTTTCTTCCCAAAGATTCCTCCTCAAACAGTGATACAAGGCACACAGAATGGTCAGATACAATTCTAGGAAACAGAAAATTAGTATGAGCATTAAACCCATCTTGGGACCAACTTTGGTTGACAATCGCCCTATCCAGCTTGCACCACACTCTCCCTATCCGTGCCACCTTTCTTTCTCCTATAAATAGTCTCTCTTCCCTTCTCTTATTCTCCATACTTGGAAAGGAAATCTTTACTAGATTTATGTTTCCTTACACCTCCCTCGAATGATTTTATTAAGGTCTTTAGTATGTTTTTTCTTCAAATTTGATATGCTTCTTTTTTGTGGTGATAACCTCTTCCAAATTGATATATTTCTAAGCTCACACCGTTAGCTCTCCTATATATTGACCAGGGGTTTCTTCCCTATGAAATTCAGGAAGTCACAAGGTTGTAGAGCCATTGTCAAGGTAGTTACTGTTACTACGTTATCTAGGTTGTTGATGTCTAGAGTTGCATTGATAAAACGACGCATGAATTCTTTTAATGTATTTTATTCTCCTTGAATAAGGCTCATAAGGTGGGGTCAAAGTCTTCACCATTTTGCGATTGCTGACAAAATGCCCCACAAACTATTGTTCCATCTTAGGGAAAGACCCAATCGAGTTAGACTTCAATGTCCGGTACCATGCCCTAGCCTTCCTCTTCAAGTTTGTCGCAAATGCTTGGCACATAATGACACTAGGTGCACCTTACAATTGCATCAAGTCTAGGGGATCTAATGGTCTAGCACATCTTTAAAGATTGGACATCTTAAATTTATTAGGTAGAGGAATCTCCATTATTTCTTTAGTAAAGGGGGAATCAAAAGATCTAGTTAAGGTCTCCTCTATTAAGGGTTGGTTGCGAACTTCTTTTATAGTTTTTCCAGTTAATCAATTTTTTTTAATTTTTAATTTTTAAAGTTTTCCTTCAAATTCCTTAGACCGTTGCTCGTTAATGCTTGCACTATTGGCTTTTTCTACTTTCTTTATCGAATTTGAAATTTTCAAGCCAACTTCATATGGTACTACCGTTTTACTCTTAGGTGTCACTTGTGCTTGAATAACCCCTAGGCTATGTTATGCAAGATCTTTTTTCTGTTGTAAAAACATACTAAACATTAAGGGTGAGCATAATTCGGTGAAAACCGAATTAACCGACCAAAATTGGTCGGTTCGGTTCTGGTAAAAAACTTGGTTCGGTCGGTTCGGTTGGGATTTTACAAAAATTCGGTTAATCGGTTTCGGTTCGGTTAACAACAAAAAATAATTCGGTTAACCGATTAACCGAATTATTAATTAATTAAATTTTAAGTATAAATTATTAATATAATTGTTTTTTATTATGAACATGGATATACCTTGTAGAAATTAATGTTGTCGTTGAAGGGGATGACGACGCCGACAATAAATATTTTCAACGAAAATTTTTTCATCTTTTTTATTTTCAACGTTTCAATAATAACAAAAACATCGCCTTCTTTTTTATTTCCACTTGATTTGCGAAAACCTAAAATAAATAAATAAATAAAAGTTATTGCACCTCAAAATAAATAAGCTTATGTGATAGAGTAAATGCATTGACACAATTATTAAAATAAATTAGTTATGAAATTTTTATTTAATGTATAATTGAATAAATTCGGTTAAAATCGGTTAACCGAATTACCCAAATTAGTAATTCGGTCGGGTTCGGTTCGGTGTGATTTAGTAGTTCGGTCGGTTCAGTTAACAACATTATTTAACCGAATTTTTCGATTAATTCGATTAATTACCCAAATTTGGCCGAACCGACCGTTTGCTCACCCCTACTAAACATGTCTTTCACCCTCCTTTGAAATGCTAGAAATTGGTCAAAAGACACAAAGCAATTGATCCCCAACGGATTCGAACTTGGAATTGTGTGATGTAGTCATTGAGTTTTAGAAAGAAATCCTCCTAATTTTCCATTAACGACACCAACTCTTGCTACCAAAATTTGTCAAAAACTATTTGGATCAATCACAACATTGATCACCTTCTATCAAAAAAAAAAGGCTTGAAGGACTTGGAGTGCATCCCAAGGAATCACTCCAACGCCTAAATAGTATAGAAGGATCAAATTATTGCAATAGTAAGAGACTAAGTGCGAATGAAATGAGATATCTTACCTTCCTTAAGCGGTCCTTTTCATAGGCATTTGGAATGTCTATTGATTTCCCTACTAATAAATTGCAAGAATTACATTTTGGAGCAAAGATTGAAGTATTAACTTGTTACTTTAATTCATAGACTTTACCACCTTTCTACTAATCCCTCTATGTCTTTTCATTTTTTGATTTTACATAAATTAATGTAAAAATCTCTTTTAGGTTATATAGGTAACAAATGCTCATGCCAACTTTTCCTTTCTAATGAATCAATTTGTAATAGGACCAAACAAGTTTTAGAATCACCTCAATCTAACTCTTTATCTTGAGTTCCTTCTTAAAAGTTCTTTAAACCTGAGACCAAACCAAGTCTTAAAAAGATCAAAACTTCAAAGTGGATGCAAATCAGGAAATCTTACCTGAAAAACCACACTATTCTGCAAAAATAAAGCCAAAACGAAAGACAAGCACGCTCCTTTGGTTCAAATAATGCTTCAAATTGCATTACTGACCAATCGAAAAAACATAAATTGACAAAATTTTCTGTCAATGATGGAAGGATCTCCCATCCAAGATTTTGGGAAGACATAGAAGACGAACAAAACAAAATTTGAGGAAAAAGATATTCAAACAGGACCCTAGAGGAACCATATTTATGAAAAATATTTCTCTGAAAAATCTCCAATTTTGCAGCTTAATCTGCAATTGCACTCACTTTGCATGAAACCTTCTGCTCATTGTCTCGTAGCGTGGGACACTTCCAACTGCCACAAAAAGGGAAAAAATTTCACAATCAAATACTAATGAAAATCATTATTTTACCACTATTTATTTCTCTGATATATATATTGGCAAATAGAGAGTTCACCATTCCCATATGATGCAAGTGTGAGAGGGGATGAAATAATCTTTTGGCCAAGGGAGGTAATATCCTTCAATGTGACTCCATCCACAACCTTCAAGAAATCCTCCAAAGGCTTCCTGCAAACATAACACACAAGCATCAAATGCATCTACTGATCTTAGTTACAGAAATCTCAATTTTGTGCTTTTTACAAACATAACTCCAACCTTGCTCTCATCATTATCAATCATAAAGACTCTTACCGAGTCGTATTGCCTAAGGCAGTGTTTGAGAGCATGGATTTTGAAACTTGAATTTGAGCTTGTAGGAATTTCATACAATTATAAATTATTTTACTTTTACTGCACACAAATCCAAATGTAAGATTCAAATTCCATGCTTCCAAATACAGAGTAAGAATTTTATGTTTTCAGGTAAAAATAAAGATGAAATTACAATTTAATTTTGTAAGTTTGCAATTTTTAGGAATTGTTTATGTCCTTAATTTTCTTCATGTACCTGTGCTAGTTTTCGTGTGGAGACAGACAAATTTCTTTGACGAGGTTATATGTTCCTTTTTTTAACTTATTAATCTGCACATTCTTTCTCTGGTATTATGTTTTAGACATAACAAAACAGTGTACATCTCATTTGTCTCATTTTCTGCCACAAGTTTTTTTTTTAATGCAATGGTTACATTGATGACCCAAAAGCGCATGTCAATAGGCACTTTCACAGACATTTACTGGGTAGTTTATTCAAGAAAGGCAAAAATACAAGTGCAAACCAAAAGCATAATCATAATAATAAAAATTTTCTCAGACAGCAAGGTTCTCAGCATTCATTACCATTTCTTCAGAACAAACAACGCCTATAAAGTGTTTCAAAGAGCACAATTCCTGCATAATCATAATAATAAAAATTTTCTCAGACAGCAAGGTTCTCAGCATTCATTACCATTTCTTCAGAACAAACAACGCCTATAAAGTGTTTCAAAGAGCACAATTCCTTCCCTTGGATGAATCAAGGTCGTCTAAAGATGTCATGGTAATGAAACATGACCGTCCATCCTTTATGTGATGGTGTTACCTTTAAGGGGATTTTGGCCCAGTTTATCCTGCCCATCCTGAATTCACTTTCTGAAGTATCTTTCATACATTCCTATAACCATAATCTGCATGTTATCAGAATATGGACAAACTTTTAGTCTCAAATCTTGGTTTGCCAAATTGTGCATAGGTATCTGATCTTAATGGTGGTCATTATTGGAATGGCATGGTCCAGAAAACACACACGATGTCGGGGATATCATAGAAAAAACTGATTTCCAGCTTTCTTCTAATTCTGATGACAGAATCCTTTGGAGATTTACCTTCCCTGATCTCTTCACCTTTAAATCTGCATGGGACTATGTGAGAACCAAATCCTTAGCAATATTTGGAGTGCCTCTGTCTGGTTTAAGCTTCACATCCTCAAATGTTTTATTCATTGGCTTGCTATTTACAAGAGACTTAATACTGTGGACTGATTAGCTAATTGGGGGAAATTGAATTCTAGCTGCTGCATTTGGCGCAAGGACAGTTCTAAATCAAGAGACCATTCCTTCTTCAACTGTTCATGTTCTAAAGTGACTTATCATTCCTTCTGCTGCAGCTCTCAAGATTCATGACAGATCCAGCATCTGGGAGGAGGAACTCTCTTGCAAGGTCTTGAATTTCCATTTCGACTAAAATTTTTAAGCTCCAAATTCAATTTTGATATGAAAAAACGATGCAAATTACTAGTAAAATGGAATTCTATTACGAAACTTCAAAAAAGATTAATAGACACAATAATGTAAGTTCTAGGACTGGTATATCATAAGCCCTAATCTATTTTTATGCTGTGACTATGTGTGGAGAATCTAGAATAATTTATTTGGTGTCATGGGAGAATCTTGGGTCTGCCCGGGTGGAGTAATTGTTGTCTATTTCTTTTGAGGGTTTTGATAGAAGGAAGGAGAGGGCTGCACTCTTGAAATGCTGTATTTTTGCAGTGTTGTGGACTTATGTTTAGAGCGTATGCATGTTTTTTTTCAGGGAAAATTGAACTGGCAGCTGGTCTAATAGAAGGTTCATTACCTCGCTTCTCTATGGTGTGTTTGCTTTAGTTGCTTTAAGGAAGTCGGTCTTTTGGAGATTCAGCGAGAATGTAGGAATCTTTTGCTCTGAATATTATGTTCTTCCAGTTTGTTTCTTATTAGTTTATTTTTTCACAATTTTCCCAGAATTTTGACAGGGAAGTCTTTTTCTCCTTTTTGTAAATTCTCCTCTTATCAATGAAATCTCTTCTTTGTCTATAAAAAAAAATCAGAAGTCCTTATAGCAATCTTTTGCTACATTTAAAAAAAAAAATTGAATAATTAATTAATTAAGAGAGAAATTTTACTTTGCATCTAAATCTCATAATTGAATTCCAAGAAAATTTCATCTATACTTAAAATTTCGACAAGTTTCACAAAATTTCAAGATTTCAATAAGTTTTGGATGATTAGTTGAAATTTTGACGGAAATTTTATAAGAAAAATGGACTTCCATTTTGGTTTCAAGGGTGATGAAAAGTGGAAGTTTCAACAAAAATTTGGACAATTTCGTGGAAATTTAAGGTCATGCTCTATTGTATAAACTCCCTCACTGATATGACATAATCCGCAAGCTTCTATGGATTGTCTCCATCTACCATATGTGGGATGCAAGAAATTCTTTTATTATTGAGATTTTCACCCTCACTCTGAGGCTATTGTGCAAAAGATCTTTTTCCATGTAAAAGACAGATGCTTCTCAAAAAATGAGTGATAAAATCCCATTTTTGTAAAGCTTTTGCTGCTGTTTTTGCAGCATCTGTTTTCTGTTTTTTAGTATTTTGCTTGGTGTACCCTCCTTGTATTCTTAGTAATATATTATATTACCTTTTCTTCCAAAATACAATATATTATAATTATAATTATTAGCATAAATAATAATCATAAAACAAAAAACCAATAATAAGGCATTCCAAATAGGCAGTTTCCTCCAAGTAGCATGAATTTGGATTCCCATGAAAAGAATACTAGGAGAGGCGGGTATTAAATACCCCATTTTCTGAAGGTGCTTTCCAATCCCAAGGATCCAAGATACCTGCCACCTAGAAGTCCTATGGGTTTCCAAACATGGGGTGCAACATTTTCACAAGCCACATTCATGAAATCGTCCAAAGACTACTTAAGCAACAATAACATCAACACAGTGATAATACTGAAAAAAAATAAAGCAATTTCATCAGGAGCAATAATGGTAGGGAAATTCAAGATTGCCTGAAGATCATGTGAGTTTTGAATGCTCATGTTTTGAGAGGACCGTTCCCAAGAAAAAAGATACCTAGTCACCTAGGATTCCAGTGGTTTCCAAACAAGGGGATCTAAAATTTTAGAGGCCACATACCATTTTTCTTTCTTTTTTGTTGGGATCAGTAAAGATAGTATACATTAAGAGGGCATCAAGGGGGTGCCAAGCCGAAGTACAAGAAATCAACCAACCTGAAGGGTGTCAGAAAAATCAAAACTCACATTGAACTCATTTGCTACAAGTCCACTATGCCAACAAGTAACAGTAAACCACAGCTCTTTGCTGAACTGAAGTGTTGTGATTGAATTTTTAAATACTCTTTTGTTCCTCTCTTTTCAAACATGCCAGAAAAATGTGAGGGGAATTACAGACAAAGCATTCCTCTTTTCCTTCATTGCCCGAATCCCTCTCCAAGCCCAGAGCTACCCTCCAACAGATCTAGCAATAACCCACTGTTGTCTGATTAGAGTCAGAGCCACATTCCAAAGATGTCTGGTCCAGGGACAATGGAGAAGGATGTGGTATATAAATTCTGCCCCAGCCATGCAAAGGACGCACTGTTAGTGATGAAGAACCCCCTCCTCTTACCAAATAAGCTTTTTAATTTGGTTTTGTGCCTACAAGCGCACTGGGAAACACATTTTTGGTGGAGGGGTGGAGCTCAACTTTCAAAAGATAAATCTTGAAGATAATATTCGGTGGGATATTATTGTTTCTAAATATAGGCTCGAATAACACACAATGGTAGTGGACTCCATGGAGTAAGAGTTTGGAAATTCATCAGGAAAGTATGGAATGATTTTTCCAATTTCTGAGATTTCAAGTGGGGAATAGGGCCAACGTTTATTTCTGGCATGATGTGTGACATGAGAATAGTAATCTTAGAGCTGCCTTTCTTTCCATCTGCAGCCTGGCTTGTGACAAAAATGCCCCTTTCAGTCATCATCACCAATCACTAATAAGGGAATTATCTAGAACATTCATTTTGCTAGGAATCTGGCTTATTGGGAACTTCACGCACTCTATGACTTTTTCAGAGATCACTAAAACATCCCCAACAAACCAAAATGGGCTTTGGACAAAAATGGTGTTTTCATTGTTAGTCCCCAAAGGGAACAAATTGCAACAACTCCCCTTGGATTATATTTGGAGGAAAAAGCCCCTTCAAAGGTTCCCTTTTTGATAGGAAATTTGGAAGTCCATATATGAAATATTTTAAGCCTTGACAATCTGCAAAAAAGTGGACGTAAGTCACATATAAATGTTTTCTTTGTATGGCTGAGGAAGAATCGGTCAACTACATTCTTCTCCACTGCCCTTGGACAAGGAACTTGTGGAACATGGTTCTATCCTTAACTGGATATCAGTGGGTTACTACAAATTCCATTGGGAGGGGAGATTTGGGCTTGGAAAAGCATCAGAGCCACCACGGAGAAGCGAAAGGCTTTGAATCTCATCCCTCATCCCTCTCGCCATCTTTTGGTGTGCTTGGAAAGAAAGAAACAATAGAGCCTTCAAAGATACAGCTACTCCGCTTCGGATTAAAAGAGCGATGGATTGTTGTTGTTTCCAACTCGCTTAGTTGGCGAATTGTTAATGATCTTAATATAATCCTTGATGTTTGAGACACTCTACAAAGTGATTGATATTTTGTAGCTTGGGATGGCATCCCCTTAATGCCCTGCTAATATAACTTAATCTTTGCTAATTAAAAGAAAAGAATCTAGAATAGATCCTCTCTTGGGAATAAAAGTAGGGAGACCAAAATTTCCATTTGATACATTTCTAAGCTTGCTTGCTTTGTTTACTCACTGCTATCTGGCAAGTAGTCAGGGAATAAATCCATCTTGTACTTCAAATGCTCTTCCCTGTAGCAATGAAAAACATTTTTCATTTGCAATTATCCCTCTTAGGGCAGACCTGGGAAGGCTGCAGATGGTTATGCTGCCACCAGGAAAAAAAAAAAAAAAAGGAAAAAAAGACACTACAGCCACCATATGACAAGACAGAAAAATACTGCAAAAGTGAGTTTTATGGATAAACATAAGACAAACAAGATTCCAATCAACCTCATCCTAAAACTCCAAGCATGATGTTTCTGCTGATTTGTAGTCACGGACTTTAGGTCCAATAGATGCCACTTAAGTGTGCTTTGATATTTGATACTGGCTTTGCATATGTCAAGCAAAACATGATACACATGTCCAAACATAGCATATCTAGCCTACAAAGCATAAATATATAAGCGATGTTTAGCCAACAAAAGAAGAGGATAAAATAATTTGCTCAAGACATACCTCTCTCCATATGTCAAAATCTGTCTCCCTATATCTTCCGACGCGATCGTCTGCAAGATGCTGGGTGTAAGCATGAACTTTGTTCCAATACCAAAATATAAAATTTTATTATAAAAATTAGAAATAATAAACCATAAGAATATAGAAAACCCTAACACCTTACCCCTCAAAAAAGGAAATTAAATTGATAGTGTCAAGTTTTGCACAATTACATTCACACCCCTTCAAAAATTACACAACACCTAATGAGTTACAGTAAAAACTCTTCTACACACTACTAATAGTAATAACATGTTCATTTCTCATGATATTTTGCCATTACTCATCAAAATACCATGTTTACACTTTGCCGTGAGAAATTGCAAGTCAAATTACTAAATGGGTACAGGACCTTGTAACATCTTACATTGGGGGCAGGGCAGGGAAAACACCTAATGAGTTACAGTAAAGACTCTTCTACACACTACTAATAGTAATAACATGTTCATTTCTCATGATATTTTGCCATTACTCATCAAAATACCATGTTTACACTTTGCTGTGAGAAATTGCAAGTCAAATTACTAATGGGTACAGGACCTTGTAACATCTTACATTGGGGGCAGGGCAGGGAAAACACCTAATGAGTTACAGTAAAGACTCTTCTACACACTACTAATAGTAATAACACGTGAGCCTTATGTGCCATTTCATCACCCATGGTTCTCTCCCTCCCTATCTGTCCTCAGCAGGCGAGAAAAGATATTGAATCAAGCCACAATCATGAAGGTTGCAACTCAAAAGCATATGGATTCTTCCAATAGATAAGATAAGCACCACATATAGCCAAAAATGAGAGGGAAATACTGGCTTTATGTGGTCTAATATCTTTACTGGTTATATATATTTCCCTCCCTTTTTTGGCTATATGTATTGCTTATAATATGTATTGGCTAAGAGATAATATATTTACAAAATAACAAGTACAAAGTAAGAAAAAGACATCCCCCAAAGGAACAGGAAAAATATAAGAACATTTACAAAAGCGGTGCCCTCCAATCCCTTTGCAGGTCAGGCAGCAACTGGGGAACCCAAAATAATGAGCCCAAAAAAATAGGCAAATAACAAAACTCTATTCCTTAACAAACTAGGAGAAATTGTGGTCCTTGAAGATTCTCAAATTCCTATTGATCCAAAGGGTCCACAAAGTAGCACAAACCACTCATCTCCATATCTCCATAGCCCTACCGTTTTTGGATTTGCCAAACCCAAAATGCTCACTTGCAGGAAATCCCTGCACAACCCACAAGCCACCAAAGCTTTTGCCCAAACACAAGAAGAGAACACTACAAAGATAGTCACCTGGCAATGAAGAAAGAGGTGTGCATCTGGTTCATTGTGCTCATGTCACATGGAATGTATGTCAGGACTTGAGGCATTATAGGGTCTTTTGCAGTGAAGCAGGTCATGCATATTCAGCCTGTTGAGAGACAATCTGTCAGAAGGAACAAAAGGCTCCAGAACATCAAGCATGGTGTTCAGCTCATCAACCTCTTTCCTTGAGAGCCAAAAAAAATTAAAAAAAATCCTAATAAAGAGAGCCCACTCCAAAGAAAAGAAAGTGCTGATAGGTGCATTGCAAAGAGAGGAAATCTTAAAAAGACGAGGCACCATCAACTCCAATGAACTCTTACCAACAAACATCCTCTCAAAACCAAACCCCATACCCACACTGAAATGAGTGAGAGGAAAAAGCAAACAGACAACCTAAGAAACAAACTTCCAGGGACTTGCCCCATACTTTCTTTCACCTTTGTCCATTGGGAATTATCTTTTAAGGGGAACCTCCGCAACCATTTTCAGAATAGAAAAATGTTTTTAGAGACCAAACCGCCCAGGCCCAGACCTCCTCCAATTTGGGTCTCCTATCTCCCAAATAATCAAGTGATCTCTCTTATACTCACCCAAACCCAGATTAAAGGAAGTCACGTATCAACCTATCAAGAATCCTAGCTACACTATTGGGAACACTAAAATGAGATATGAAATAAATGGGCAAGTTGGAGTGGGAAGCGCTAATTAGAGTAATACAACCTCGAAGAGACAAGTATGCCCTCTTCCACCCCTCCAACTTCCTACTAACCGTCTCAATCACAGGCTCCCAAAAAGTCACAGAATTGACATTGCCTCCAAGGAAAAGACCAAGATTTCAGCAGTCAATCTAATAAGAAGCAACACCCCAAGACCTCAAAGCTCTCAAGCTACCAACTACCCATATGAATGCACACCACTCCACTCTTGGACCAGTTGATTTTTAATCCCAAAATCTTTCAAAAATTTTCAACAAAGTGATCACCTTTCAGAAGTTTGCAACATCATCCCCGTGAAACAAAGTAGTATTTTAAGAAAACTGGAGATGGACACCTTGACCTTCTCCCTCCCAACGTCATCACACCCCACCCAAAAAAAATCTAAGCATGCTGAAACATCTCACTCAAGAAATCCACAACTAGAGTAAACAGAAACAGGGAAAATGGATCCCCTCGTCTAAACCCCTAGAAGTCCTAAACCACTCCATATACTGACCATTAACAATAACCAAGAAATGGGTTGATCTCAAGCAGCCCTCGATCCACTCCCACCTCACATTCCCAAAGCCTTTCCTAACCATCACTTTAGCCAGACACCGCAGCTCATTAATCATAATCTTTCTCAAAGTCCAGTTTAAACTTCAGACCTCTTCTACCCATCCTTACATTCTCAACCATCTTGTCAGCAACAACACAATGTCAAGGATTTGTCCATCTTTAATGAAAACTGACTATGGTCACTTTAATATCTTATCACCCAAAAACTCTCAATCTTTTACACAAGACTTCTTGAAAGAATCTTACAAAAGCCAGTGACCAAACTAATAGGCCTAACCTTCACCTCAATGCCCTCTCCTTTTAGAAATGAGGCCTGAAAGTAATGAATTTGCACTAGTACCCATCACCCCATTACAATGAAATTCCTTCAAAAAAAATGAAGTCTTCCTGAAGCAGCTCTAACTGTCCTTGCTCATCTCAAACATAGTTTTGTTTGTTTTTTTTTTTGTTTTTTGTCTTTTGTTTTTTTGTTTTTTTCAGTTTCTTCAATTTTGAAAGGCCACTCAACAAGCCAATGGGCTGAATTTGTCACAGTAGGACTCCAACACCCTCTTAACATCAATCTATGCGGGCATTTGTCTGTATACAGGTGCTTGTAAGAGATTAATTATGGATAAAACTACCAGGTGGCGTAAATGTTACTAATTCTTAAACCAGCATCAATGGATCTTCCACAAAAATCTAACGCTCTACATTTTATTCTTGTTTTACTCCAATCAATAACAGAATCTTGTTTATCAATTTTTAATTGTTTGAAACTTCATATGAAGAGTGAGGGTATAAAGTCTTTTTATTAGTCCATTAACATTGTTAAAATTGACTGAAAAGTGCCAGTGCAATTTTTGAAACAAGAGGGGGTGTTTGTATAATTATACCAACGGGTGTTATAATTTATCCAAAATAAAAAATTAAAAAGAAGAAAATATAAGATAAGCACACGCAGACGCAGTCACACACGGATGCAGAAGAACAAAGAGAATGAAAACCCTTTCTTTTACATAAAACAAAAAATTTATTGAGAAGGGCACGAGAAAGAAATGAGGAAGGGGATAATGGCATACTCTTGACTCCAGATTCATCAGAATTGCAGATTTTGTGGACTTCTTAGCACGATCTAACTCCACCTGTCCAACTGGTAGGTAATAAAAATTGAATGTTACTCATCTCTAAAAGCATAGAAGAAGCACACCAAACAAAAGAGAGGTGCTCAAACCTTCTCCAGGTGTTGCAATTGAAAGTAGTTCATTTGCTGCTAAATCAACAGCTTTTGAAACAAACATCGAGTCCTAAGTCCAAAAAAGAAAAACACCTTCAATCTTAAAGGAGCATACTAAATAGTCACATCAGAAATAGCTAGGCATAATAAAAACACACCCATGAACCACGATAAAATAAAATTTGATAATGACGACAATGTCACAACGATGATGACAAAACAAAACAATTTTGAGTAAATAAGATACCACAAAAAGAGGTAGGGGGGGTCAGGAATCAAGACTATCGTGAGTGACCAATGCAGTGTAAGAAAAATTCATCACAAGAGCCATCTTACAGTGGTGGCATGAATGCCAAAGAGTCCAGTATGGTTGTAGATGCTGTTGAATGCAGAGAAAGACTGAATTTGTTGATGTGCATTTAAAACACGAAGATCTGCACTCAAAAGCATAAAACAAAAAAGAAATCTCAATCATATAAAAGAATAGGATATCCTTAACTCAATGCAGAATAATTTATTTGCACTGAAAATCAAAATGGAATAGTGAGGAAAAATAAAAGATGCCAGATACAAAAGTAACCTAAAATGATATTGTATGCCCAAATTGGTCTCGCTTAACGCAGGTGTATGCACAACTTACACAGTCTTGAGTGCATTCCTTTCCCAGGACCCCCCGCAGAAAATGAGCCACCTCCTCCCATAAGCATCTACAAGATGAGCAGAATGCTTCTCATTTGGCATGACACGAAAAGACAAACATTTCACAGGGGAAAATGGTAGGTACAATTCTAAGCTACCAAGATAAATGTAAGAGAAAGGGAAAAGAATCTTAAGCAAATTGAAAGCTATGAAACCGAGTTGAGAATAAAGAACCTGAAGAACAGTCAATATGACAGCTTCTTTCTCATTAAGCCATCCACCAGGAACTTCAAATGCCAGAGCAACATGTGTGCTCTGCACACAAAGTATGAAACAGATCAGAAATTATACACTTAACCAGACTACCAAATAATATGTCAAAAAAAAAATTTTATCTTCAAAAAAATTAATTACTCATATTGATACAACACTATCAGTACGCACTTCAGAATCAGCTTGGCAACGATAATCTCCTCCAATATACACAGATTTTGGTTCCGCAGCTCGGGGTACATTGGGAAGGTCTGAAAGAAGCGGTTCTGCTATAGATAAAAGGTCCTCATGCTCAATTCCAGATGCTGCAAGAACCATCCGAGGAGCAGAGTAGTTCTCCTGACATTCGCACATCAAAAAAAATTCAGAAAACACAGGAAGCACCGACAGAAATTAATAATCAACAAAAAAAGAGTGTTAAACAAAATTAGTTGCATCAAAGATTCAAAATAAATAAGAACGTCATCAAAGTTCATTTCATCTTACAGAAACAAATTCCTCCAAAATGGTGCCATTCAATGTACTTAATGCTGACTCGGGAGCTAAAAGAGGATTGGCCAGTGCACCGGAGAAACCAGCTACATGAATTGCCTCCAAAAGAAGGCCCTGAGGATTGTTGGAATATTCTGGAATCTCTGCTTTCAACTTATGCAGCTGTATAAACAATAAATGTAGTGTATCAGAGTCAAGAGATTGGACATGGGATCAACAACAAAAACCAAAAAGTGGCAACAGGAATGCCAACAACAGCATACAAAACATGAACTGTTGCTTCTAAACAACAACAATGTCAAACGTTGCAGCTCTCCAAAAT
Source organism: Malania oleifera (assembly GCF_029873635.1). Taxonomy (NCBI): domain Eukaryota; kingdom Viridiplantae; phylum Streptophyta; class Magnoliopsida; order Santalales; family Ximeniaceae; genus Malania; species Malania oleifera. The sequence goes on from NC_080425.1 coordinate 80,400,107, forward strand.
TTAGACACAGGACTAAACCTATGCAGCTATATGTGAATGTTAAGAAACTGGTCATACAACTGAGTTTGTTAGACTTCCCTTTATGACATTGAGGTTATGTTAGCAGAGTAAGTTAGAATTGTGGATGGTTTTCTTGTTAGAGGTATTTCAAACTCCAGGTTTAAGGATTGGATTTGGTTAACTTCCACTGGCTTTTTGGGCTTCTTGTTCAGGGCACTAGGTTCCTATTCCATTCTGTTCTTGTTAGATGTTATGGGTAGAGATCAACAGTGGTTCGCATCAGTTTATAGACCTAATTATCCTCGATTGAGCAAGTTTCTAGGGAGAGTTAGTTGCAGTCAATGGTTCCTATTCTCCTGATTGGTGTTTAGGGGGTAATTTTAATCTTATTAAATCCACTAATGAAGAAAGTGGGTTTGTTACTGGTAATGGGTCTATCACTTCTAGGATTGATAGGTTTTCGTTTACTTCGGAGAGGGAGGGTTCTCTTCTCACTTATCAGTTTAAGTCAAGGAGTGCTTTGCAGAGTGATCTCAGATAATTGCCCTCCAGCGCTCAAGTCTAATACAGTAAAGTTGGATCCAACTCCTCTTAGATTTGAGAATATGTGGTTGATCCATTCTGCTACTTGAAACTTGGCTAGGAGTGGTTAGGGGAAGGATGGGCCCTTTTGTTTTACGACGAGTTTGGCCTGTTAAATGAAAACTTAAATTTTGTGATGTGTGGGGTTTTTGGTGATGTACGATCTAGGGAAAGCGATATACAGGAGATTGATGTGATTGATTAAAGGAAGAGATACCTCTTTCAGAAGACTCAGGTGGTTCAAGAATTCCATTGTTTAATGAGTTCAAGCAAGTCTAGGAGGAGGAAGAACTTTATCAAAGAATTTAGGGTGATACAGAGTGGTAACAACTAATAAGAAATCCGAATTTATACAAGAAATAATCACTAGTTTTTATGAGAACTCAGATTTAGAGGAGGATGAGGTAGAGCTATGATACAGGAATTGGATTTGATCCCTATTTCTGTGGCAAAAGAAGTGTGGCTAGAGAGACCTTTCAAGGAAGATGAGAATAGAGGATCAGTGTTTCAGACTGGTAGAGATAAAGCACCTGGACCTAACAGGCTATGATAACTTCCTTTCAGGATTGCTGGGATATTTTGAAAGAATATTTTTTTGTTTTAGCATAATCTAAAAACACATGAAAGAAGGTATTTTTGGAGTGATTGATGCATGTTTTGGTGAGTGAGAGCATTAATTCAACTTTTATTACCCTTGCTCTTAAAAAAGATTGAGCTACGAGTAAGGGACTTTTTCATATAATTTTGGCGACGAGTATAAGATCTTGACTAAAGTCTATCTGAGAGATTTAGTTTTATGGATGCTGTTTCCCATAACTAGAGTGCTTTTATTGGTGATCATCAAATTCTAGATGTAGCTTTGGCAGCCAATGAAGTTGTGAAGAGATGTTGCCAAAAGAAGAAGAAAAATTATTTTGAAAAAGTTTATCACTGTGTTATTTGGGGTTTTTGAAAACTTTTTTGAATATAACCCTATTACATCTTCTCTTTGAGACCCAGTCAATAAGAGTTGTTTTGGAGATTAGATGGGTGGAGAGGAGCTTTCTTTACCTTAGGGGGCTGCATGACCCTTGCCCAAGCATCTCTCACTTATATTCCATTGTATTATTGATGTAGTACAAGAAGCAAGATCATGGGAAGATGCTGGCTGGAAAATAATTAAGAATTGGATCAAGGAATTGCTTAGTTTAATTAATAGTCTATTATGCATGTTTAGTACTATTTAGTATAGGATTATATGCATCTTGGGGTTGTTTGTAATATTTGCATGGTGTAGGGCTTTGTTTGCAGTTCATATAGTTTTAGGGGTATATTTGTAATTTCATGTGTTTAGGCTTTCTTATAAATAGCGTGTGAAAGCCATGTTGTAGGCAGTCATTGTTGAATTTGAATTTGAGAAGTGAACATGAGTTTCCCTTGTATTTTCTCTCTCCCCCCTTCCCTTCCTTCCTCTCATCAATTTCTTCTAATCTCTGCCATGGCTGCAGATCCTTGATGCTGCCCCTGCATCAATTATTTGTCTCATTTTAAGATTCAAGTGAGGGTCGCACAGAGATGGAGAAGTTGACGGGGGATTTCTTGTGGTCATGAGTGAACAAGAGAGTTTGTAGGTTAAGATCATCTTGTAAGGTGGGATATAGTGAATAGCCCTAAGCGGGCTAAGGGATTTGGGTCTAGGTAATTTGGTGACCAAAAATATTTCCTTGGTGGGAAAGTTGCTTCAACAAAATGAGTGGGATGCTAAAGTTGAAGCTAACATTACCTACTCAAATCCTTGGAAATTTGTGTAACAGACCTATCATGTTTTTCTCCCTCATGTTCGTTGTAAGGTGAGTAATGGGGTGAGAATTTGTCCTTGGGAAGAACATTGGATTGAGGGCACTCCTGTGGCCTCAATGTATCCTCGTCTTTTCATTTATATACTTCGATTTCTAATTTCTTTTTCTTCCAAGAGGGTGGGCAGCCTTGTGAGAAACCTAAATGAGAGGGAGGCGAATGATCTTGTTCTTTCATTGAATGTGCTTTATTCTTTTCACTTTTTTTTTTTTTTTGGCGTTTGGGGGGGGGGGGAGTAGAGAGAAGAATTTGATTTCTAGATTCCTATGGGATTTTTCTCCCAAGCCCTTCTTCTCTCATTTGACTCATGTTCCTATTGCTAATCCTTTTTTCCTACATTCTTTTATTTGGAAAGTTAATGTATTTTTCCTTGGACTATGATCCTGAATAAATTCAATACTAATGTGGGGAGGATGAGGGGGATCATCTTGTTAGTTGGGAGATGGTCAAGAGACCAAAATCTGAGGGGGGCCTGGGCATCCGTAGTTTGGTTTCTAAAAACATCTCCTTAATTGCAAATGGTTATGGTGATTGTCCATATAGTCTGATTCTTTACGCCACAAAATTCCCCTCTATCTTCAGGCCTTCTTGCAACAAGGATGCCCTTATCAGCCAGCTCATGGAGTTCTCTGGTCAGGGGTTGACCTGGAACATTCGTTTGACTAGGAATGCTTTTGACTGAGAGATGGGTATTCAGTCAGATTTCTTCAGCTATCTTTATAAATTTCAGCTCCAAGACATCACCAATAAGCCCTTGTGCACATTGAACAAAGAGCATATTTTGACTGTCACTCCTTACTTCAATCACCCCAGCTCCGCTGGAGATCACAGCTCTAAGTTCCCTTGGGTTTCCATTTTGAAGACTCCACCCCCCCCCCCCCAAACAAGGTTGCCTTCTTTGCATGGGAGGCAACTCTGGGCAAGATCCTTATCCTAAGGGCTTACCTCTTGTGAACAGGTGCTTTCTTTGTCTTGAACAAGCTGAATCGATTGACCACGTTCTTCTGCATTGTCCTTCGACCAGAAACCTTTGGAGCTTGGCCATCTCCATGTTCAAGCAGAAGTGAGTTGTTGCAGCTTTGGTGGAGGATGAGATATTTGCTTGGGCTCAGGTCCGAGCAAATAAGGTCAGAAGCAGATCCCTTCCCCTCATTCCGCATGCTGTTTTCTGGTCTGTTTGGAGGGAGAAGAATGGAAGAGCTTCTGAAGCTTCTGAGGGAACTTCTTCCAATCTTCAGGTTGTGAAGGATCGTTGGTTGGCTATGAATTCTAATTGATACAGTAAGAAGATTGGGAGGGACTTCTTTGTAGTTCGTGATTTCCTTGACACTTTACATTGATGTTTTTGTCGATTTAATTTTCCCTGTTGTACTTGATTGGCATCCCCTTGATGCCATTTTCCGTTATCAATAAATTTCTTCTTTGCTGATAAAAATAAAAAAGGGGAGTGGCATGGGTTCTCATGCATGCCCTTGGAAATTTGTTTCACAGGTTTCTGACTATTTCTTTCCTCTCACTCGTTTTTCTGTTGGTGTAGGGGATGGGGTTTGCTTTTGGGAAGGTATTTGGGCAGGTGAGACTTTGTTGGAGTATCTTGTGCCTCATTTATATGGATTTTCCTCTTCACATGATGCTTCAATTTCAGAATTTTTATTCTTATGAGGGGGGTCCTTATGTCTTGGGACTTCCATTTTTCAGGAGTGTCAACAAGAGATTTAGGGAGCTCACTTCCCTGTTTAGTATTCCAAATTCTTTCATTCCCAAATCCCAATAGCGGGGGGGATGCTAGGCTCTGAATTGGGGACTCATCAGGGTCTTTCTCGTCAAAGTCTTTTCTGTCTATCTTATTGGATTTATTAACCCTTGTCCTTTCTACCTGGATGAAGTAGTGTGGAAGCCTGTAAGATTCGAGCTATCATATGGACTTTGGCTCTTAACAGGGTTAATACAAACAACTTGCTTCAAATTTGGAGGCCTTATAAAGCTCTCAGTCCTGATGTTTGTTTAATGGGTGGCAAGGAGAGTGAGTGAGACTAATTGCCATTTATGAGACAATGAGAGTGTTGTGGAAGAATTTGTCTGCATTGGTGAGGATTGGATAACTCCAAAGACTATTTATGAATTCATATCGATACAGTTAATGGGCTTTGGAAGGAAGAGGGAAAAGATAAGGTTTTGGATTTGTGTTGTTTTTGCTATATTGTGGAGTCTTTGGCTAGAAAGGAGTGCCAAGATTTTTAGAGACCAAAAGACTCCCACAAAATTTGATTTGGGAGAAAGCTACGTTTTTAGCTTCATTTTGAGCTCACTCTTTTGGGGTTCTTAAGGGTATTTCACTGTCCCATATCCAGAGGTATTGGAAGGCAGCAGTATGTAAATTCTTTGTTTCTTTTGTCCTTTCTTTTTGCAGAGGAGAATGTCTCATCCTCTTTTTTCGGTAACTAATACCTTTTCTTGCTCTAATGAAGTTTTTGTTATCTAAAAGTAAAATCAATACTGATTGACTTGCTTCAAAGGCAAAAACGAAATGAGGCCCTACCTCCAGATGTATATGTCCATTAGTTTATGAGTCAAAAGACTTGTTCACATCTCTTTCTAGTTCTTACATTGTCCTGCTTAGGCCTTTTGGAATAATTTGTTTGGATTACTTGGGGAGATGTTGGTTTGTTCCTCATCTTTAGATGCCTTCTCTGTTCATTGTGTATATGGTTAGAGAGGAATTTTGAAATCTTAAAGTGTATAGCTATCGATAATTTGCTTGGGAGCAAACTAGTTTTTCTAGCATTGTTATGGTGCTCTGCAAATGGCTTGTTTAGGAATGTTTAGAAGTCAAGCAGCACAATTGGATTGCCTTGCTTCCTTATAGCCATATTATAGATATTTTATTTTATTTTTAAATGTCATTTTCATTTTCTTTTTGGAGGAGACCTTGTCCTCCACGTGATCTCTCCTTTCTTTTGTTGTATTTCTTTCTTTTTATCTATTTAATAGAATTATTGCGACTTAAAAAAAAAATGCAGAACTGAGCACGTATATCTACTCATTTATAAGTGTGTAAATAAATTTATCATATATGTATGTGTGTTGCAGCAAAAATGTTAAACCAAAATTGAAAGCAGGACTCTCTTGGTGTCAGATACATGCAGTGATGAAGGCAAAGTTTCACGTCATGAACTGTCTTCACCAGGGGTAATACGAAGGAATGTTCTACAAGTCATAGAAAAAAGGGATGGACTCCTTATAACAAATATAGAGTTGTTAAAGAAATGCAAGGAGTAATATTTAAGAAGTGTAAGGATGAATCCTGATATAAATGAGTTATCACCAAACCCCCATGCACATCTCTACAAACAAAAAAAAAAATGTAAAGAATACATAAAGAACTAGATGAGGTTCGCTGTAAAACAAGTACTTTCATGGTAGAATGTGTCAGATATAAGAGAAAAAGAGAAGGCAAAAATAAGTAGGGGGGAGGATAGGGAAGTGTACCTGTTCATCAACCTCCCAATCCAAGAAGGCTGGGTTCCTAACACAATCAATAAGCAACTCCAACATTTGAGGGGCATATGTTTTTAGACCATCAAAAGTGTATGCCATCTGCTCCCGTGAAGCTGAGGCTGTGACATTACCTCCAATTGCCTCCACTTCCCTAACAATGCGTAAATGGCTACGATTTGTTGTACTCTTGAAGGCCATCCGCTCTAGCAAGTGTGTGGCCCCAGTGGAGATTGGCTTCTCATAGATGGAACCACAATCAACATACAAACCAATAGAAGCTGCTGGACTCTGATTATCCAACCAAGTTAGATTGGTTAGAACAGAGATATTTCATTTTAAAATAGCAAATAAATATGCTATTTAAGGAGGGCAATGTTTAAAAAGATTACTTCATTTTGAACATACAGGTGATGTTTCTGATGCGATCTTTACACCATTAGCAAGAGTTGTTATCTTGGTCTTGCCTGGTTGAACCAAATCAGGTAGTGGAGGCGGGAGGTTGACGCCTGCAAGTGGGAAGTCCAAAGGAGGAAGAGGGCTAGACCTTTCGCCAGTCAACCAACTAAAGAAACCTCCAGAGGGGGACGACTTGGCAACCACAGCACTTGTACTTGCTAACCTTTCAGCACCCCAGCCCCCTGGGCGGCCCTGCTCACACAATCCCATTATTCAATATGGTTAGGGTTAGCCTTTCCCATTGCATAGAAAAAATAAACTCCAATGCCAATGTGATGTACCAATAGATTGCTATCATATATTTTTTTTCTCTATAAAGCTCCCGGTTTCACAACAGCTAAAGTTTTCAAGCCATAAAACAAAATAAAATAGAAATAGAAATACACTTCTGTTTCTTTCCATCAAGTTCTCAAAAAATCAAATACTACACAAGAAACATGCGTAAGCATATGCAGAAAACATGCTCAAAATCATAAAAATGCTCAAATCAATAGCACCAGCTCACCATACTAATCTGTATTCTTAACCAGACTAGAACCCATGAGAAAGTGCTGAAAAAAAAGCCGCACATCTATTGCAAACTCAGCAGAAAGTAATTGCGCCATTCAAAAGCTCCGTTTGGCAGACAATTAAAATTAAGATACTTAATTCTGAATCTTAAAGTTTCTCAGCAATTGTGGGATGAAATCCCTCCACTCGAACCTAAGATACATAACCGGCTTACCACTCGAAATTTTCTCCTTTTTTGTTTGGTGTCTTCCCAACATTTTCTCAGTAACCAAACAGAAGGCCACTGATTTTACGAGGAAAAAAAAGTAGAACCGATTACTAAATCGTGATGTAATGAAGTTGGCACCGACCTTGGAAGCCCTGAGCCGTGATGCAGCAAGTCTGTACATGCTGAGCTAGACGTTGCTGTGAAATCCTAGAAATTTTGGGGACGGCTAGGGCGCCCGTTGTCGAGTTTATGGGAGACGGAGAAGAAGACGGCTAGAGAAGAAAACAATTTCGAAAACCCTCCCCTCCCACAGGCTACAGTGAGGAGCCACAGGTGCGCTCGTTCGTCACCACGTCAGCGTAAAAATGTGGGGCCAACAGGACGTGGCAAGACGAGTTCTGTTTCTCCTAGCCCAAGCCCATCACGCTAAAGCATTTGTTTAGATGTCCAGGAGAGGGATCTGGCCCGGGCTAAGCATGGGCCAGACGACCCGTCGACACAGCCCAATTGGGCCTGAAGTGGATTGGGCAGCGATAGATATGAGTTTGAGCCCACTACGTCTGTTGTATGTGACAAAGCATTTTTATTATATTTTCTATTTTTTAGTATATTTTAATTTTTAAATATTCAAAAAATATTTTAAAATAGTATGCATAGGGTCAAATAATCAGAACCACCTAAAATTATAATACAAAATTGTTCAAATTCACACTTAAAAATTAAACTTTTGGTTGAATTTTCACAATTTTTTTAAACTAAATTAATTTAAATATGCAATGTAAACCTAATGTGTGCTAATTATGGTTAGAAATATAATCATATACCGGACATTGTAGTGACAATGATTAAAATAAGACAAATATTTAGCCTACGTGATGATTAATGCCCTATGTCAACCATGTTGTGGCTCCCATCGGCCCAAATTGGAGTACCTAATTAAGTTACAATCCAAAACAACCAGATCCATCTGCGATGCCAAGGGCGATGAGGCTCTTAGACATTTAGTAAGGTCAAAAGCATTATAGACATTTAAACCATCAATTCAAGCTATAGAAAATGGATGAGCTCAAATAGTTATTTTCTATCTTTAGCTATGCACATCAATTTAGCTAACAGAGGAGCCTCTTAAGGCATCACCCCCACCACTCTTTAGAGCACCTATTTGTCTACTATGAAAATCCATTAAGAAAGATAATAGATTTGACCTACCAACAAAATTTTTTTTTCCCTAAATTTGTGCATCAACAAACTAGCATCATCTTGGGAAATGGACTAAAGAAAAAAAGCAAGACCAATTACCAAGAATCTAAGCTCAATCATAGTAATTAAAAAGGTCACAAAGGGTTAGAATGAAGAGCATAACGACCAAGTCACCCTTATCTTGGGAGAAAATAACATGAGAAAGACATTCATCAAGAAAGGAACAACTAAAGCTCCCCAACTTGTGTGTTGACACTAGTACATCTTATAAAAGCTTGGGAAAAAGGATAAACAACCCATCGTTAGTAATTCAAATTCATCCATAAATCAGTGTCTAAGCATAGGCTGTAAAATCTTCTTTTGACGAATAATTAACAAGACTAGTAGTTGTATGGAGGTGATGAAGACTATAAAGAAAAGAAACCTTATAAATAAATTAGCTTTCCAGAAAACGCACTTTTTCAGAAAAAAAAAAAAAAAAATTATAGCTAACCTTTTACACATTAGGTTTGAGATGCCACACATCAAATTGATGCGAGTGTACCTTTTATCCCATTGATAATTTGCATTATTTCAATCATTATCGCTTTTACACAAGTATCTACTGTAATTATATGTGTAGAGCATTTCCTAAACTCTAGAAAAGGTATCCAAAAGTTGGTTCTTTAGCCTTCCAATAAGGTCAATATCTATAATCCTTTAAGCAATTTAGTCTCATTAAATCTTGTAGGAAGAAGCCATTGATAAAACACGTCTATAGATTTACCTCTCATACCCCAAATATTTGGATCAGATTGTGGTCATGGTAACAATTAATAAGTAATGGTTTAGACATCTCTCTAGCAAAAAAACTTCGTAAGGACTTTATTGACCTTATGGAACAAGCCTAAAGAGGCATGGAAATAAAGGATGATATACTTTATAATGATAAGAGAGGTTGAAGATCCCCTAGAAAAGAGATTGGTATTATGGGCTTCACAAAAAACTACGGACAACATATATATAGGAATGCAAAGATCTCATGAATCATTTTGGTAACCTAATTAGGAAATTCCTTTTTAGAAGGTACAATTATGGACTGTGAGGAAGATATAGAGAAAGTTCTAGGTATTGGTTGACATTAAGACAATTGCCTCACTGTCAAGGTGAAATGCCCTTTGAGAACCAAAAGGATGGAATAGTCATAAAACTTGGAAGTGATCTACCTAGAGTACTTTTGTGGAGGAGAGCCATCCTACAAGACCTAAGACTAATGAGGTAAAAAACTTTTTGTAAAGATGATAGAGTGCACTAACCTTTAGTCAATGTATTAGTGGTTTTTCTTATTATTGCAAATTTATGATTGAATGAAATTGACATAATATAAAACCATATCATTCATGTATGATTCTTTGTGTTGTCTAGTATTTGAATTAATGTTGTGCCGACAATAAGCATAAGTTGCTTGCCTAGTGCTCACACAACCACACACTATATTCATATAGTTATACTCATAATATAAAATATGACATCCTTACCTCAGGATAGTATAAACCACAAATCCTAATTTCTTATAGTTTTGAACTTTTAAAATGTAAAACTAATTTTTAATTGGTCAAATTCTTCTCTCTCGGACTATTATTAGCTAATATTATTCAATACCACACTACCAAGGTGATATATTCCCTTTGAGAGCCAAAAGGATATAATAGTTATGGAGCTTGGAAGGGATCAACCTAAACCTAAAACTAATGAGGTAAAAACATTTTATAAAGATGATAGAGTGCACTAACTTTGAGTTAATGTATTAGTGGTTTTTCTTACTATTACAAATTTATGATTGAATGACATTGATGTAATTGTAGAACCATATAATCCATGTATGATTATGTGTTTTCTAGTATTTGAATTAACATAAAAGAGGCAATGAGCATCGCTTGCATGACTAGCTCTCACACAACCACACACTATATTTAGTTTTTTTTTTTTTATAATAATAATATAAAATGAGAAGTCCTTCCTTTATGATAGTTCAAAGCATAAATCCTAATTTCTTGTAATTTTGAATTTAAAATCCTAATTTTGAATTTATTGATTGAATTCTTCTCTTTTAGAATATTACCAGCTAATACTATTCAATACCGAATTTTAACTTAGAAAATAACCAATATACTTCACCCCTTAAGTTATTGGTTGACTTTCATGTAAATATCCCCAATACTTTCTCCCATCCCCTCTCTATTTTTTTTTTTCTTTTTTATTGTGAATCTCGCCCTCACAAAAAAATCCCTTTCGCGTAATTTCCTCTGTCTATGTCATTTCTTTGCGCATCTATTTTGTGTAGAATTCTTCATTCAAATGATTATTTAGACGTAAATCATCGTCACTAACAAGCAAATTTCCCTCACTTGCAAATTCAATCTTTCCTTCAAACATTCAAAAATCTTAAAAACTTTTCAAAATTTTCAAGAATTAGGCAAAAATTTAGCCTAATCACTCACTTTCCAAATGAACCTGCAAAACCTTACTAATATAAAATCACTCTATTCCCCTTCTCTAATTCTCCAAAGGACCCTGCAAAACCCCATTAATATAAAACCATTCATTCCCCTTCTTAGTTCACTAATCACGAAGGCCCAACACCATATAGGGTTGCAAACAAATAGATATATGTCCATTTTCGATTCATATATCTTACTTCACATGTTTTGTACAATGAAGTAATAATAATATTTATACATTTTTAGTTCACTTATTAAGCATTATGCTATCATTTCTAATTTATAGTTGGAAAACATATTCCTACTTTGTGTTTTATATAATTTTTTCACTTGTTCTTGCACTATATTTTTCTTCTCATTTTCATTTATAGGAGTGGTCCAAAGTAATTTCTATATGTAGAATTTTTGAAAATGTTTTTTTAATGTGTTTTTTTACCTGCTGCTTTAAAACAATTTTAATGCCTACATGATTGAATTTTAAATTGCTGCAAATGATTTTTTTTTTTTTCAAAAAAGTTCAAGATATTAAACGTAACACATTCAATGCTTATATGGTTTTCACAATAATTTTTTGCCTTTCAATTTTCAATTTTGTCATCTTTCTCGTCTTCTTTCCCTATAATATTTTTAAATGTTTATTATTTTGTACCTTGAAGTTGTCTATTCTCTATTTATTTGTCGATAGTGAAATTTGTAGACAAGATTTGACCCAATTATCACAATTTTCTCTAAGAGAAAATGAGGGACCATGATGTATGGGTCCCATTGTGACAATTTTCTAAGAGTTAACTGAATTCATTGAAAATGCTAAAACTCCATAGGTAACTTCAATTGTTTCCAAGAAGCAACACTTATGTACACTTGTTAATTCTCTAATTCCCAATGCTTCCTCCATAGGTTCAAATTGTCACTTCTCTCACTTTCATTCCATGTGTGTGCAAGTAGTGTTGTGGCCCATGATGACATGAGCCCACTTTTGTAGGGTATCATTGGGTGCAATAGTATTCCTACACTGCTGCACCCACTTATACCACCACGTAGGCTCGTGTTATCACGCACCCACATCACTTGACATTTCATGTGTGTGCAAGTAGGGACTAAGTCCAAGTACATAAGATGTATTGCCAAGTGCAAGAATTAAGCATAGAAGTTGATGTTTTCAATTTTATATTTGTTGCAGCCAAAAATTGAACGACCTTCACGATCCCTGATCACGACCACCTGAAAACAAATAAATAAGCAAGGCTTGGAGGACCCGAGGTGTACTCCGGGGGATCTCTCCGATGCCTAAGTCAGGGATTGGCTTGAGAGGTTTTTTACGCAACAGTGAAGTAGAGTTTAGAATGAGATACCTTAACCTCTTCTCCGAATCCCCATTTATAATGATGGAGTTTGACCCAAGGGTGATGTGTCATTTATTGGCGAATTATGGCGCAAGCGTGAATCGCTCCGGTTGTTATAACGTTGGTGTAGATTGTTCTAGTCATCGTGGAGCTGACGTCAGTTACTCTGCCTAAGCAGTTGACTTAGGTGGTAATTGCCCTCATCAATGCTGGACTCTAGTCTCCTCTGGACTTATGGTAAGTGATATATTTGGGGTATATCAGTTGTCCCCCCTTCAATTTCAAATTTTTGAAGCTGACTTCCAAAGTTCGAAAGTTGTTGTCGTTTTTTTTTTTTTTTTTTGGGTCGAGTAGCTCTTCTTTAGACATTTTGGGCTGCTTGTGGCTTCAGGAGTCTTGCTTTTTTTTTTTTTTTTTTTCCGTTTTTGACCCAATGAGTTGTGCTCATATTTTGGGCCGTTTCTAGGCCTCATGAGCGTTGCTCGTCAGTTGGGCCAATTCTTCTTTGCCTAATGAGCCGTGCTCATTTTTTGGGCAGTCTTCTGATCTCACGAGCGTTGCTTGTCAGTTGGGTCGATTCTTCTTTGCCTAATGAACTGTACTTATTTTTTGGGCAATCTTCCGACCTCACGAGCATTGCTTGTCAGTTGGACCGATTCTTCCTTCTCTAATGAGCCGTGCTCATTTTTGGGCAGTCTTCTGGCCTCACGAGCATTGCTCATCAATTGGATCGATTCTTCTTTGCCTAATGAGTCGTGCTCATTTTTTGGGTAGTCTTCTGACCTCACGAGCATTGCTCAGCAGTTGGATCGATTCTTCTTTGCCTAATGAGCTATGCTCATTTTTTGGGCAGTCTTCTAGCTTACAAGCGTTGCTCATCAGTTGGGCTGATTTTTCCTTGCCTAATGAGTTGTGCTCATTTTTGGGTTATATCTTCAGTAACATTTTGGCAATTTATGATGTTGGGATGGTTGTTCAATTCGACAGGTTCTTGCAGTTTTGATTTCATTTGGGTTAAAGATGTGAGTTCTGGTATTTTCAATATCAGTTAGGATTCGAAATCGGTTCGGGATGGATTTGTTTCAAAGGGTTTGGACGTGTATGCACCAAGTGTTCAATCATTTGTGACAAAGGGAACTGCAGGTGAGTCCTATGTTGGATTTTTTGGACATGGGGTTGTGAGTGCAGTGGTAGATTGAAGTTTGAGATTAAGATCTGCGAGATGTCTACCATTGATGACAATGATTTTGTTACTGTTTATTTTGATTATGGTGTGGATTGTTCAACTGATTGGGCTCCAAGTGCTCGACAGAATGTCACTAAGGAGCTTGATTTTGTTGTTTGGGGTTTTGCCGATTGCATTTGCTACAATTGTGCAATTTTAGTGTGCGTTGCAATTTTAACTCAAATTTTCAATTGCAATTTCAAATTAACTATTTAAAGCACGGTTTTGTGCACATGAATATGCAGGAGTCATTATTGCCGATCCCATGGTGCATTCGGCCAACTAATTGGAATTTCAAAGTTTGGTTTTGTTTATTTGACTGGTAGTGTAGCTATCATAACCCTACTATGCATTTGGTGCATAGTTCATTGTTCAATCAATTAAATAACTTGAACATCCTATTAATTATTATTAGCCATTAAGGTGGAACTCTTCAAGCATTGAAACTGTGGCATCTATTTGTTTTTCTTTTTTTTTTTTAGAATTATTTTTGTATGATGGAGAAAAAATCATACCTTGAGAATAGGCACGTTGGCTACATAAATCTTGTGCATAGAAACATCAATTGTAGTCGCATTTGCATTAGATACGAAATTTCCAAATATCGCAAGCTGGGTCCTGGTTATTTGTCCGTCAATTTTCTTACTTGCCCTCTTTAATGCGAGCAAAGCGCCATTGACATGCTTGAACATAATAAACCCGTACCCTTTACTTTTCCCAGTAACCTTGCTAAGGATCGCAACGGCTTCTTCGAGGTCACCGTAGATGGAGAAGAGATTGTGGAGGTTCTTGATGGTAGTGTCTCATCCAAGGTCATGAATGAAGAGTTTGCACTGGGTAGGGTCTCGATTGACAATGGATCGGACGGCATCGAGTATGTCTAGGTGTCGGACGACGGCATTTCGGATGATCTCAATCGAGTCAATGCATCGACCTTCAATTATTTTATGTAGTCATGATCAATGATTGAAAGAGAAAACCTCTCAAGAAGTTCCCACAGACGGCGCCAACTATTGCGCGATGAAATCAGCAGACCTACTCTTTTGACTTTCGTTGACCTGAAAAAGGGAAAAGGAAGAAAGGCTTGGAGGACCAGGGGTGTACTCTAGGAGATCGCTTCGATGCCTAAGTGAGGGAATGCTTTAGAGAGGCTACAGGCAACAGTAAGAATGGGTGTCGAATGACTTACCTTAGCCTCTTCTCCGAATCCCCATTTATAGTGATGGAATTTGACTCACGGGTGATGTGTCATTTATTGGCGAATTATGGCGCAAGCATGAATTGCTCTGATTATTATAACGTTGGCGTAAATTGCTCTAATCATCATGGAGTTGACGTCAGTTGCTCTGCCTGAGTAGTTGACGTAGGTGGTAATTGCCCTCATCAATGTTGGACTCTAGTCTCCTCTGGACTTATGGTAAGTGATATATTTGGGGTATATCAATATTCATTAGTTAATATAAAAATGTGAATATAGTTGTTTAAAGGGAAAAAGGAAAATATCTTGGTTTATATATATACCAATTATAGAATGTGGAAATTGAACCGTTAAATAATTATAATTGATTAATTTGATTTGATAATTATAACACTATTGTAATAGTGTCACACTGTTGCACCCAGTTATACCACCATGTAGGCCTATGTTATCACATACCCACGTCACTCAACAATTTTTCAACTAGGAGCCAAGTTTAAGTGCATATGATGTATTGCCAAGTGCAAGAATTAAGCATAGAGATTGATGTTTTCAATTTTATATTCATTAGTTAACATAAAATGTGAATATAGTTGTTTAAAGGGAAAGCAAAAAAATTTAGGTTTGTATATATACCAATTATTGAATGTGGAAATTGAATTGTTAAATAACTATATTTGATTAATTTGATTTGAGCAATATAGTTTGTACACTCGTACTGTACTATATACAATTTTATTTGTATATATAATTGAACAAAATATCTTTTATAATAAATTAGTCAATTTATCTTTTAAAGTGCATTAAACATATACATTTGTAGTATAATGAAAGAAGACATTCAGTTAAGGTTTGAGATTTCATATTAGAGGCCATTTGAGTTTTAGAGGATATCAAATACATGGGAGTTGGGCTACCTCTCATTGTGTAACCCAAATTTAATGTGAACCTCCAATCAACTAAAAAAAAAAATTTCTTCTAATAAACCGTTATTTTTATCATGCATTTAAGTACAGTTCACCCTCTTTTATGCTAATTTTTTTAGATGACGTGGAAAAGTAAAGTTTGTAAATAACAAAGTTATATTAATTAAAAACATGTTTTCCTCCATGCCTCTAACGTAGATATTAATGTCACCATCTTCTATATGACACATTATGTTTGAGATAATCTTAGCAAAATTTGTTAACATTAAATTTACATTAAAAATATTTTTCTTTCAAAATATGTTCAATTTACATATTAATATTTTTCACATATAAAAAGTGGGGAAAGTAATTATATTATTCAACATTCAGTAATCATATGTACAATGGTACAATGTATTTACAATCATTAAATCTAACTAAAAAGTACTAATAAGAAGCATGTTGGAAGATATGAGACATTGTGTCAAAATTACAATGATAGAGGGTAAATTTTTTATACGTAATGTCACATTTGGTTAATTTATGAATAGTATGTGGTAGGAGTCGAAAGTAATGAGAATTTGAACAAAAAATTTGAAAAAAAAAAATTAGAATACTCCCTTCTCTTATGGAATAGTTGGACTCTATTCGTGGACCTTATCTTTTTAAGAATAGTTTATTAGCATGTAATGAATGCGCAAATACAGAAATGTAAACACTATTACTATATGTGTTTTACATAGCATTACCATACCTAAAACATTGCCAATAAAAGAATTTGTTGTCCCAAATAAGATCCTAACGTTTATTCATCACCCCCAATCAACAACCATACTTTTGTAAGCCTAACTTACCGTAGGAAACTCCTCTCTCTCTCTCTCTCTCGCAAGGGCCAAACATGTCTTAATTTTAGGTTTTATCAGATGGGATTACAAAATTTGATTGAATATAACAATGCCAAATAACCACAATCCAAGGTAATCCATTTCAAAAATCTCTTTGCATATTACATGTCAAAATCCTAATATGTAAAGTACCGGTGATATATGTTAGATGCAACAACTGCTACGTTCTTGTATCTGTAACACATGCCAAATGGCTTGTTCAACAACCTTGGAAGCATATCATATTTATGTTAAATGGATTATGGAAGGAACCATGGTTAACATGAATTCAATTATGGAGATGTCATGAGATGCATTTTAAATGTCACCATGATACTGTAGGGGATCAAAATAGTTTTCTTGAGGGCATTCTTAAGCTATGATTTGTGATCTTTAAACCCACTTGTACATAAACAGGAACATGAAGAGAAAATTTTTTCCTAGGGGGAACATCATGTGAGCAACCTACTACCCCCCAATGTCTTGTTGGGCATTGAATGAGCACCCCTGAGGAGTGCTCAGAGGCCTTCACTTGAAATCCTTGAGGGGTGTCTTGGGCTAGCATATGAGATTGAGAGCCAAAGGGAAGACTCATTAGGAAATGAGGTTGCACATCACTCTCGACTTGGGAAGTTTATTCTTGCAGGCCCTTGTAGATACTCTTGAGTGGTGCCATTTCATGCTTGATTGGGCTATTAAGGGACAATGAACCTTTATATGTCTACCTTAAGTAGTGTAGAGTGTCACTTCCCTTGGTTTTGTTTAGTGAATGGTAAGTGTTAGGCGCTCTTACACAAAAATTGTAATACTAGGACGAGAGTTGCCTTCGGTATTTAAAACCTCTACTAATAGAGTCATGGTCTCTCAGTGAAATATCAGTTAGACCAAGGTTGTCATGTTATGAGTATTCACCATTGAATTAGCCACTCAATGTTTTCAATGAATGAGGATAACTACTATTGGACAAGACTTGGTGTAGTCTTGTTGTAGCACAGGCATGCTTCTGTCACATCATAGGCAAATTAAGGAAAGGTATTTCCTTGTGGCCTTGGAATTTTTTTGCCTTGTGATGCTATCAAAGTGGGTCTCTTCTTTAAGAGCTCAAATAATATTGATTGGGTGAGCATCAACTCTCTTATGCAAATTTGATTTGTGACATTAAGTAATGGAAGGATCAATAAACCTTTGGATGAGTATTGACCACTCTCTACCACCATGTCGTGTGGCTCATTAGATGATGGGATGAGGCTGGCCTTCAATGAACTATCTTGTGAAAATCAAGATACTTGAATGTACCTTATACCTAGGGCGAGTGGATAGGGGTTTGATTTGTGAGAACTAACATGATGAGAATACCTTGTGTCCTTTGTTGGCCTAACATGGCTTGATCTCGTTTTGATAATGACAAACCAAGGTATCTGATTGTGCTATCAAGTTGTTTACAAGTATTTCAATACAAAAGCACAATGAAAGATGAATAATGAAAAACCATTAAGAACACAAGCAAATCAAAGACGGCTATTGAAGAAAAGCTTGGATGAAGATCAAGCTTGAGGATATGAAGACCTAGTTAGTTTATAATGTGTATTGTAAACTAGGCTTTATGTAAGGACTTCTTAATTGGTCTTTGTTTTGAAGCTCTTAGGATAATTATGTGGACTTAGGTACCTGTTTTCAAATCTTGGAAAATAATTTTACAAAGTCCAAATGATATTTCAAAAGGATAAAAATCAGTTTTGGAATCAAAATGATAAAGGAATATTGAATTTTAATATGTTTGGGCACCTGAGTCAAGTGCTCAGTCGACCGAAGGCAAAAGTCTGAACAAACTGGTTTGGCATCAGAGATTTCGGGTGACCGAACCATTGGTTCAATCGACCAAAAGGCTACTGTCTGTTTTGAAATTCAAATTTTAATTGGCTCGGGAGACCAAACTCCTAGTTCAATCGACCGAAGCGCGCGATAAGTTTCACAAATGACCTAAAATCTTTCTGATTTTCAAAGATAATGTTACCAAAACTTGCAAAAATGATTATAATTCAAACCTAGGTATTTATAGCTAATCCTAATTGTGTTAAAAGAAGAGAGAACACATTGATTCATATTGAAAATTGCTTTTGTGCGCCGTTTTTGCTGAAAATATTTTTCTGGTTTATTCCTTCAAGTTCTAAGCTTTCAAAAACCCAAAAAATTGAGCATATCTCCTTGAGCTTTATAGCAAATATCCTTTGAGAGTATTATAGCATTTATTGTGTACGAATATGCTCTAGTTAGAGAGTTTTCTTTGTACAAAAATCAGTTCTTGATTTCTCTGTGTAAAGTAACGTTTCTGGGATTAAGTCATTAGCAAGCGGAAAGGTTGTTTTCACTTGAGAGGCTTCTCCACCTACTAAACGCAGGGATTAGTGAATCCTCATAGCGGATAGCTTGAGGCAAGGACGTAGACACGGTTGCCAAACCTTGTAAAAAATTCCAGTGTCACTCTTCCCTTAGCTCTTTTATTTTCAAGCATATTTATCTTGAAATATATCTGCTATTAATGTTTTATTTTGATTTGTAAATGTTGTGAATGATGTGAAGAATTATATTAATCAAACTCTACTGTAGTTACAAATATAAGTTTGATTTATTCTGTTGGAACTTTATTGTATTGGTTCATTATTCATTCAAGTTCTTGCATAAATTATTTGGTGGCCAAGCATACACTTGTTAATATTGATCTGCTGCAAGCACTGTTAATAGGGTGTAGTTGATTAGATATTGATATATAAGTTTAGGTTCTCTCATATTTAGAAATATTGATATTGGTATAGTTGTTTGTTGAAAATACTCTATGGTGATTAAATTATTTAGATCACTTGTAAAAAACAAGTTAAGATAGATTAAACTTCTACATTAAAATTTTAAAATACCCAATTCACCCCACTTTTGTGATTACACCTCAACTTTCAATTGATATCAAAGCTTAGGTTACAATAAATCCTAATAAGTAGTTGCATAAAGATCTAAATAGCAAACCTAGGTGTGTCCCCATTAGGTGAAGGTCAATCTTTTACAAGGCCTCCAATATTTTGCAGTGTTAACTACACCATTTGGAAACAAAGGATGAGAATTTTTCTACAAACCATGGACTGGAGGGCTTGGAGAGTTGTTGTCCATGGAAATTACATGCCTACTAAATTCACTGAAAATAAAGAAGTCACTAAGGAAGAAAGTGAAATGAATGAGGTTGACATGAAGCTTATGCAAATAAATTCAAGTGCTATGAATGCTCTATATTGTGCGTTAGATGCAAATAAATTCAATAGAATAATGGACTGCAAGAGTGCCAAATAAATTTGGGAGAAGTTAGAAATAACTTATGAGGGAACTGTAGATGTTAGGGATAGTATGATAGACATGCTCACTAGTGAGTAGGAAGCTTTTAGAATGAACCCAGATGAATCTATATCTAGTATGTACACTAGGTTCACTCATATCATAAATTCCCTCAATGCACTAGGAAAGAACTGCCCCACATATGAGATGGTTAGGAAAATCCTCAGAGGACTCCCATCCATATGGGAACCTAAGGCCATAGCAATTGCTGAGGGTAGAAACTTAAAGGTGATAACCCTAGACGAGCTCATTGGGTCACTTCTCACATATGAGATGACCATAAATGAAAGAATAACTGAAAATAGCAAAGCTAAGAAATCCATCGCACTAAAAGCTTCCAAAGAAAGCTCAAGTGACAAGGAAGATGAAAATATGGATGGAGAAGATATAGCCTTGATCACTAAAAGACTCGGTAGGTTCTTTAAAAAGAATAAAAAAATCACTAGGAAATTCCAAGGATCTAGGATGGACAAAGGAGAAACAAGTAGAAAAGAAACAAAAGCAGAACCTCCCACTTGATACAACTGCAAGAAAGTAGGTCATATTAAACTTGATTGTCCAAAGATTAAAAAAAATATTCTAAGAAGAAGAAGGAGAAAAAGGCAATGAAGACCACAACTTGGGATGACTCCAGCTCAAGTAGCTCAAAAAGTGATTCGAGTGATCAAGCGGTGGCAAACTTTTGCCTTATGGCATTAAACGATGAGGTATGCTTTAGGTCCACCCTTTCAAAAGAAAAGTGGTACTTGGATAGTGGATGCTTGAGGCATATGATGGGAGAAAAGTCCAGGTTCACGTCCTTAATACTAAAGCAAGGTGGACATGTTACCTTTGGAGACAACGCCAAAGGTAAGAATATTGGCATCGGGAAAGTCGGTAAGGAACCTTCCTTATTCATTACAGACATTTTGTTAATTGAAAGTTTGAAACATAATTTGCTAAGTATAAGTCAACTTTGTGACAAAGGATTTGACATAACCTTTAAAAAGGATAAGTGTATTGTTGAGAATGCAGAAAAACATGAAACACTTTTTATTGTTAATCGTTGTGAAAATGTGTATTGCATTTACTTTGAAAACTTAATGTCCCAAGACGTAAAATGTTTTACGACCTTGAATGAATCTTTCTGGTTATGGCATAGGAGACTAGGACATGCAAGCATGGATCTCCTATTTAAGTTAGTTAAGAAGGATTTAGTTAAGGGCTTACCCAAAACTAAATTCATAAAATAAAAAATTTGTGATGCTTGCCAACTCGAGAAGCAAGCCAAGACAAGCTTCAAAAAGAAGCAATTCATATCCACTAGAAGGCCATTGGAATTAATTCATCTAAATCTATTTGGCCCCACAAAGACACAAAATCTAGGAGGAAAACAATACGCATTTGTCATAGTAGATGACTACACCAAGTTCACTTGGGTGTTATACTTAGCCTTCAAAGATGAAGTGTGTAAAATGCTTACCAACTTGTGTAAGAAACTCCAAAATGAAAAAGGTTATGGTGTTTTACACATACGAAGTGATAGAGGTGGAGAGTTCAGAAATAAATATGTTGAAAACTTTTGTGATGAAAATGGAAATACACACAACTTTTCAGCACCTCGAATACCTCAGCAAAATGGAGTTGTTGAGAGAAAGAACAGATCCTTACAAGAAATGGCTAGGACTATGCTAAATGAGCATAACCTACGCAAATATTTTTGGTTTGAAGCCATAAATACCATATGTTATGTCACGAACAGGGTTTTCATTAAAGCAAACTTAAATAAAACTCCTTATAAACTTTGGAAAGGAAAGAAACCAAGCATTTTATACTTTCATGTCTTTGGTTGTAAATGTTTTGTTTTGAATGACAAAGGTGATCTAGGAAAATTTGATGCAAAATCCAATGAAGGAATTTTTCTAGGATATGCTTTAAATAGTAAAGCCTTTAGAGTATACAACAAAAGAACGACGTTCAATTAAGGACCTATGTGATCATTATCGTTCCTGTCATAAGAGGAACCTAAGAACATAAATGATGCAATCAATGATGATTCATCGGTATTAGCTGTGCAAGAAGAGTTAAATCAATTCGAAAGAAATAAAGTTTGGAAATTAGTTCCTATACCAAATGATCATTCAGTCATTGGGTCTAAATGGGTTTATAGGAATAAAAAGGATGAAAATGGCATTATTGATTGTAACAAGGCTAGACCAGTAGCATAAGGTTTTAACCAAGAGGAAAATATTGATTTTGAAGAAACATATGCACCAGTAGCTAGAATGGAAGCCATTCACATGTTACTTGCCTATGCATCCTACAAAAATTTCAAATTCTATCAAATGGATGTGAAGAGTGCATTTCTAAATGGTTTCATAAATGAAGAAGTCTATGTCGAACAACCTACAGGGTTTGAAGATTTCCATTTTTTGAACCACGTGTTTAAATTGTCGAAAGCCTTATATGGTTTAAAACAAGCTCTTAGAGCTTGATATGAAAGACTGAGTGGTTTTCTGTTAGAAAATGGATTCTCGAGAGGAAATATGGATAGTACTCTCTTTATCAAAACTCATGCCAATGATATGCTTATCATCCAAATCTATGTTGATGATATCATATTTGGTGCTACAAATTAGGATCTATGTAAAGAGTTTGTTACATATATGCAAGACGAATTTGAGATGAGTATGATGGGTGAACTTACATATTATCTAGGACTTCAAATCAAGCAAGCCAAGAATGGTACATTCATAAACCAATCTAAGTACATAAAAAACCTACTCAAGAAGTTTGATATAAAAGGTGGCAAGGCATTGGGAACACCAATGAGCACTTCCACTAATCTTGTTAAGGATGAGCAAAGGGAACCGATAGATATCATGTAGTGATCCCAAAAAAAAAATAATAATAATAATTAAAAATAATAATTATTAATTAAATTATATATATATATATATATAACTAATAGCATCTTGAAGCTTCATTTTAAGCTTCAAGATTTGATTTTGCTTGAGAAGCTGAGAGCCTCTAATGCTTGCCATCTCTCTCTCTCTCCTCGATTTTCTCGGCCAAACATGTACTGATCAAAGAACGAAAAATACCACTGGGTTCCTATCTCCTCCACTGATATTTTAATTAGAGTGGATTTATCGTGGGAGCGTTATAGACACCACTCCTAGGATAAGGTAAACTCTCTCTCTCTCTCTCTCTCTCTCTCTCTCTCTCTTTATCCTTAATTTCTCTCAAATCTTTAACCAAATCGACGATCGGACACTACCACAGGGTCCTAGTTTCGATTCTTGTCATTTTATTAGAAGCAAATTTTTAATTTGCGTTTCCTAGGCACCACTCCAAGGCTAGGGTGAGGATAACAAAATTATATCCATGAATTATTTTTAAAGTTTAATTAGCTATTGGGAGTGTGTGGGCCTAGGAAATATTAAAATAATTATTATTCTGGGGTTAAGTTGATTGAACTGGGGAAAAATGATTTCAGGGGTTAAAGCTCCTAACGCCGTGGGTGTGGAACTAGGTATTTTAGCAGGTCTCTCAGTAAGCATGTAAGGGGAATTAAATTATGTCAGAAGTTTCCGGAAATTAAAGGATTAAAATAAAGTATGATATGAAAATAATATATGTGAATTTTCAAACTAAGCGGGTATATATATGTGAAATGGTAGTTTTGGAAATATCCAATGTTTTATTGGATAATTATGATATGGTTAAATATTATTGGAAATATGTGTGGCATGAGAAATAATTTTGATTACTGAAAAAAAATCTGTGAATATTTTATATGAGGGAATGAGGTTTATGTGGGAATATAAGATAGATATGATGATATGAGTAATATACTGATATGTTTGAGACAGATATGTTGAAATGGGATTTATACAAACATGATATGATAATATGTGATATACACAATCAAGATAGTTTTATACTGATAGATATGATGAACAGCCATGAGTTACATACGAGATGTGTTGCATGCACATGGATACTTATGAGCTTGAGTGCCATGAGTTACAGACGAGATGTGTTACACATGGATACTCATGTGCTTGGACATGTTTATGAGAAATGAAACCTTTTGGAAAAATAATTTTTTTATGTAAAATGAGTGATGAAAATGAGAACCCGATTAATTAATGATATGAGAGCACGGTACCGTTGCTAGAGATTGAATTAGTGCAACCACACAACTTAGAGAGCGTGTAGGTATTAGAAGTCGATTGGGCCTTCGGAGAGATGTTGACTGCCTCTGGGTCCAAACCAGGCTGCGGTGGGCCAATCGTACCGCAGACGAGGTATTTTGATTTAGCCTAGTAGGCCAATCAAGGTTAATTCCAGCCTTCGGGCTGCACAAACCAGTCATGTGGGGTTATTACATGAGGATGATATGAATGGGTCTCCTCATTAAAGACGCAATACACTCATATGATTGTACTTTGACAAATATGATACTTTGTATATAGAAATATTTATTGAGAATGATTATATTTTTTAGAAAAGTATATGGTTACAAATATACATATATGTTTGTGGATATGAGTACAGATTCCTATGATACCTCAGTTAAATTAATATTTTTCTAAACATGATATGATATACTGAAACTCATTGCCACACATTGATAATAATTTATTCCCACTTACTGAGAGGTGTCTCAGCCCACAGATCTTAAACATTTTAGGAAATTCGGGACGTCATGCAGAACGAGCTCCATGATAGAGGAGGAGTAGATTTCCATTAGTCAGGGTATGTTTTTATTTTGGGACTAGATATATGTTTGTATGGACTTTGGGGGTCTGATGACTTTTAGGAGTTGGTCTGTATATTTTTGGGAGAATGTAGTACTCTGGTATTGTACCTAGAACTTGGATGTGTTATGTTTTCTGTTGCGTAGACAGTATATGAATGTGGACAAGTGTACCCCTAGTACCCCACCTTGGGTTTGGGTTGACTTGGTTGACCTTATATTTATTATGGTATCAAAGGTATTTGATTGAAAAAAAAAAGAACCAGGGCGTCACATATCAAGTACTACCGAGGTATAATTGGGAGTCTGCTCTACTTAATGGCAAGTAGACCAAAAATCATGTTCAACGTTTACATGTGTGCTAGATTTCAAGCCTCACCTAAGGAATCACACCAAATAGCTGTAAAAAAGATTTTACAATATTTGATTGGTACTATAGACTTAGGTTTATGGTATCCAAAGGACACATTTTTGAAATTATCAGCTGCTCCGATGCGGACTATGCTGGGTGCAAAATTGACCACAAGAGTACAAGTGGCACGTGTCATTTCTTAGGACGTTCTCTGGTATCTTGGTTTTCCAAGAAACAGAACCTTGTGGCTTTGTCTACTGCTGAGGCTGAATATGTTGTCACAAGCAGTTGTTGTGCTTAAGTATTGTACATGAAGCAACAACTTACAGACTACAAATTGAATTATGGGTATGTGCCAATCAAGTGTGATAATACCAGTTCCATAAACATCTCTAAAAATATGATATCTGTAACACCCCGACCCCGAGGGGCCTGGGATATTAACTTTTTACTACTGATTTACAGCGGAAGCAAAATAAACTCAATTTTATTCAAACCAGAGCGCTAATTATTCATGTTACAATCACTTATTTCAAATGAAGAAAATTACACAAACGTAAATATCTGAAATCATACTAATGTTTCTAAATAAATCTTTATTTTTCTAATCCCCACTCGCATGCTTGCTAAGCCTGATTTTCGACATGTCCTTCAGTGTTATCTGAAATAAAATATGATTGGGGTGAGACAACGCTCAGTAAGTAAATAAGATTATTATTAGTGTGTGGCCAAAATGAGCTTTTAAAGAATTTCGTAAAACAATATTTAATACTATAACTTCAAGACTGCTTTTAGAATAAACATAAATTTAAAAATTCCTGCATAAAACTTTTGTCATCAATTTCAACAGTAAATTTTTATAATCATATACTATAACTGTTAAATTAAACTTTTAACTTTAAAACTGTAAAAATATTTAATGATAAACATACATATACTTTTCCTTATACGTTTTCCTTTGATCGTCATTTAAGCACCAAAATGATCCTTTTCACGTAAACTTACACTTTTCCTTCAAATCATCAGTAACTTTGTACACGTAATTAAATATGTATAAACATATATTATAAAAATCACCCTTAGGCCTGTTTGCCGTAAGTCATGTTTACCCCCATGACTGGGTTGTGCGGTCCGAAGACTGGACTTAGCTGGCTGGCCGACCAAACTAAATCAACATACGGAAACTTTAAGTGAGATTTTCCTTATTAAGTCCTGGTCCGGAACCAGGTGTGCACTCAGGAGAAATCCACTAACATAAATAACCACTCTGTAAACAGTGTGGGTGCACTCTGATCCGTATAAACTTTAAGCTGCGGTACCGAGCATCTGTAACTTTGAACTTTCGTTGCCATAAGGGGTTTGAAAATTATCTTATTATAATTTATGCAATTTAAAATAATATCGTGAAAATCTCATCTTTACTCATATTTACATAAAAAAATGTAACGTAGAAATAACTCATGCCACACAATTTTTGTGTTAAAAATATATATAATTTTATTTTTGAATAGAAAGAAATGCTGAAAATTTACCCGAGGGGATTGGAACATTTCTTAACCCAAATATAGATGCAAGTATATTAAAGATAGAACTGGTATAATTAAATATGCGTAAAAATAAACTCATAGAAATTTTGTGGAACTAAGTAACATAATTAAAATTTACGTACAAAATAAACTCGGGTATGAATTTAAAATAAAAAGAAACTAACATAATCAAAATTTACTTACCTTCTTCTTTTACCGTGTGCTACGAACACAATAACTATCTTTAAGATATGAGATCGGAAAGAGTGGGTGAGTGAGAACTTACTCAAAATTCTCACTCCACCACAAATTCTTTCACTCACTAATCCTTCTCTTCCTTAGAAAATTGTTGTGAAAAATGAAGGTTGAGAGCTCCCTATTTATAGGAAAATTTTGGGGGAGAAATGGAATTTATAAAAGTGTGGGGAGATGAGTGAAATTATAATTTTTAAAAATTAAGGGATGGGCAAGGTATGGGTTGAGTATGGGATAGGGATGGAGGCCATGTGGGAGTGCTTGCCACCATTCCCACTAAATAATTTTTTTAATTAATTACTTACCTAATTAATTAATCAATAACTTAATTAATTATTCTATTATTTTATTATTTTTTTTTCTAATCATTATTATCATTGTTATTAATTTTAAACTACTTTTAGTATTTATTTATTTTATTATTTTTTTTTGAACAAAAATTAAATTTAAATTTTAAAAACTCATGTGGGCCCCACATGGTCTTGTGGGCCCCACATGGTCTTGTGGGCCCCACACAACTTCGAGACCCGAATGGATCCTACGTAACTTGAATAACTCTTATACGATTTTATCCATCCTACATAGCTTTGAGACTTGTGAAAACCTCCATACGGCTTCGGGACTCATGTGGGCCCCACACAGTCTTGTGGGCCCCGCATAGGATACCTATATTATTATTATTTTATCATATATTTCTACAAATTGTATCAGTTAAAACATTATTTTATGTACTTATTTACGTATATAAACAGTGTCTTGTGGCTCCGGGACTCATGTGGGCCCCACATAGTCTTGTGGGCCCCACATATGATACCTATATTATTATTATCTTATTATGTATTTCGATAAATTATGTCTGTCAAAACACTATTTTATGTATATATACTTATTTACGTGTACAAATAGTGTCTATCCTGTTTATCCTATGAAATTCCATTTTGACTAGGTCGACCTCCAGGGAGCGACTGAGCCGCAATGGTCTCTGAGCACTCGCTAAGACAAGGTCTTTCTTAGGCATCAAACATGGAATCAAGAATCCTACAGAAAAACACTTCTGTATTGATATTAACTTAATGACTATTTTTATTATTTTATTATTATTGTACTTTAATCATATATATATATTTTTGGGTCATCACAATATCCCACTCAAGAACAAAGCACATAGATATAAGACATCGTTTTCTTTAAGATCATGTGCAAAAGAAGGGTATTAATCTTGAATTTGAAAGCACGAATGAACAATGAGCCGATATATTCACGAAACCTCTTCAAAAAGATTGTTTTATTTTAATAAGATGTGAATTAGGTTTATTGCAAGCTAGGTAAGTAGTTTGAGGAGAATTAGTTTGTTAACTAAAGAATTTTGGGGTAATTTGGCAAATCTTAGGACAATCGGGCAACCAAGGGTAAAGGTCAATCGATCGAACCCATTTTAACTTGGCCGCTGGGAGGATTAAGTGCTTTGGGCGACTAAATGTACTAAAGACAGTCAACTGAATGCTTCGATTAACCAAACGACTCATCCAGCCGACTGAACTCCTACTGTGTTAGGGGTTTTAAAATTTCAGGATGTTCAGGCTATTGAACTACTCGTTTAGTCGATCAAACCAAACAGATATAAAAAATTAACTCGAGAAAAACCCTAACTTTAGTCTCTTCAGTTCCCCGAACCCTATTTCTCTCTCACTTCTATTTCTCTCTCACTTGAACTTGTGTCTCTACTTATTCAACCTTAAACTCATATCTAAGCTTCAAATCTCCGATTTCTCAGCTTTCCAATTGAAAATCATGCCTAGAAATAAGAATGTTGCACAAAAGACTCCCTCTTCAAGTCACGATGACACCGAGGTTATTCATCGTTGGCTCTTGACTCTAGGGGCCAAGAAAATCTATAATGAACATCTATGTTCTTTGAAACTCATAATAGGTAAGATTTTTGACATACCCTTTATGCAAGAACATTTTTCGAATATTCTTCATAGATTCATTAACGTAGGTTGGGATAGGTTTGTAATGTATCAACCCCAAGGGGTGTATCCGAACTTAGTCGTCTATTCTATGCCAATTTAGGATGGGAGGGTAATCAATATACCACACAAGTCATGTCTAAATCCTTTACGCTCGCTCCTAGCAACATTGCTACTCCTTTTAACCTTCGTTGTGGAGATTGAGTGTCCTAGAGTAGGACTGAGCTAGATAATGGAACATGACTTCACCCCCAAGCATTTAAAAAACTCACTCTTGAAGCCAAGATAATACACCTACTCATCACTTATAACATGCTACCTAGAACTGAATCTAAGGATCACATGTCATATCTAGATTGTTTTGTGATGTGGTTCCTGTACACTAAAAGACATCTGGATCTTCCCTCTCTCATCATCAAGTGGATGATAGCCAAGGAGGAAACCCGTAGAGTCATTCTTCCTTATGGAGGGGGTTCTAAACCTTATTTTTGAATACCTTGGGCCGACTCGTCTTTTCACTTTATTTGTTAAAAGAAAATCATCTGATAGGTTCTCATCCACCATGGTCAAACAAATGGGCTATGAGTTGGCCGGTGTACTTGGTTAGATCCCCAAATACGGTCATCCTCTAAGATATAATGTGAATGTAAGCTTGAAGGAGGACTGGGAATATGCATGACAGGATGATCCACACCATAAGGAGCCATCTGCTCAAGTTGGTCAAGCTTCTGCTCCTTCAAATTATCTCTCCATCTTAGGAACTCTTCATGATCTTCGCCGACATATGGACTTCAGATTCGATATTATGTAGCGAGATATAAACTATAACTTTAGTTCTTTGAATCAGCGACTTGCAAGGATTAAAAGCAACACAGGTAGTGCTTCCTCGTCAAAAGGGAAAACACCGATGGAAGAAAGTTCGAGTGAAGAAGATGACGAAGATGATGATGAGGAGGATGAGCGCTCATCCAGTGGAGATGATATCAATGAGGACTAGATGAGAGATTTACTAGCTATTAGAGAGAGAGAGAGAGAGAGAGAGAGAGAGAGAGAGAGAGAGAGAGAGAGAGAGAGAGAGAGAGAGAGAGATATATATATATATTTGAAACATCTTTGTACTTGATTGTACTTTTTTTTTTCTTGTTTTGTGGAAAACAACTTATTTATGTATGGTTGATTCACGCTATTAATTGATATATGTTTTATATGCAATCATTATGAGTTCTATGTGGAAAAACTAACTATGTTTGCATGTTAACTGCTGAATGTTGATTGTGACTTTATGCTGATGGTCATATCTTTGTGAAACTGCATGCTGGTTGTTGGTAAACAAATGTTTTCTATTGCTGTCTATTTGCGTGGTTGTACTACAATACAAAAATTTTGTTAAAATTCTTTTTGCTGATGTCCAAAGGGGGAGAAATAATAGTAAAATGACATTTCATAAAACTCTTCCAAAGGGGGAGAATAATAGCAAAATCAAAATGGGGGAGAATGAATAATAGAAAAATAAAATTTTTCATAAAATACCTTTTTGAATTCCAAGTAATAAAATTTTTCATAAAATACCTTTTTGAATTCCAAGTAAAAGGGGGGAGAATTTTTTTAAGAGAATTTAATCACAATTGAGCTTAAGCAAATGCTTTTACATTATTTAATTTTTATATTTATGCTTATTGTGAGGGGGAGACTTATCAAGGCTACTTTATTTTGCTCCTTTGTTTGTCATCATAAAAAAGGAAGAGATTGTTGGCCTAACAAGGCTTGATCTCGTGTTGGTAATGACAAACCAAGACATTTGATTGTACTATCAAGTTGTTTATAGGTATTTCAATATAAAAGCACAATGAAAGATGAATAATGGAAAGTCATGAAGAACACAAGCAAATCAAAGACAACTATTGAAGAAAAGCTTGGATGAAGATCAAACTTAGGGATATGAAGACCCAGTTAGTTTCAAAATGTGTATTGTAAACTAGGCTTTATGTAAGTACTTCTTAATTGGTCTTTGTTTTGAAGCTCTTAGGATAATTACGTAGACTTAGATACCTATTTTCAAATCTTGGAAAATATTTTTACAAAGTCCAAATGATATTTCAAAAGGATAAAAATTTGTTTTGGAATAAAAAAGATAAAGGAATATTGAATTTCAATATATTCAGGTGCCTGAGGCAAGTGCTCAGTCAACTGAAAGCAAAAGTCTGAACAAAATGGTTTGGCATCAAAGAGTTCGAGTGACCGAACCATTGGTTTAGTCGACTGAATGACTACTGCCATTATATAGTTCCATACAGTGTTGGTTTGGGAATGTGTTTAAGCAACCGAACGTAGAGTTCAGTCAATCGAAAGGCTACTACCTGTTTTGAAATTCAAATTTTAATTAGCTCAGGCAACTGAACTCCCAGTTCAGTCGACCGAAGTGCACGATAAGTTTCGCGAACGACATAAATTCTTTTTTATTTTCAAAGATAACATTACCAAAACTTGCACAAACGATCATAATTCAAACCTAACTATTTATAGCTAACCCTAATTGTGTTAGGGTAATAAAAAATAAGAGATAACATATTGATTCACATTGAAAACCGCTGTTGTGTGTCGTTCTTGCTGAAAATATTTTTCCGGTTTATTCCTTCAAGTTCTAAACTTTCAAAAACCCAGAAAACAAAGCATATCTCCTTGAGATTCATGGCAAATATCCTTTAAGAGTATTATAGCATTTATTGTGTACGAATTTGCTCTAGCTAGAGAGTTTTCTTTGTACGAAAATCAGTTCTTGATTTCTCTATGTAAAGTGACGCCTCTGGGATTGAGTCGTTGGCAAGAAGAAGGGTTGTTTTCACTTGAGAGACTTCTTCGCCTACTGAAGGAGAAAGATGTCTCCACCTAATGAACGGAGGGATTAGTGAATCCTCATAGCGGGTAGCTTGAGACAAGGACGTAGGCACGGTTTTCGAACCTTGTAAAAAAATTCGGTGTCACTCTTTCCTTACCTCTTTTATTTTCAAGCATATTATTCTTTAAATATATCTGTTGTGAATGTTTTATTTTGATTTGTGAATCTTGCGAATGTTGTGAAGAAATATATTAATCAAACTTTGTTGTATTTACAAATATAAATTTGATTTGATCTGCTGGAACTTTATTGTATTGGTTCATTATTCATTCAAGTTCTTGCATAAATTATTTAGTGGCCAAGCATACTCTTGTTAATATCAATATGCTAGCAAGCATTGTTAATAGGGTGTAGTTGATTACATATTGATATATAAGTTTAGGTTCTCTCATATTTAGGAATATTGATATTGGTACAAGTGTTTGTTGAAAATTCTCTATGGTGATTAAAGTGTTTAGATCACTTGTGAAAAACAAGTTAAGATAGATTAAACTTCTGCATTAAAATTTTAAAATATCCAATTCACCCCCCTTTTGGCATTACACCTCGACTTTCATCCTTGAGGCAGATATTGAGGTCACGCAATAGGATTTCTCCTACTTTGGTTAGCAGTTGAGTTTGAATAATGATTCACTTAGACTTTGTGGTGTCCCCATTCTATAAGCAGATGTGATATTATTGAATCAAATGGACAAGGACGAATGTGAGACTTCCACCAAAGGTGTCTTTTCATTGAACTTAAGAATTTCAAACTCCAAAAGAGAGGTGGTATTCTTATATTGAAGGTTAGAAAGCGTTGTGAAAGCATTAGGGCAAATAATTCTCAAGTCACATAAGTGTGGCTATGTGTTGATCACAGTGGTAATGGAAACTCAATACAGGTGTGGACTTGAAGGTAACTCAAATGATGCTTAGGAGACTTCAATGGAACCCTAAGAGGTCCTTATGATTTGAGTCCCCGTGAAACATGGATAAAGACCACATTTGTGGAATTGAAAGGTTAAGCGTTTGTGCATGGTTGACCTGCAGGCCTTATTTTTACTCATGCCAGAGGAAATTGGGGTTTTACATTCTTGAGTTTGAGTCATGTTGCCAAAGGACACATGTGCTATGCTGGCCAAAGGGCCTTTTGTGCTTATTGTTGTTGTGTAGTTGACTTCTACTGCAACTTAGCAAAAGATTAGATCATCAAGGGCGGACCAAAGTGTAACCTGGTAGGGGCAAGTGCTCCATTTGAAATTCCAAAGCATAATATGGTGTATGTTATATTATAAAAATATCCAAGTTAAAAATCTAATTATGCCCCCACTAAAATGATAAAATAATAAGAATATAATAGCTATGCTAATCCAAGATAGATATTATTTGTCATATTGACTCCAATAGTTTGACTAATATGGTATTTTTCACTTCAAAAGTTTTATGAGTTCAAAATTTTAAATTTTTATATTTTAAAATTATGTTTTATATTTTTTGGATTTGCCACTATACATTGTTTAAAGTGCTAAAAAAAAAAAAAATCTAAGTCTGAAAATAGGGAAAGCTAGAGCAATGCTACTAAGAATGTGGAACGTTCTAATTCATGGAATGAGGTGCTATAAAATGTGGAACCTTTTTTAGGGTATACATAAAAAGATATATTGGAGAAAAAAGTGTAATGATACTTATATATTTTGGGAAGGATGTTGAGGTGTTTTAAATGTAGAAGAGATTTTCTTTTGAGAAGATAGATTAATAATGATAGAAATAGAATTAAAATGTGATCATTCACACTTTTAACAAATAAAATGTTATGTGAAAAACATTGAATTGAAATTTGGATAGTTAGATTTAGCGCTTCAAAACAAGAATGTTCCACTTTTGGAACCAATACATGGCTCACTGGGGTGTTAGCATTTTTTAGTAGCTATTTAAGGTTTGAATGTTAGAAGAGTAAGATCGAAATGATATTTTAGTGTTGGCACTTGTTGTGGGAGCCAAACTTTTGAGCCTTGAGGATTCAAAGCTAAAATTCAAGCAACTAGCTAGTGGTTGCATAAATGATCAACTTTTGTACACTATGGTTTGTGAGAATATTGGGTAAGCTTCAATGAAATTTGGGGATGGTAACCCCTATATTTGTGAGATGATATTTGGAGTGTTTGAGATGTGGAGCTATCTTTGAAGTACACATGGAAAGAAAACAATAACAACCTCGGTTTAAAAATCTTATGGGACGAGGGGATACAAAATGAATATTGGGATATAGTAGCAACAACCAAGTGGTGGCATTGGGAAATGTTGGCCTAACCAAGGCTTACAACTCTTGATTTTGATAATAACAAAATAAGGTTATCTAATGTTTTTCAAAGTTGTGATATTTCAGGTATTGAAACAAAAGCATAATTCATGAACACAAGTGATCAATTCTGAAAGCCCAGGAGACCAACATGGAAAGACTCAAAGATCACAAGAACATTGAAAGCTCATATTAACACAAGTGATAAATACTGAAAATTCAGGAACTCAAAGCAACAACTTGAGATGAAATTTTTGAAAAAGAGTTCAAGAAATGAAGAGAGTCTAATAGGACATGTTTGTAAGTACTTCAAGTATTTTCAAATTATAAAATTTCATTTTGAAGATCATTAGGAATGAAGAGACCTAGAGACTTTAATTTTAAAACTTGGAATATATGTTTCAAAGAAAACAAATTAACATTCCAAGAATAGATAAGAAAAGAGAGAGATAATAACAAATATTTAAAAAGTCAAATCTTCTACTTGACAAGCGCCTGACTGCACATGGTCAGTAGGTTGCCGATTTAAAGACTTTTAAAATACACAGATAGAAGGTCGTTAGGTTACTGCCTAGACCTTGATAGGCACCTGACGAGGTTTTTTGAGAAGCCTGTTAAGGTTTCATCAGGCTGCTGTTACCCTTCTTCCCGTTTATTAAAAATGAGAAATTCAGTGACAGGCGCCTAACCACAAGGTGACAGGCAACTGCCACCATACTACTTGTGTTATTTATCAATGTAATACATTGACAGGCAACTGACTAGAAGCCCTAGGCTATTGCCACGTGGCAGATTTTAAAATTCATAACGGACAAATTTTTTACTTGGAGCTCAAACTTGTTCAAACCTTGGACACTACTCCAAGTAAACTTGGGGATCAAGTTAAATACTTTTCTATCTCTATAAATACACCCAAGATAAATTAATTCAATTACCAAGAATCAATTACAACATTCATACTCTCTCAAATTGTTCTCAAACTCTCAAGGGCTCTCTCACTCTCAACTTGCACGAAAAACTACTGAGGCTTTCTTGACTCTCAATCTCTAGTATTGCTCTACAATTTTAAATTCTTTCATTCATTGAAAGAATCCTTCGGTGATATATTCTTGGGGCTTCGATCTGAATTTCACATTTGATTTGCTTTGAAGTATATAGCTCTAAATTTGTACTAATCAGCTCTTTTGAGAGCATCTCTTGTACACCTTATTTCAAATCTTGTTTTGTTTATTGACGGTTCAAGTGCTTGGATCGTTGGATCGAACGAGGGAATATTGTTTGGAGAGGCGGGTACTAGCCTAAGTAAGGAGTGGTTGTAATGGTGTTGTTCCACCCGACAAAGGAACTAATATAGTGGAATCCTTTGGTAGTTTGCTAAAGGCAAGGACGTAGGCTGGGGAAAAGCCGAACCTCGCAAAAACTTGGTGTTCTTCTCTCTACTTTACTCTTTACTTTCTACACGATACTTTTATTTGTTGAATGCATATTGCTGATTGTAGGGCTTAAGTAAAAATTCAGAGAAGACGCTTAACTTTAAGTACATTTTTAATTAACCTTTTGCAGAAACCCACAAGGAAATACAATGGTTAATTTGTAGAAATCTTGGTTAAGAGAACACATTACAAATCAAAATCAAAACAGGGCTTACATATAAACACAGGGCTACTACCAAAAGCTGAAAGCATCAAGTTCTTAAATGACTGATTGATTTTAATATTGTGGTTGATTGGATTGTTTAAATTTCAGTACTTTGTGGTGTGTTTCGGTTGTGATTATAAATTGATTGATTTACTTCCGTTCTTATTATTACACTAAAACAAGTAAGAAATTAAAAAGAATTAAATTTTTAATTAGCCCAATTCACCTCCCTATTAGGAACACTATTATAATTATAATTGGTATCAGAGCCTAATTATAGTAAATCTTAATAAGAAGCTATATAAAGATCGAAATGACACACATGGGAATAGCTCCATTCGAAGAGTCAACCTCAACCTGACCACCAATCTTTTGTAGAATGAACTATACTTTTTGGAAACAACGTATGAGAATATATCTTCAAACTATGGATTGGAAAGCTTGGGAGGTTGTCACAGATGGTGACCTAATACCCTTCAAACTAGTAGATGGAAAACAAGTCCCTAAGGAGAAAAAAGGACATGACTGACTTAGATTACAAAATGCTGCAAGTTAATTCAAGCGCTATCAATGCTTATATTGTGCTCTAGATATTAACAAATTCAATAGAGTCATGACCTACAAAACAACCAAAGAAATTTAGGATAAGTTAGAGGTAACCTATGAAGGAACAGTCGATGTTAGAGACAATAGGATTGATATGCTAACTAGTGAATATGAAGCTTTCAAAATGAACTCAGATGAATCTATTACTAGTATGTAGACAAGGTTCACTCACATAATCAATTCTCTTAATGCCTTAGGAAAAACGTACACTACCTATGAGATGATTCGAAAAATACTTAGAGGACTTCCACTCATATGGGAACCAAAGGTCACAGCAATAACAGAATGTAGGAACCTTAAAACCACATCACTAGATGAACTTATAGGTTCATTACTTACTTATGAAATGGCCTTGAAGGAAAAAAATCCTAAACCTAAGCACAATAAATCTATTGCTTTAAAAGCGGCTAACGAAAGCTCAAGTGATGACGATAGTGAATCAAGTGATTTAGACCAAGATGAATTAGCATTCATTACCAAAAGACTTGACAAGTTCTATAGAAGAAACAAAAAGTTTCCTAGAAAATTTAGTAAAACAAAATCTGAAAAAGGGGAAACAAGTAAGAAAGAAAACAAAAATAAAAATGACCTACCTACGTATTATCATTGCTAAAAGCCAGGTCATATCAAGCTGGACTGTCCTCAACTAAAGAAGGAGAAGAAGAAAAAGAAAACAGCCATAAAGGCAACATGAGATGACGCAAGTTCAAGTGAAATGGAAAACGAGTCAAGCGGGCAAGAGATGGCTAACATGTGCTTTATGGCACATAATGAAGAGGTAAATTCTTACTACTCCTCATCGGAAGAATCTAGTGGTGAATCATGTGATGAATCTTGTGATAGCATGCCCTCCTACAAAGAACTTCAAGCCGAGTTGTTTGCTCTACATAAAAGATTTATTAAAGTTTCTAAAAGAAATATAACTTTGAAAGAGCAAAATAAAAATCTAATGAAACAACTTGAATCTTCTAAATCTATTGAAAAAGAGAAAGAATCCCAAATTGAAAATCTAAAAGAGAAAATAAATGATATATTAAAAGAAATAGTGAAAATACAAGTAGATGATCAAAGTAAGAAGAATTTAGAAATAATTGATCTTAAAAAGACACTTGAGGATAAAGAGAAAATTATCTACAACTTCAAGAAAGGAAAAGAAACCTTTGAGAAAATGATTGGACAACAAAGAATGCATGAAAATAAAGAAAGAATAAGTTATAATGGAATAACAAATAAAAGAAAGAAGAAGTTGTTCATAGGGTCCTTTGTGAAAGAAGCAAAACACTATGTTAGTACTTCCTCAACTAAGTACATGAATATACCACTTGCTACATGTGTGAAAACAAAGGACATATCATGTTTATCTACCCTCTTAAAAAGAAATATGTTAAAGTTAAAAATGAATGGAAAGAAAACAATGGAATTAGATATGATTTAAAGAAAATTAAAAAAATTTGGATTCCAAAAGTAACATCTTAAATCTTTCATTATAGGTATGTTTTAGGACAACACCATCAAAGGAAAAGTAGTACTTGGACAACAGGTGTTCAAGACACATGACCAGAGATAGAACCAAGTTCACCACATTAACTCAAAAAGATGGGGGCTACGTAACCTTTGGTGACAATGCCAAAGGTAAAATTATTTGAATCGGTAAAATAGGTAAAGAACCCTCTTTAACTATTGATCATGTGTAAAATAGGTAAAGAACCTCTTTAACTATTGATCATGTGTTGT
Organism: Malania oleifera; assembly: GCF_029873635.1. Lineage (NCBI taxonomy): Eukaryota > Viridiplantae > Streptophyta > Magnoliopsida > Santalales > Ximeniaceae > Malania > Malania oleifera. Next base: position 80,437,812 of record NC_080425.1, read on the forward strand.
TAGTAGATGGTCTAAAACATAATCTCTTAAGTATTAGTCAACTTAGGATAAAGAGTTTGAAATTATCTTCAAGAAAGACAAATGCATAATACAAAACCCTAAGAATAATGAAATTCTATTCACAGCACATAGAACAAACAAAGTATATTGCATAAATCTTGATAATCTAATATCTCAAGATGTAACTTGCTTGGCTGCCCTAAATGAAAATAGATGGCTTTGGCGGAGAAGATTAGGACACACTAGCATGGACATTCTATCAAAAATATATATAAAAAAAAAAATTAGAGAAAGACTTACCAAATACTAAGTTTATCAAAGATAAAATTTGTGATGCTTGCTAACAAGGAAAACAAGTCAAGACAAGTTTTAAAAAGAAGAAACACATATCAACTAGTAGACCCTTAGAACTCATGCACTTAGACTTTTTTGGACCTACTAGAACTCGAAGCTTAGGTGGAAAACAATATGCTTTTGTAATTGTTGATGACTATTCTAGATATACATGGGTATTATTTTTAGCCAACGAAAATGAAGCTTGTGATATGTTAATAACTCTATGCAAGAAACTTCAAAATGAGAAAGGGTATAATTTCACTAACTTTATGAGTGATCAAGGTAAAGAATTCAAAAATAAAGATGTTGAAAAATTTTGTAATGATCATGACATAAACCATAATTTTTCAGCACCTAGAACTCCACAACAAAAAGGAGTTGTTGAAAGAAAAAATAGAACCCTTCAAGAAATGGCTAGAACTATGCTAAATGAAAACAATTTACCTAAGTATTTTTTGGCTGAAGCCATAAATACAACTTGTTATGTAATAAATAGAGTATCTATTAGATCGAATCTAAACAAGACACCTTATGAATTATGGAAAGGGAGAAGGCCTAACATAGTTTACTTCCATGTATTTGAGTGTAAATGTTTTGTTCTAAATAACAATGATGACTTAGGGAAATTTGATGCCAAATCAGATGAAGGTATTTTCTTAGGATATTTTATAAATAGTAAAGCCTATAGGATCTATAATAAAAGAACACTTACTATCATTGATTCAATGCATGTAACTTTTGATGAATCAAATCCTTTTGCAAATCAAATAAAAAATGATGAAAACAAAGATATCTCACAAAAGGTGGAAAATCGTGAAATTAAAGAAGAAAAAGAAGAAAAAAATGAAGAAACTTCAAAAGAAAAATCCATAGAAAATCAAGAATTACCAAAAGAATGGAAATGCATAAGAAACCATCCTTAAGATCAAATTATTGGAGAACTTTCATGAGGAGGAACCACAAGATCATCATTAAAGAATATATGCAACTATTATGCTTTCCTATCTTAAGATGAACCAAAAAATGTAGAAGAAGCATTAAATAATGATTCATGGATTATGGCTATGCAAGAAGAGCTTAATCAATTTGAAAGAAGTCAAGTATGGAAATTAGTTCTCAAACCTAAAGATCATTCAATCATAGGAACTAAATGGGTCTTTAGAAATAAGAAAGATAAAATGGAATAGTTGTTAGAAATAAGGCTAGGCTAGTAGCTCAAGGATATAATCAAGAAGAAGGTATTGACTATGATGAAATTTTTGCCCCCATAGAAAGAATGGAAGCAATTAGAATGCTCCTAGCCTATGCAGCCCATAAAGAATTCAAGTTATATCAAATGGATGTAAAAAGTGTTTTCTTAAATGGGTATATAAATGAAGAGGTTTATGTAAAACAACCACCAGGTTTTGAGACCTAAAACATCTCGATCATGTATTTAGATTAACTAAAGCCTTGTATGGTTTAAAACAAGCTTCTAGAGCAATGAGAGACTAAGTAAATTTTTACTTAAAAATGACTTTTCAAGAGGGAAGGTAGACAACACCCTTTTCATAAAGACCAAAAACAAAAATTGTTAATAGTTCAAATCTATGTTGATGATATCATATTTGGTGCTACAAATGAAGAACTGTGTAAAGATTTTGCAACATGTATGCAAAAAGAGTTTGAAATGAGTATGCTGGGAGAGTTAAATTATTTCCTAGGGTTACAAATTAAACAAACTAAAAATGGAACATTCATAAATCGAACTAAATATATTAAAGATATGCTAAAAAAGTTTGATATGGAAGAAAATAAACCCATAGGAACCCCTATGAACACCTCAACAAACCTCGATAAAGATGAAAAAGGAAAACTAGTAGATTCAAAACATTATCGAGGAATGATAGGTAGTTTACTATATTTAACAGTTAGTAGACCTGATATCATGTTTAGTGTGTGCATGTGTGCTAGATTTCAATCAGAACTTAAGGAATCTCATCAAATTGTAGTCAAAAGGATTCTAAGATACTTGATAGGAACTCTTGATCTAGGCTTGTGGTATCCAATGGAAACTTATTTTGAAATGATAAGCTATTCAGATGCTGATTATGCGGGATGTAAAATAGATAAAAAGACCACTAGTGGTATTTGTCACTTTCTAGGACACTCACCAGTCTCTTGGTTTTCGAAAAATAAAAAATTTGTAGCATTATCCACAGCTGAAGCTGAATACATAGCAGCTGGTAGTTGTTGTGCATAAATGCTATATATGAAACAACAACTAAAAGACTTCAATCTTGAATACCAAACAATTCCAATTAAGTGCAACAATACAAGTGCTATAAATATTTCAAAGAATCCAATATCTCACTCAAGAACTAAACACATTAACATTAGACATCATTTCTTAAGAGATAATGTTCAAAAAGAGGAAATAATTATTGAGTTTGTCAATACAAATGATCAATTAGCTGATATTTTTACAAAACCACTTCTAGAAGATCGATTTGTATTTATTAGACAAGAATTAGGAATGTTAAATATATGTGAAGTCAACTAGAAGAGACAACAGAAAAATATGCAAGCAGCCTACATGATAGGTGACTGGTAGCTGAATAGAAGGTGCCTGACAGGCTACTGCCTGTTGAAATATAACTCAACAGGCGCCAGACCCTTCGAAAACAGGCCTGTCGCATGATGATTTAGTTCTAAAACACGCAAAAAACATAAATTTTTATACCCCAGTCGCCTGTTAACTCTTCTATAGCACTCAAAAATCCTTTCTTTCCTCTTTACTTCTCCATTCTCCTTCTCAAATCCGTCCCTTACTCCATCACCACCTCACCTCATCAAACCCTTATCCTCTTTAACCTAGGATTTCGATTTTCAAAATGCCAAGAATGAAAACCACCGGAAACAAAGAAAAAGCTTCCTCCTCCCGCTTAACAAGCAACGATGAAGTAGAGAAATGGCTGGTCTCCTCTCATGCCAAATCAATATATCGAAATCACATCTCAACCATTGATCCAAAATTTGGTAAAGTCCTGGATATTCCCTTCTTTGAATCAGACTTTCCTAAAATCACAATTTTGTTCAAAGACATAGGATGGGATGAATTTATTAAACATCAAGCCAAAGGGTATTATCCTGATATGATCAAAATTTTTTACTCAAACTTGGTGAAGAAGGAGGTAGGTATTTCTATTGATCTCCTAGGACATACCATCACTCTTACACCACACTCGTTCGGCAAAATTCTTCGCATAAAGAGTGGTGAATTCGAGTGCAATCCCATTGAAAAACAATGGATTATGGAGCAGGGATTCACTCCACATGAGTTTTTGCCACTTGTAATTAATGATCCTCCTGTTTACTTTGGTAATCCTCCACTTTATAAGAAGCTAAATCTACAAGCTTTAATTCTTCACAAACTCATTGCCTACAATGTCCTTCCTAGAGCCGGATCATATGATCATGTGTCCTTCTTGAATTGTTTTATAATGTGGTGCCTACTCAAGGGAAAGAAGTTGGATTTAACAAGTTTAATGCTTAAATGGATGGTCATGAAGTTGGAAGCTTATAGAATTGTACTTCCCTATGGAGGAATAATCTTTTTGGTTTTTGCTCACTTTCAAATCCTCACACCATCTTCCAAACTAGTAAAAAGAAGCCATTATGATCTATTCTCCTCAACCACACTAAAATTGATGGGTTACAAGAAGTACACTGAAGGATGGTTGCATAGAGGAAATAGTCCTGCACAACCGGAGCCTGAAGACCCTAATCCAGCTCTTGAAGAAGCTGATATGCCTGCATGGTTCATTCCCTTCTACCAACATTATTCTAGCTTTAACTCTGGCATGTGGACTGGTCTCACTACACTTAAAGAAAGAGTCTCCATTATGGACACTAAATACTCATGACTAGATCAACGTCTTGAAAAGATAGTACAACATATCACTAGTGCAGCCCCCATGGATATTAGTTCCACACTTGCTAGTGAAGCTGAATCCGATGAAGAATCAAAGAAAAGTGATGACGCGTCTAAAGAAAAATTTGGCGACAACTCTGCTGAAGAGATTGAGGAAGAAGGAGCAGCTTCTAAAGGAAAGGGCTCCAAAGGAAAAGAAGTTGCTGAAGATAGTAATTTAGAATCTAATGCTTGATTATGCTTATCATTGTTGTTTTGTAACTTTTTAAAAACTTTAACTTTTGTTCATATTTTGTTGGTGTATGGAACACTTACTCTTTATATGTTTGTGTTATTTCTTTTTTGATTGATGTCAAAAGGGGGAGTATGTGTATGAGCAAAAGATGGTTATGATAATTATGTATATTATGGAATTATGGAATATATTATGGTTATGTCACAATGGGGAGTATGCATGATGATTAGTAAGCATGATAATTATGAAATGATGAAGTATTTAAAATTATGCTCATTTGTGTTATTTCCTTTGAAGATCTATGCTTATTATAAGGGGGAGCCTTTTAAGGCTTACCTATCTTTTCTCCTTATTTGTCATCATAAAAAAGGGGGAGATTGTTGGTCTAACCAAAGCTTACGACTCTTGATTTTGATGATAACAAAGTAAGGTTATCAAATGTTCTTCAAAGTTGTGATATTTCAGATATTGAAACGAAAGCATAATTCATGAACACAAGTGATCAATCCTGAAAGCTCACGAGACCAACATAGAAAGACTCAAAGATCACAAGAACATTGAAAGCTCATATCAACACAAGTGATCAATATTGAAAGTTCAGGAACTCAAAGCAACAACTTGATGAAGTTTTTGAAAAAGAGTTCAAGAAATGAAGAGAGTCTAATAGGACATGTTTGTAAGTACTTCAAGTATTTTCAAATTATAAAATTTCATTTTGAAGCTCATTAGGAATGAAGAGAGCTAAAGACCTTAATTTTAAAACTTGGAATATATTTTCAAAGAAAACAAATTAACATTCCAAGAATAGATAAGAAGAGAGAGAGAGAGAGAGAGAGAGAGAGAGAGAGAGAGAGAGAGAGAGAGAGAGAGAGAGAGAATAACAAATATTTTAAAAGTCAGATTTTCTACTTGACAGGCGCCTGACTGCACATGGTCAGTAGGCTGCTGATTTAAAGGCTTTTAAAATACACAGACAGAAGGTCGTTGGGCTACTACCTAGACCTTGACAGGCGCCTGATGAGATTTTTTGAGAATCCTATTAAGGTTTCTGTTGACTTTGTGAGTCCAATCCGGTTTTAATAATGATAAATCACTTGGAATTTGATCTGTGCATTGAGATTGTGAACATGAACAATATTTAGCATGCACGGAAGGATAACAAGTCATGGAAGCCATGAAAATTAAAGCATACACAACCTGGAACAATTCATGGAACTAAAAGAGTTGAAGAATGAAGATGCAAGCGGCAAGTTCAAGATTGTCATGAGAATGAGTATTTAGAACTGAATGTACTCATATATTTCATATGATTTAATTTGAGGCTCAAATCATACTCTAAACTAACCTTAGGACTCATGCATCTCATGAACATCATTATGGGACATTCATGGACTTAGAGATATTTTTAAAATCCCGAAAAATGTTTTATAAAAGAGCCAAGAAAGAGAGCAAAATATATTTTTCAAATTAAAAAGAAAAAGTCCAGGAATTGGTCAGTTCAGAAGACTAAACTCTATGTTCTGTCGTCTGAAGATTGAACTTCAGAAGAACGAAGTTAGGTTTAGTCATTTGAAGAATTTCTTCAGAAGACCGAAGATTAAGTTTAGTCATTTGAAGAATTTATGGTGAAACACAAAACCTGGCAGAAGCACCTCAGAAGACTGAACTCAGACTTCAGTCGTCTGAACCCGACACTTCAGAAGACTGAACCCTAACTTCAGTCGTTTGAACCTGTGTCCAAATTAATTTTTTGAAGCTTTAAGGAACTTCAGTCATTTGGGTCTTAACTCTCATTCGTCTGAACATGCGGGAAAGTTTAAAATTTTAATTTTTAATGAGAGAACACGCGAGTTAATTTTTGATCCAACGATTAAGATTCATTCTAAGGGCAAGGTACCTATATAATGAACATTTAAACCCTAGTGCCCTAACCAATATCAAAGAGAACAAGAAGAACGATAAGAAACAACCACAAGAAGAAGAAAATCAAACCTTTGACATATGATTGAGCATATTAACACAACTTGAGAGATCACACAACTAAGGTTGTGATTGAGATTTCAAATCTTATATACTACACATCTGAGCTAAAGCCACTTTGATCCTCAAAAAGTTTTCTTGTGATTATTGTGCAAACATTTTGATATTGAGGTTTGGTAAATCAAACTACTTGTTAATATTTAGCCTCATAAAGTTCTTCATATAAACTGATTTACGTGTTGATATTTAGTTTTCAAAGAACTTTTCATCTCAAAATCTATTATTAAATATAAGCTAAGTGATTGATCTTGAATGTACTTACTTATAGATTATTTTGATAAGATCAATACTTAAGAAATGTTTTCGCCATTGGTTAAACGGTTTTAATTCAAGTGAGTATTCAGTTAAAAGACTCTATATTTTAGATATCTTAAAACCACTTGATTAAATATCCTTAGTGTTCATAATTATATATTTATTAAGGGATATTTTCTGGAAAACATTATATTCAGTTTTTGATCTTTGGAAATCATATAATATATATATATATATATATATATATATATATATATATATATAGATTTGCATGTTACAAATATTGTATTGTGGTTGAATATTCGATAGAAAGCTTTTTGATTTTGATCGATATAATATTGAAGACAAAGCTTTTGATAAGTTCACATTTGATATTCGTGCATTTTCAGGAAGTGAACTAGAACCCTAATTTTCTCCAAAACTTTTACTTAAATCATTACTTGGGAGATTTTAAAAAAAAAAAGGGAAATTGGTTGAAGCATTTCATTCATATAACGATTGTATCGTTATATACATACTAAGCTTCAAGTTTTCATCATATGTATATGTGATAGGTTTCAATTGAACTCATCAGCTTTGTTAGAAGTATATTTTGAGTTGTTTTGCAGATTTGATATTATATTATAATCACGGTTCAGATTGTAAACAGGGTGAAGAGAAAGTTGTATCTCTTGTAAGGAGAGGATGTAAAGGAAGCTCTATCCAAATTAAAGGAGCAAGGATATAGTGGAACCTTTGAGTGGGTTGCTTAAGGTGAGGACGTAGGCCGGGTTAGTTGAACCTTATAAAATCGTGTTTGTCTTTTCTCTTCCCTTATCTTTTTATTTTCTGCACTGCATTTCATTACTCGTATTTCATGTGTATATGTTTGAATAACCTTACACGCACTTAATTAGGTAAAAGAATTCTTTGATAAAATAAATATAAATCAGCCTCAAACTCCTACATTTAATTTGTTAAACATAGAAATTGGGATTAAGTGGTAATTAATCTAAAAGATTTTAAAAATACCCAATTCACCCACTCTTGGGATTACACATAAATTAACAATTTCATCAGACTGCTGTCACCTTTCTGCCCATTTATTAAAATTGAGAAGTTCAGTGACAAGCGCCTGACCACAAGGTGACAGGCAACTACCACCCTACTACCTGTGTTATTTATCAGTGTAATACATTGATAAGTGACTGACTAGAAGCCCTTAAGCTACTGTCATGCGGTAGATTTTAAAATTCATAACGGACATATTTTTTAAAAATCAATTACTTGTGGCTCAAACTTGTTTAAACCTTGGACACTACTCCAAGTAAACTTGAGGATCAAGTTAAATACTTTTCTACCTCTATAAATACACCCAAGATAAATTAATTCAATTACCAAGAATCAATTATAACATTTATACTCTCTCAAATTGTTCTTAAACTCTCAAGGGCTCTCTCACTCTCAACTTGCACGAAAAACTACTGAGGCTTTGCTGACTCTCAATCTCTAGTATTGTGCTACAATTCTAAGCATTCATTGAAAGAATCCTTCGGTGATATACTCTTGGGGCTTCAATCTGAATTTCAAATTTGATTTGCTTTGAAGTATATAACTCTGAATTTGTACTAATCAACTCTTTTGAGAGCATCTCTCTTACACCTTGTTTCAAATCTTGTTTTGTAGATTGACGGTTCAAGTGCTTGGATCGTTGGACCGAACGAGGGAATATCATTTGGAGAGGCAGACTCTAGCCTAAGTAAGGAGTGGTTGTAATGGTATTGTTCCGCCCGGCAAGGGAACTAATATAGTGGAATCCTTTGGTAGTTTGCTAAAGACGAGGACGTAGGTTGGGGATAAGCTGAACCTCATAAAAACTTGGTGTTCTTCTCTCTACTTTACTCTTTACTTTTTGCACGATACTTTTATTTGTTGAATGCATATTGTTGATTGTAGGGCTTAAGTAAAAATTCAGATAAGACTCTTAACTTTAGAAAGTACGTTTTTAATTAACTTTTTGCGGAAACCCACAAGGGAGTACGTTGGTTAATTTGCGGAAATCTTGGTTAAGAGAACGCATTACAAATCAAAATCAAAACAGGGCTTGCATATAAACACAGGGCTACTACCAAAAGCTGAAAGCATCAAGTTCTTGAATGATTGATTGATTTTAATATTGTGGTTGATTGGATTATTTAAATTTCAATACTTTGTGGTATGTTTTGGTTGTGATTATAAATTGATTGATTTACTTACGTTCTTATTATTACACTAAAACAAGTAAGAAATTAAAAAGAATTAAAATTTTAATTAGCCCAATTCACCCCCCTCTTAGGAACACTATTCTAATTTCAGGAAAGGATCTCAGAGGCATATATTGAGAAGGGGAATCCCAACTAGTATGACTTTTTGAGTTGAAGTGCCTTTGGGGCATGACTAAAGTGTCTCCAATGGGTCAACTTTAGGAAGGAGTTTACCCTTGGTGTTCACTCAATCTCATTTACTTGCAAACACATGCATCTCACATGACAAATACTCTAACATTAAAAAGGAGGATGCAATACCAGCTTTGCCTTTGCATAGCCACAACTACAAAATTTTCAATATTCTATTAGTAAAAATGGCCTAAAATCAAATGTAGCTTTACTTCCACCATCTTTAAAACGGGCATAGACTAGCTATATGACATTAATAATGGGGGAGATAAGAAGTAAGTTACATTTAATATCAATTACTAAGCTAGTGTCTAGGCGTAGTATTTGGAAATATGAATTTTATGAATTTTAGGACTTAAATTTAAATATAGGTACATCCAAATCCACATAAATTCAAATTCAAAGTCTAAATTTCATGCTCCCAAATGTAAGGTAAATGTTTTTGCTCCAAGGCTCGCCGTCACAAAAGACCAAAGCGTCTTTCGTGAATAGAAGGAGTGAGATGCTTATTCTCAACCCTCCTTTGAATTCACAAAAAAATAGATCCATGATCTTCCTCTATATAAAGTCAAACTCAGTGTTCCATGATGAACAGGAATAGGATCAATGATTATGGATCACCTTGCCTTGTACCTTTCAAACATTTGAAGAACCCAATTGATTCTCTGTTTACCATAAAAGATAGATAAGATACAACTACAACATCAAATTTCTCCATTTCAAGTGGAACCCAAATCCTCTCCATTATGTATAATAAGAAGTTCCAATAAACATCACCATAAGCTTTCTTTAGATTCAAATTGTGTAGCAGTCCACACTCTCTCCTTTCCCCTTTATAAGAGAATCTATACATTCAATGGCAATTAAAGAGGCATCTAAAATTTGTCTACCTACAGAAAAGCATTCTAGTCTTAGGATACAAACTGGTTTATTACACTGTTGAACCTTCTAAATTCATACAATTCCTTTTCTTTTACTTTTTGTGGACAAGGACTACAAAATTTTGCTACATTCAAAATCTCCTTAGTTTTAGAATTTGTATATAGTATCCGGTACATCCCTTAACTACTTCCCAAGAATAGAAGAAGAATGCCAATATAATAGCCAATGTGCCTTATTCCCATTTAAACCTTTATTTGCATTGAATACTAAAAACAAAATTGAATTTATGTATTTCTTGAATATATTTTGGACAACCTAATTTACAATATATATAATACAATCAAAAGTTCTAACTATGGAAACAATCTCCTAACAGAATCACTCTCAATAATATGCAATCTTCTATCTTTACATACTTTCCTAATTTCTTCAAGATACAGAGAGATACTCGGGATTTCTACACTCCCTCTCAAGTTAGATCATAGATATTGATCATATCCAACTTGCCAATGAAATCATCAAAGCTCTGTCGGGCTAATCCTTTAGTAAAGATGTCTGCAATTTGTTCCTTGGTAGGTACATAAGTCATACATATAGTTCCTTCTTCAACCTTCTCTTTGATAATATGTCGGTCCGCTTCTATATGCTTATTTTTGTTGTCGTGAGGTCCTAGACCCAGCCAGAGACCAACTCTGGCAAAATGGGGTACGACTGCAAATTGGGAAAGGATGGATGTGTGATTTTGAAAAATATATTTTTATGGAAAAATAATGTGTGATGGAGTCGCCACTAACCTTTTGGAGTACGGTTAGAATACTTGATTGTTACCCCGTTAGGGATAGAATCAGTCTGTATCACCAGAGTCGGGTTTGGGGGTACGGTTACACAAGGGGAAGGTATTAGCACGCCTTATGCACCCGTTTTTATGAACGGTACCAGACTAATAAAAAATTATCCCAAAATAAATGTAATAAGCCTTTCAAAACTATTCCCTTTCAAAAATTGAAAGAATGAAAATACTATATATGTATTCCCTCAGAGCTGGGGCAATCCAATACTCCGAAAAGTCCATGCCCTTTGTTGCAATCATCGGGATGGATATATTATTATTATTATTATTATTATTATTATTATTATTATTATTATTATATGCTAGGATATAATATAACATTTTATATGATATATATTAAAGAAACTTCCTGAGAAGAAGGAGGTCTGTTGCAAAACAGAGAGCTGGGCACAACTCTCTCGTCACCTCCCTCCATTCTTCTGTCTTTATCATCTCATCTCTCGATGAATATTTGGCCGATCGGAAAACGGAAGGTACCGTTGGGTTCCTAACTCCGCCACCGATATTTCTACCGAAGCGGATTTATCGTAAGAGCAGCATAGGTTCCGTTCCTAAGGTTAGATAATTTTTTCCTATTTTCTCAATTTCTCCTTAAATCTGCTATTAAATCGATGATCGAGCACCACCACAGGGTCTTAGTTGCAATCGTTGTCATTTTGGCCGAAGTAAATTTCTAATTTGAGTTTAATAAGCCCCACTCCAAAGTGAGAGTGAAAATTGGGGAATTAAGTAAATTGGATATATTTGAAGGTATAATTATTTATTTAGAATTTATTAGCTTAGGAAATATTAAAATAATATTTTATTTAAGATTGATTTAATGAAATTAGGATTTTTATTTTAGAACTCGGATAAGCGCCACATGTATCTTTTCTAGGTCCCTGTTGGCGTAGTTCAAGAAATCAAGTAAGGGAAAAAATATATATTAAACCAGAATTTTTATGCATTTAATGGAAAATAAATTGTGTTATATATACGTATATATGTTTCGGTATGAGTTTAACATGTCAACCATTTAAATTATGTTTTCCAAGCTTAGGGCTGTTTATTAGATACGTATATGCAAAAATAAACTGATGGAAGTGAAAGACATTTTCAGGATGATTATGCAAGATAAGAAAGCTATATTTTGAGTATATGAATGTTAAATGCAGGTTAAATTATTTTATGAGGAATATATATATATATATATATATATATATATATATATATATATATGAATTTTACTACTAAATAGTGTGGCGTGAGTAAATTGAACCTTGTATAGGACTATGTTATAAGTATGAGATACATGTTATGTAGGAAATGCACCAAAATGAAATGTCTTATGGAATATGCTGCATGTGTTTGTTAATGTAAATCATGTTTACGACAGCCAGAAGGGAGTTGTAGATGTAACGACTTCAAATTCTCAATATATAATGTAACAAATTAAATGAAAAAAGTTGGCCCGAACCCGTGGGTAACGGGGACACCTGTCAATCACAGCGGAAACCTAAGCAGCAGTAAACATAAAATCTCAAACATCAAACCATAAAACAGAATACCAAAATTTACTATATCATCAAATTACTGTTCCTATATACAACCTCCAAAAAGTCAAAATAACACTAAGATCATACAACAAAAATCTACTAATCCTAGTTCGACGCTTACCCTTTTAGTGGGGAAGTTCCAATTACTCAACGGCGGCCCTGACCCGCCGATCTCTCTGGGTTTCCTGAAAATCATTTAATGTTCAGGGGTGAGACACTTCTCAGTAAGGGAAAATAAACTAAATACAGCTGGGTGGCAACATAAATATTTAATGTAATTATACATATATAGTACATTTCATATATCTGCAGACATTTATCATCACATATTGAATAATCATATACTTTCATAATTGCTAATAAATCATATCATATGTAAACATATGTTATACTGATAATACTGAAAACATACCCAAAATGAATAACTAGCTGGTGTCATATATTACCTCCCATGACGGGTTGTACAGCCCGAAGGCGAGACCCAACAATGACTGGCCGACCATTGCCTAGTTAAATATGTATGTAAGTATAATGAGTCCGCCACACCCTGGTCCGGACTTTCAGGTGGACGTCCACACTCTACTAAAAGCCACATCGACTATCCATCTCCCACCTCCTCGTGGGGTGATTAGCACTAATTTGATTATAAACATCTGATATATAAGCTACGGTACCGAGCCCCTGAACTGAACTGAACTAAATTAACATTCGGGTTCTGATAACATATAATACATGATTACACATAACATCATTACGGCTTTGTGCCGAACATATCGTAATTACAGCCCAAGCATAACATAATTACGGTCTCGTGTCAAACATATCATAATTACGGTCTCGCGTCGGATTCATTTCAGGTATATACATTCCGAAAATAAATCAATAATCATGTATTCGTCAAAATCATCATAACATAACATATCTTTTCATAATACCTAAAAACATACTTTGCTCATAAAATCTTTCATATCATAAAAAGTTTCACGTAAAATAATATTCATGCCACACATGTGTTGTATAAAATCATATTTCTTATTCTAAAATCGTAATTTTTTGACATCTCATACATACATATACATTTCAATATAATAGCAGCATTTTCCAAACGTACATTTCATCTGTAATATACAAATATAACATATGTTTTTCTGAAAATAAATTTACTCATAATTAATAATAATTTGCATGAAAAATAACTGTTTTAATTTATTCCCTTACCTGACCACTGAAAAAGCCCCTAAAATATCCTAGTCTAACCCTCATAGGATTCTCTGATCAATACCCTGAAACTGAAAATTTTCAGTATTAAACCTCAGTATTTTCATATGTACATCATTTCTTATAACTACCACAAGATCAAATTTGACTTAAAAAGTCTTACCTCAACTTAAGGATGATTTTCAACTTGCTTTCACTAACGATCCGCTTCGGCAGATTTGGGGAGAACTTCCCTAGGAGAGTCGTGGTGACTTCAGAACGTCGAACCGGCGTAAATCCGGCCTAAAATCGAAGAGAGAGAGAGAGAGAGAGGACCGAAGGGAGGAGAGAGAGAGAGGATGAAGTTAGCTTAATAGGGAAGTTAAAACTCGGATTTTAATATTTATAGAACAAGGGAATTCGTCGACGAGCCACGTCATTCGTCGACGAATCCTTTAATATTTTTGTCGACAAAATTCAGTCGACTCATACCTTTCTCGGTATTTCTTTGTCGACGAATTCTCTTCTACCCTCGTCGACGAATCCTCTATGTTCGTCAACGAGTCCTCTAGGTATTACCTTTCCTCTTTATCATTTAAATTTCATATTTATTCGGATTGTCACAGTAGATCATGTTTATGACAGCCAAAAGGGTGCTATGTATTATGCTTATGATAGCTAAAAGGGTGCTATGGATTATGCTCATAACAACCAAAAGGGAGTTATAGATCATGTTAATGACAACCAACATGGAGCTGTAGAAATAACAACCAAAAGGGAGCTATTGTAATTAAAAGACAATGAGAATGATAAGGAAATATAAAATGTGAACAATGTGAAATGGAATGAGTCACGTAAAGTAAAATGCTATGAAATGGTTAAGATAAGAACATGAACAAATAAGAATTACAGGATAACGATAGGCAGAATAATTTATTATGGTATTATCAGTATGTGTGCTAGTAGAACGTGTTACGTTTGAGCGGGGCCAACTCTTCGTCTGAGGGTTTACTGAGAAAGACAAGTGCACTAGTAAGTATCAGATGCGGCACTAGGTTGCATAACGTACTAAGGTAGAGGGAAACTATTTGTATAAGTGGGTAGATTTCCTTATTCTCGGGATCTTCGCTGGTAAACATTTATATGAATTGTGTGAGTACGAGATTACATCACTACCTAGGGACTTACTGCGTAAGGTGAGTGCTCTGATATACTTCAATTGTGACCTTTGAGTTACTTAAAGTATCAAAGCTAAGGGATGCTACTTGTATGAGCAGGTAATCACCCCTATCCTTAGATAATCTCGTGGGTAAAATGTCTTGCATGTGTTTGATTAGCAACATGAAATGATTTCAGAAATTATACTAATGATTTGCAAATGATGAAAATGTATACTTATGTTATTTACAAACTTCATGTTAACCACATACTATTTTAATATATTGTTTTTCCCTTACTGAGATGAATTTCACCCAAATATGAACTTATCTTTTTCAGGATCTCCACAAGATCGAGCTTAGAGAGCTCGATGTGTTTGTAGCATTTTTGGGATATGGAAAAGAAATGATATATACTTAGCTGATATTTGGATTGTATATAAGTTATGTTTTATGTTTTAAATCTTTTGAGATATGGATGGTTGTAAAATATACTGGTGTTTGTGAATACTGAATATTTTTGGAGATATGTGTATATATGAGAATACATGTGATGAACAGTTATTTTATATTATAGATAAAAATAGTAAACTCTGGTATTATATTTGTGGAGATTATATTTATATTTTTTGCTGCGTACATGATATTAGAATGTGGATTATCAGGTAAATGAACTGATTAGTAGCACTCCAAGCCCACATAGAGGGTCAGTGTGTGACATTCCCAAACTCTTACATTCCACACTAGTATTGTGTCAAACATAGATTCAATTTTGAGGGGCGGGTAATCATTTGCCGAGAATGGCGCGCACCTTGTCTTAGCTGGTCCTTCAATGTTGCCAAAAAAAACCTATAAATCCAAATCAGAGTCGTAAAGTTTGTTCTTACTCAACGAACGTAGAGGACTATCAGTATCATGGTCTGATGCATAAGTAGGCGAAGATGTCCCATCTATTTTGGGAATTGAACACACTCTGATACTACCTCCACGTTCCCCCCCGCACCACCTTGCCCCACCAAGTTCTCATCCACTCCAATTATCTCCTCCTCCACATATGCACAAATCAAGGCTTGGTCCTCTTCAAAATCCATGTAATTCTCCTTATAATACAAAATGACTTGTTTTAAAAAAGTAAATATTTGAAACTAGGAACATAGTTAACTAACAATATCAAGAATTTTCAAGATTAAGCATTATATGTATTTATTTTCAAGAGAGAGAGCAGGAAAAAATCATATAAACAAATATCCTCCCAAGTTCAACTTCAAAGCCATTGAATCATCTTAACTATGCTTAACCCAGGTCTAATGCATGCATGTACGTAGCATTAAGAAGCATTTCTACAGTATTCTACCACTAAATATACAGCAGATACATACAAAATGTCCAGATAATTAATGCAGCAGTTTTTGATTCTTGTCCTTTATTTGACTCTTTCACTACATCAATCTTCTTTTCTCCTGCATTCAGTAAAGAAAAATGTTTAAGAATGATAATAAGGGGATTAAAATCTCTCAAAGTCATGTTTATTGTACTCTACTCTGTTTATAGCATCCAAATTAAGCATGCCGATGAAAAAAGAAGAAACAAAAAAGTGCATCTGCTTTTAAATTAAGACACCTTTGTAGATGTGCTTATATAATGAGATTCTGATACGATGACAAGCTCATTTAATGAGATAGCCAACTAAAACATAATTTTTTGGAACAAACAAAAAAGTGAACTGAAAATTTTCAAGGTAATGGAGAAACTAACCAGCCGTGAGAAAGGAAATCCACTAATGGAGAAACCAACCAGCAATGACAAAGGAAACCCATTCATTCATCAATCACTGGAGAAAGCAAGGGCTTATTTGAGAAGAAAGCTTCCAAATTCGCCACCATAAGCTCGTACAAATCCAAGAAGGTTTCCTTCGTAAAGACAGCTGCATGTGGTAACAACACAACATTATCCAATGCAAAGAGCTCTTTAGGAACACTGGGCTCATTCTCAAACACATCCAATCCAGCACCAGCAATATCTCCTTGCATCAAACACTGTACCAGTTCCTTTTCATCAATAACTGCACCTCGTCCGATGTTAATAATGACTCCGTTCTTCCCCAGTGCCAACAAGACTTCCTTATCTATCATATGGCGGGTTTGACTAGTTAATGCACAACAAATGACAAGGACATCGCTATCAGCTGCAAGTTCACAGACACTAGAATAGTAAGGGTATGACACAGGCGGCTTCTTCTTCCTTGAGTTGTACAAAATGATGCAGCCAAAGGCCTGAAGCCTTTTTGCAACTTCTAAGCCAATGCTTCCCAATCCAACAATGCCAACTCGCTTGCCTCCGATCTGTAATCATCGGTCATCACCACCACATAAATATTATGGAATAGATAACATAGTTCAACTATCAGAGAGGTGAGATACCAGATAATACTGTGTAAATATCATAGCATAAATAACATTTGAACACTGCTTATTTCACTTGTTGGATCCTGCGGTTGTGCCCCTACAAATATCTCTGATGGATTGCTGCTTCTACTGTTGATCATTCAATGGTAGTCTTAGCCCAAGCATTCAAACACCGCAGTGAGAAGGATTTGTGTTCAGCAAAAATATAGGCAGAACTCAATCATTTAGATAGATCACTATATCTCCATACCCATCTCTCATATCGCATGATTTTCCTCAAAACACAGCACTCTTCGCATTACTGCGTCTACTTTGTCAGTGGGTAATTAAGAACCAAACATGTAAAAGCAACTTTGAAAATATAAAAATAAAGGCGCTATTTAATGTGGCTTTGAACATTCTTTCCTTCTATGAAAGAAAAAAAAATACAAGAGGCATAAGTGCAACAGATTTCTCGACCTTATTTATTTTTTATTTTTTTAAATCCTGGAATGTGATTTCAAAGAAGATCACAAACCTGATGGATCCATACCCAATCAAGAGCAGCCGGCTGCTGCTCCTTCAACATTTTTGGCGCCAGTTGCTCCTCCGTCAATCTTTGCTGCACTGTTTCAATCTTGTCAGCACCAGCTGTCCAGAATGTCAAAATTAGGCAGCCTACCAACTTTGATTTTTGATCCTCCCCTTCCCTATATATGTGTGAGTGTGTGAGATGAAAAAAATAAGAGAGAAGACAACACAACACAAGGCAAGGCAGAGGGAACACCGGAAATTCTTTTGTAAATTAGTGTGTATTGTGAGTCGGCAGAGAGAGCTGTAAGAGTTGAGTGATTATTGCATCATTCCTCCTCTGTATTTTTCCCAGTACATATAGTAATTTCTCTCTCTCGTAGACGTAGGCCGGAATTTGGCCGAACCACATAACTCCAGTGTCAATATTTTTCTGTGTGCTCGTTTATTTTACTAATTAGTCAACTGGTAAACCCAACAAAATGGTATTAGAGCAATGTTGAGCATTTCTGGTAAATTTTCTCGATGAAAGAAGGCATCTATGGCTCTCGGATAGATTTTTCAAGTAGCTTGAAACTTCAAATTGATCAGACCATCGCGTAGCTTTTGTCAATACGATCGCAGCAGTGAAGACGACGTCAAAAGTTGACTCCGAACAAAGTCATCATACGGGCCACCGCAATATTGCAAATTATACTTTGTTTCTTAAAAATTTGCAAAACCTGCAAGTCTTATTTGCAGTGAAGAATATGGAGAGCGCCACATCAGTGTGGCCCACTAGACACGTCATCAAAGTGGGTCCCACTTTCCACGTCATTAGCAAACCTTATGTGCCATGTCATCGCAGGCCCCACTATGCCACCTTAGCTGCATGCCCCACTCTGCCACCTTAGCTATGGGTCCCACTCTGCCATGTCATCACGGGCCCCACTCACCAAGCTAGCAAACGGCGTTAGAATATTCCGTCAACCAGGGGAATATTCCATTAAGTTGAACCAGGTCAGTCTAGATTTGTTTTTGGGCTGAATCAAGTCAATTTTGAGCCCATTTTTGCAAGGTTGGATTGGTTTCCAACAAAATCGACCATTCCAAACGCAACCGTGCATTCGGTTTCTTGAGATTCTGTCCCGATTTTTCTATATAAGTAGATTAGTGCTTAATAATTACTTGAAATCAATAGAGGAGTTAGACTAGGGTACTATGATCAAGGCCTCTAATTATACTCTTTGGAGGTCTCAAATGGAGGATCTCCTCAATTTTAAGGATCTGGCAGATCCTTTGGATTATAAAGGTGTGAAACCAGATTTCGTCAAAGACGATGATTGAAGAAAAATGAATAAGAAGACCATTGGTCAAATCAAACAATGGATTGACCATAAGGTATATCATCATGTTGCATAGGGGACTGATGCTTATAAACTTTGGGAGAAACTGGAAAACATGTATCAAGCCAAGACCGCTCGCAACAAACCCACGTTAATGAGACGGCTTGTTAATATGAAGTTAAAAAGTGGAACCTCTATAGCTGAACACACTAGTGAGTTCCAAAACCTAGTGAATCAGCTTTCATCTGTGAAGATGGATCTTTGCGATGAAACAAGAAAAATTACTGCTCCTTAGCTCCTTACCAGACAGCTGGGAGACATTGGTTATCACTCTTAACAATTTAGCTCTTGATAGCAAACTTACCATGGCGATGGTAAAAGATGCCTTATTCAACGAGGAGGCCAGGAGAAAAGAGATGAGTGTAGATCAGTCACAAGCCTTTGTTGCTGAAATCAAAGGCCGACCTCAAGGAGGTACTAGTACCAGAGGTAGAGGCAAAGGTAGAAGCAGATCTAGAGGAAGGTCCCAGGATCGTGGTAGATCCAATGATGGTAGAAGTTGGCAAATAGGAAAGATCTCTTATTACTATTGTGGCATTGAAGGCCACATGAATAAAGATTATCGAAAATTTCGGCAAGATCATGGTCAAAGTAGCCAACAACAAAACAAGGACGAAGGTGAGAGCTTGGTCACCTTAACCCAAGATATATCAGTATTTTCGATTGATAAAGATACATGTTGTCATATTGGGAACCACGACACTGAATGGGTGGTAGACATAGCAGCCTCCTACCACGCTACTCCCCACAAGGAGTTCTTCATGGTGTATAAATATGGAAACTTTGGTACAATAAAGTTGGGGAACACCAATTCTTCTCAGATCGTGGGAATTAGAGACATGCAGATTGAGACCAATACTGATTGCACCATAACACTGAAGGACCCAGACTTTCAGCTCAATCTTATTTCTAGGGCAGCCCTTCATAAACAGGGTTATGAAAGCTACTTTAGGAAAGACGCTTGGAAATTGTCAAAAGGTGCCTTGACAATAGCATGAGGACGTATTTGCTACACATTGTACAAGACGCAAGTAAAGATTTGTACTGATGTCATCAATGCAGTGAAAGATAAAGCATCACCAAACTTATGGCACAAGAGACTCGGATACATGGGTGAGAAATGACTCTTTATACTGGCGAAGAAGGCATTTATCAAAATCACAAAAGGTATTGCTTTGAACCAATGTGATCATTGCTTATTTGGGAAACAACACAGAGTTTCATTCAATTCCTCTATGAAGAGAAGGTCAAAACCATTTAGTTCAGTACACTCTGACGTATGCGGACCCATAGAAATAGAATCAATCGGCGACAACAGGTATTTTGTTACCTCTATTGACAATGCTTTAAGGAAGGTGTGGATATATTTTCTAAAAACAAAGGACCAGGTATTTAAATATTTCAAGGAATTTCATGCTATGGTAGAGAGGCAAACAGGGAAGAAATTAAAGTGTCTCCGGACAGACAATGGAGGCGAGTATACTTCCAATGAGAGCAAAGTATAATGTGCTGAACACGATATCAGGCATGAAAGGACAGTCCCACGTACCCCATAACATAATGGTATAGTTGAAAGTATGAATCGGACCTCAGTATGGCTAAATTACCTAAGCCATTCCAGGGGAAAGTTGTTCGTGCCGCATGTTACCTTATCAACATATCACCGTTAGCACCATTTAATTTTGGAATTCCAAAGAACGTATTGACTAGAAGAAAAGTTTCTTACACTCATCTAAGAGTGTTTGGGTGCAAAGATTTCGCATATATATCTAATGAGTAGAGGCAAAAGCTCGACGTGAAGTCCATTCCATACATCTTCATTGGCTATGGAGATGATGAATTCAGCTATAAATTATGGGGATCCGGAGAGGAAGCATGTTATCAAATCGACAGATGTGGTTTTCCATGAAAACCAGGTGTTTGAGGACTTTGAACCACAAATAAAGTCTAAGTAGCCTAGTTCCAGTGCTCCAGACATTGTATTGGATCCTACACCATCATATGCTCCTACAAACTATGGAGAGCTGTAGGATGATCCTCTGGAAACAGAGGTAGACCGTGTTGAGCAGGGGGAGCAACAACCCCCTTCACCAGAAATTGCAGAATCATCACATCAGTCAGATGATGAAGCATCTCCTCCTCCAAAAGATGTTGAGCCCAAAAGATCTAAAAGAGGTCGTGTTCTAATTCCGTCGAGAAGATATCTAGGACCAGAATATCTTTTACTCACTGATGAAGGAGAGCCAGCAAGTTTCCACGAGGTCAAATCTCATACTGACAAAACCAAATGGGTGGAAGTTATGTAAGCAGTGATGAATTCTTTATATAAGAATCAAACGTATGAGCTGGTAAGACTTCCCAAAGAGAAGAGAGCACTGAGGAACAAATGGGTGTTCAAACTGAAGAAATATGGTGGTGGACAGATAGTGACACATAAAATCAGATTAGTCGTCAAAGGTTTCGAACAGAAGAAAGGCGTTGACTTTGACGAGATATTTTTGCTAGTAGTGAAAATGATAACAATTCGAGTCATACTCGGATTGGTAGCCAAGTTAAATCTAGAGCTTGAACAAATGGATGTGAAGACAGCTTTCCTACATGGAGACTTGGAAGAAGACATTTACATGGAGCAATTAGAAGGGTTTGAAGTTCCAGGGAAGGAACACCTAGTCTGCAGGTTGAAGAAAAGTCTCTACGGTCTTAACCAAGCACTGAGACAATGATATAGAAAATTTGACTCTTTCATGGTGAGTCATGGATACAAGAGGATTGCAGAAGATCAGTGTGCATATGTTCAGATATTCCCTGATGGTAGTCTTGTCATACTACTGCTCTATGTTGATCATTGGTCAGGATGCAAGCAAGATCAACAAGTTAAAGATGGAGTTGTCTAAGTTATTTGAAATGAAGCACTTAGGCCCAGCTCAGCAGATCCTAGGCATGAGGATCAATCATGATAGGAAAGCAAGAAGTTGTCTCACTCATCAAGGGAAGAAATGTCAACAGTCCCATACTCATCAGCAATTAGAAGCTTGATGTACGCAATGGTGTGTACGAGACCAGACATTGCCCACGCTGTAGGCGTTGTGAGCAAGTTTCTTTCCAATCCAGGGAAAGACTATTGGGAAGCTGTGAAATGGATTCTCAGGTACTTGAAAGGTACATCGGGACTTTGCTTATGTTTTGGGGAAGTTGAACCAACCTTGGAGGGTTACACTGATGCAGACATGGCTGGTGATCTTGATGGAATAAAGTCCACATTAGGTATTTTGTTCACCTTTGTGGGGGGAGTTGTATCGTGACAGTCAAAATTGCAGAGGTGTGTTACACTATCCACAATTGAAGCAGAGTATATAGCCGCAACAGAAGCTGGAAAGGAGATATTGTGGTTAAAGCAGTTTCTTTAAGAGTTAGGGGTCAAATAAGAAAAATACAAAGTACATTGTGATAGTTAGAGTGCGTTGAACTTGAGCAAGAATTCAATGTACCATTCCCGAATAAAACATATTGACATTCGCTATTATTGGATACGCGAAGTGATGGAACAACAACTGTTGAGGCTAGTCAAGATTAATACTAAAGAGAATCCAACAGACATATTAACAAAGGTGATGACTTATGAGAAGCTCCAGCTATGTAGAGATATAGCTAGAATGGACGTCAACTGAAGATTGACATATTATTCTCCTTCTATGGGTATATAGAGGGGGAGAATTGATGGATCCATACCCAATCAAGAGCAGCCGGTTGCTGCTCCATCAACATTTTTGGCACCAGTTACTCCTCTGTCAATCTTTGCTGCACCGGTGGCTACTCCGTTTCAACCTTGTCGGCACTGATTGTCCAAAATGTCAAAATTAGGCAGCCTACTAACTTTGATTTTTGATCCTCCCCTCCCCTATATATATGTGTGAGTGTGTGAGATGAAAAAAATAAGAGAGAAGACAACACAACGCAAGGCAAGGCAGAGGGAATACCGAAAATTCTTTGGTAAATTAGTGTGTGTGTTGTGAGTCGGCAGAGAAAGTTGTAAGAGTTGAGTGAGAGTTGAGTGATTATTGTATCCTTCTCCTCTGTATTTTTCCCAGTATATATAGTAATTTCCTTCTCTCGTGGACGTAGGCTGGAATTTGGCCGAACCACGCAACTCTAGTATCAATATTTTTCTATGTATGCTTGTTTATTTCATTAATTAGTCGACTTGTAAACTCAATACCCTCTATATTCCAATTAATTGGCATGTCCTCGAAGAGTCTACTTTAATTTGCTCTTCACGAGTCAACAATTGCTTCAGAAAAGGGGGAAAAAAATTCAGAGTACACTCTTCTCTGTTGTCTTGTAATTCTATGCTGTAAATCTGCTTCTGTGATTCTATTCTGCAACTCAGTTCTGTTCTGTAGTTCCAACCATCTTCACAATGTTAAAAATATAGCAATGACATAATTCTCTATAAACCTTTTTTCGGATCAAACCTCCTTATCAATACTACTATTGAGGTGATTGTTCCCCCTTTAGGTGCCCTTTTGGCTAGTACGGATTAGCTTTATTTGCATATTGCAGAATCTCTATTCGTTCCATATACATAAATTAAAATTAAAATAAGTCATAGGAATAACCTTAGAACCAAGAGGATAATCCCCTGAGATCTTCCAAAGCCCAGCGCGAACATACCGGTTCGCGGCCGATACCTTTCGGAGCACATCAAGCAGAAGCCCGACCGCCGTATCCGCTACTTCAGCGGAAAACACAGTCCCGGCATTAGCGACTGCAATTCCACGGCGGCGGCACTCCGGCAAGTCGATGTGGTTGAGGCCCGCGCTGGTGGTGACGATGAAGCGGAGAGACGGCAGCCATCGGAGGATTTCCGCGGTGATCGGGGATTCACCGGAGCAGAGTGCGGCACGTACGGACTGCGCGTGTGTGGTGAGAAATGTGACTACGGGGAGCGGCGACTCCCATGCTTTCAGGAATTGGAGCTTTTGGGAAAACTGAGCCTCAAAGACGGTGAAGACTGGAGATGGGCGGAGAACAAGAACTAGGGGTAGTTCTCGGGGGCGATGAGGTTGAGAAGCCATTGAAGCTGAAGAGAGAGAGAGGTGACAGAGGGCGAGCTAAAACAGAGGAGTGCAGAGCAGGAATGGTAGCAAAAGGAAGAAACTCCGACGAAGTGGGAAGGAGACGGCGTGAGCAAAGTGCGATAGGTCCACCAGATGGCCGCGGCTTCTCTCCTTGACAATGGGAGCTCGTTGGCAATGGCCACAAACGCAAGCCCCCACTTACCAAAAACACAGTAGGTTTGTGGAACTCTATAAATATAAAATTATCATTTTTCCCTTCCATTTTGACATATACACATAAGGTTTGGAGAAGACATACGAATAGAAAGTATGAGACAAGATAAGAGATAAAAAAAAAAAGATATATTTTATATAAGGCCGATTTCAAATCATCTTATAATTTTTTTCAAAATAGTGAAATTTTTTATCTCATCCGCTCGTGAAGTAGGAATAGCCGAACCACGTAAAATTTTTGTTTTGTCTCTATTTATTTTTCTACATCTTTTACAATATATCATCAGTAGGAAACTCTATCTCAAATATTTATTTAAATCTTATTTAATTTATTTCTTATAAGTTTGCTCCATAAGAGTATAATATTTTTCAAAAGAAAATATGTCTTTTAAAGTTAAACAACTATCAATCTTCATAAGAGATTGTAAGACATCCTGAAAAGGGTATATTTTTAACCTATCGAAGAGATATTAAAATCGACCTCCTAAAGAGATGAGACGTTTATCCTCCATATGAGATAGTACATTTAACCTTCGACAGAGGTGATAAATTATTACCCATTTTCATATTAAAATTGAAATTGTACTCTTGAAGAGTACAAATTGAAGAAAAAAATAATGTTGCTGAAGAAATATATTTAAGTATCTCCGAAAGGGTGGAAGTAAGATTATATCTATTATTATCTCAATTTTTTATATCTATTATTATCTCAATTTTATTTCAATTTTCACATTTTATTTTTTCTAAACTACATTATTATTGTTAATTTATTCAAAAGTCAAATCGAAACAAAATTGAATTTGTTTCCCTTAATATTAAAGGTAACAATGATTTATCATGAATTCTTGATATTGATATTCATTTAAATGTAATGAACTTGGAAAATACTATTTTAGATGAAAATGTCAGATACCTGTAAGATCGTGCAAAAGTTATGATCTTCCTCCGTCATCATTTAAATGAAAAATTAAAGACTGAACACCTCATTATCAAAGACTCACTTATCTTATGAAAAAATTTAAAGGATAGATTTGACCATAAAAATATTATGATTTTACCAAGCGCTCTAAAACTAAAGATGTATTCCCAAGAGTGGGATAAATTAGATATTTAATAATTATTTAGCAGAATTTCAATTTATTTTTACCTGTTAAATTTAAACCAACCACAATCACACTCAAATATTAATCACAATAATCTAATCAATGAACATACTATACCAATCGACAATCCTTGTTATATATATGAAGCTGAAAATACAATCCACAAATTAAACTTCATATATTTCAATATTCAATTTTGAAATTCAACAAGAATTAATGATTTTCTCAAGGCGCAAATTCAGTAATATAAATTGGAAACCTATGCTTCAATCAAGCATTCAATCACAATAATTTTACCTCAACAATTCCACACCTGAATTCATATATCAAAGTTTGTCTAATTTTTAATCTAACAACATAAAATCACATTCAATATAATAACTCCATTCAACCACAATCAAATCTGAATATTCAGAAAAGTTTCCAATGAATTTAAAAACATACACGCATATTATAAGATGCAAGAATTAAAGAGATAGGGAAAAATAGCTAAACACCGGGTTTTTTCCAAGGTTCGACCAGCAACCTACATCCTTGTCTCAAGCAACTTGTTATGAGAATTTCCTTTACCACTTTGTTGAACAAGTGAAGCAAACCTCTCTCCGTTGGCAGGTGGAAACCCCTCTCTAACGAGAACACCCTCGCGCTAGGCAACGATTCAACAATCCTGAACCGTCAATCACAAAAAAATAGACAAGCAAGTATGCTTGTATAATAAAAATACTCTCAGCAAAGCAGAATTTGTATACGTTAGAGCACAATATACTTCAATAAATCAATATAGAGATGAAGCTCAATAAGAGATTAAAAAGGTCCAAAATTAGCATGCAATTCTCAAAATATCCAACAAGAGTATGTTTAACATGATATTCAGTAAGCAACATGCAAATCATTTGCAAGAAGATCCATATTTAGCATGAAAAGCTCAATATGCAGAATAACAAAGAGAGATAAAAAAATAGCAAATAAGATAATAAAAAGTTTAACCAACAAACAACAAAGTCAAGTAGCAAAACATTACAGGTCAAGTGATTGTAGTAAATAAAAATTAGAATAGTCATCAGATCTGCATCCATCATGCTCCTCCTTATCATTATCCGCATCATCATCATCTCTAGAGCTTGTCACCATGGGAGTCTTCCCTCCGGAAGATCCACCCATTTAACTTTCAATGCACCCAAGCCGTTGATCGAATGAGGTTAAGCTGGATTGGATGGCATCATACTTCATGTTCATGTCTACACAAAATCAAAATTTTATATTATTATCCATAATCCAAACTAAACCTAGATAATGGGAGGTGCAAAATGTAGTGATTCCAAAAAATATATTTATATATATATATATATATATATATAAAATTAATTAACAATAATTATTATTAATTAAATAATATAATATAATAATATATTAATATAATAAAATATTATAATATTATATATATATATATATATATATATATATATATATGTATATTTAAGTTAATAACTTGAAGCTTTTTAAAGCTTTAGGAAATCAACTTCCTGAATCTAGAGAGGCGCCCCCCAATTCGCCAACTCTCTCCCTCTCCTCAACTCATTTTCTCTCTTCTCGATTTTTCGGTGAAACGTGCGTCAATTGAAAAACAAAAAATATCTCTATATTTCAAATTTAACCACCAACATTTAATCGGAGGAGATTCGTCATTTGGGCGTCGTCGACGCCACTCCTAGGATAAGGTAAGGAGAATAAATTATGTCACGCAAATTTTAAAATATTTCTAATTAAATTTGAATATATGAATTTAATTATATTTATGTGATTTAAATATATGCCTAGGATTGAGGATATTTTGAAATTAGATTAAACTACGAGAATTTGATCATATTGGTATTTTTAAGTATGTTAGAAATTAAATTTAAATATGGGAAGAGGGTCATACCCGCGTTTTCTTTAGAATTTAGTTGGTTAATGAGAGCGTGTGAGCCTTAGGATGTTAGGATAGCAATTATCTCGAGGTTGAGCTAATTAAACTAGGGTATGTGAATACAGAGATTTGTGTGAACGCTACAGGCACAGCTTTAGGATCCCTGCAGACATTTCTCCAATAATCAGGTAAGAGGATAGATTATGTTAGGTATTTTTAGAAAATTTACCGATTAAAATGCAGTATTTGTTTACAGAAATTATATCTATGATTTTTCTGGGAATTTTGGCATTTAGAAAATGGCATTCATGAATTAATGTATATTTAGGAAGACATGCATTTTGAGCTAAGTAAACCCTAAAAGAAGATTTAATACTATTTTTCAGCGAAATATATTTTTCCAAGGCAGATAGCGTATTTTAGAATAATACCCAAATTGTGTGGCTTGAGTATAAATATTTTATGGAATAGATAAGCATGTTAGATTATTTTTATGATTATACAAAACATGTGTGGCCTAATAATGATTTTTCAGAAAATGTTAAAAATATTACAGAAATTATGATATGATCAGCTTAGTTGGCCAAGTGCAGTGACAATTTAGTCAGCCTAGCGCTGTGATGAGTTTAGCTGGCCCAGCGTCGTGACAGATTAGTTAGCTTAATGTCGTGACAAATTAGTCGGCTTTATGCCATAACAGCTCAGCCGATCTAGTGTCGTGACAATTCAGCTAGCTTATGCCGTAATCCATTATGATGTGATAGTTTTTATATAGAAATTATGATGTGATAGATTTTACGCAGAAATATGAAAATGAGATATGTTACAGTTATAATATATGAAACTATATGATATCAGAACCCTGATGGACTAGGTATGTTTGAGTATGGCATAGTAGCTAGCTAGCAAGATCCGAGAAGTGTTACGGAGAGTAGAATACCCCCGAGAAGTGTTGCGAAGAGCGGGATGGGTTCGGACCAGGCTGGGTGTACATTGTTCATATTTCACATTTCATTTCTATTTCATTTATTTTCATTTTCATTTCATTTCATACCTAACATCTTTCAACTGTTTTACTTAACATTTTTCAGCTGTCATACATTTACCCAACATCTTTTAGCTATTTTACCCAACATTTTTCAGTTGCATAAATTTACCCAACATCTTTCAACTGTTTACATGGTTGACACACACAAGCAACATAGTTCATATCATATTTTATTTTCAATGCATTACTTACTTAACTTACATTTCATACATTTAACATATATTTGTACAAAATCTCATATCACACTATTTAACAGTAAAATTCATACATATTCCTGTAAAATAGGTCAATCCACATATAACTTTTAATTACTGAAAATATAATTTCCATTTCTTACATAATTATCCAAAAATTTCCTTCAACTTTCTTCAATTCATCTCCACAAATACATAACTAAATAAGTGGTCTTAGGCTCAAAAATCATAATTTTACATGATTGACATTTTAATAATTCACACCAAAATATACATATAATATAACATAAATTATTATCTTTAATTTCATAAAATCTGCTTTAACATATAATTTCTTCTTATCTGATTTCTTAAACTACGCCAATAGAAACCCCGAAAAATACCTGCGACACTTATTCCGGACCCTGAAATTAAAAATTCTAATTTCATTAAATTAAATCTAAATAAAATATTATTTTAATATTTCCTAAACCCATAAATTCAAAATAAATAAATATACCCTTAAATATAGTCATATAACCAAATTTCTCAAATCTCACTTTTACTTTGAAATGTGGCCTAAAAAATCTCAATTGGAACTTTACTTATGTCAAAATGACGACGATTACGAGTAGGACCCCGTGATGGTGTCTGATTATCGATTTAACAACAGATTTAACAAGAAATTGAGAAATTAAGGAAAAATTGTCTTACCTCAGGAATGGTACCTACACCGCTCCCACGACAAATCTGCTCTAATAGAAATGTCAATAGAGAAGTTAGGAATCTAACGACACCTTCTGTTTCCTAATCGGTCGAATATTCTTCTAGAAATAAGGGGAGAGAGAGAGGCAGAGACAGAAGAAGAGGACGAGCAAAAGAGAGTACAGAGTGAGGCGCAGGAGACATGGAGAAAAGAAGGCTTCTGAAGAAGGAAGAAGGTTAAGTAAATTATATATATATTTAAACTTTAACTTATATACATATTATATATATATATATATATTATAATAACTTACCTATATATATATACTTATTACTTTAACCATATATATACCTTAACCTTATACATATATACCCATCATATTATTTACTTAGTTAATTCAAGTTAATAATGTTTAACTAATTAATTACTAATAAATAATTTTAATTTAATTTAATTCTTTTTTTTTCTATTTCCTTTATTTGTTTATTTAATACATTAATTTAATAATGTTTAACTAATTAATTGATTAATAATTTTAATTAATTCAATTTTTTTATTTTTTTTTTATTACATTCTTCCCTCCTTTAAGAAATTTCGTCCTCGAAATTTTGGTAACTAATCAACCATTTCCTTAACTTCTAAAATCAACTAGCCTAACCATCGAGTTCAAATCTTGCATTCTAATTTCTCTACTCGGAAACATCACCATCAATAGATTGGTCATGATTTTCTGAAGCTAGTTACTTATTCAGAAAAACACAGAAGACCATCAAGGAATTTCAGCCCCCAAGTTTACAAAACACAACTCAAAATTCCTAACGGTATCTTAATCTACCAATCACTATCCTTATCGCAACTCAATCTTATACTCTGGTATAAATCATTTATAACCTAATACTCTAACATTTCCATATCCAGGTGATGCGTAATTAATCACACTTCCATCTTCCCACACGAAATCAATCCATCTTCCCTTACCCGTGCGGGCAAAAACAGAAGACTCAAAATCAATTTCTTCAATATCCCCACACACACATACATACACAAACATACACATGTTTAATTTTAAAATTGTAACCTACATAATATGTGTAGGTCATTATTTCAGCTTGCAAATGATGACTGTCAAACTTATTCAAAAGATACTGAAAACTGGAACAAGTTTAATTTTTGTTTAATTTTCATATAATTTGGACGAGTGTAATGGAGTCTGGGAGGCTTAAATAATGCTTTCAGTATCTTAATCATTTTTACAATTTTAATTTTAACGAGTTTACTGTTGCAGTGGCTGCATTTCTAACGTAATGGCTCAAATCCGACTGATGCACCTTTGTGTTTTAATGTCACAAGGAACAAAAGATCAGAGATGCTACCCTCCATCAAACATATGTCCTTTAAATTCTAATACCTTTTGCAGATGTGAATCAGTTCATGCTTTAAAATAATTAAAGAATGAATGTTGCACAATGGAATATTGGCAGTGATAGTGCAAAGTTTGCTCAGAGGCATGCAAATTTAATATGATAAGAATCAATAAATCATGAACATGATACAAAATGACTTTTTTCAAAAAGTAAATATTTGAAATTAGGAACATACTTAACTAACAGTATCAAGAATTTTCAAGATTAAGCATTATATGTATTTATTTTCTAGAGAGAAAGCAGGAAAAAATTATATAAACAAATATCCTCCCAAGTTCTAACTTAAAAGCCATTGGATCAACTTAACTATGCTTAACCTAGGTCTAATGCATGCATGTACGTAGCATGAAGAAGCATTTCTACAGTATTCTACCACTTAATATACAGCAGATACATACAAAATGTCCAGATAATTAATGCAGCAGTTTTTGATTGTTGTCCTTTATTTGACTTTTCACTACATCAATCGTCTTTTGTCCTGCATCCAGTAAAGAAAAATGTTTTAAGAATGATAATAAGGGGATTAAAATCTCTCAAAGTATTGGCTATTGTACTCAACTCTGTTTATAGCATCCAAATTAAGCATGTCAAGGAAAAAAGAAGAAACAAAAAAGTACATTTGCTTTTAAATTATGACACCTAAGTAGATGTGCTTAAATAGTGAGATTCTGATACGATAACAAGCTCATTTAATGAGAAAGCCAACTAAAACATTGTTTTTTTTTTGGAACAAACAAAAAAGTGAATTGAAAATTTTCAAGGTAATGGAGAAACTAACCAGCGGTGAGAAAGGAAATCCACTAATGGAGAAACCAACCAGCAATGACAAAGGAAACCCATTCATTCATCAATCACTGGAGAAAGCAAGGGCTTATTTGAGAAGAAAGCTTCCAAATTCGCCACCATGAGCTCGTACAAATCCAAGAAGGTTTCCTTCGTAAAGACAGCTGTATGTGGTAACAACACAACATTATCCAATGCAAAGAGCTCTTTAGGAACACTGGGCTCATTCTCAAACACATCCAATCCAGCACCAGCAATATCTCCTTGCATCAAACACTGTACCAGTTCCTTTTCATCAATAACTGCACCTCGTCCGATGTTAATAATGACTCCGTTCTTCCCCAGTGCCAACAAGACTTCCTTATCTATCATATGGCGGGTTTGACTAGTTAATGCACAACAAATGACAAGGACATCGCTATCAGCTGCAAGTTCACAGACACTAGAATAGTAAGGGTATGACACAGGCGGCTTCTTCTTCCTTGAGTTGTACAAAATGATGCAGCCAAAGGCCTGAAGCCTTTTTGCAACTTCTAAGCCAATGCTTCCCAATCCAACAATGCCAACTCGCTTGCCTCCGATCTGTAATCATCGGTCATCACCACCACATAAATATTAGGGAATAGATAACATAGTTCAACTATCAGAGAGGTGAGATACCAGATAATACTGTGTAAATATCATAGCATAAATAACATTTGAACACTCTGCTTATTTCACTTGTTGGATCCTGCGGTTGTGCCCCTACAAATATCTCTGATGGATTGCTGCTTCTACTGTTGATCATTCAATGGTAGTCTTAGGCCAAGCATTCAAACACCGCAGTGAGAAGGATTTGTGTTCAGCAAAAATATAGGCAGAACTCAATCATTTAGATAGATCACTATATCCCCATACCCATCTCTCATATCGCATGATTTTCCTCAAAACACAGCACTCTCCGCATTACTGCGTCTACTTTGTCAGTGGGTAATTAAGAACCAAACATGTAAAAGCAATTTTAAAAATATAAAAATAAAGGCGCTATTTAATGTGGCTTTGAACATTCTTTCCTTCTATGAAAGAAAAAAAAATACAAGAGACATAAGTGCAACAGATTTCTCGACCTTATTTTTTTTTTTTTTTTTTAAATCCTGGAATGTGATTTCAAAGAAGATCACAGACCTTCTATATCCGAAGAGTCTAATTTAATTTGCTCTCCACGAGTCAACAATTGCTTCAGAAAAGGGGAAAAAAATTCAGAGTACACTCTTCTCTGTTGTCTTGTAATTCGATGCTGTAAATCTGCTTCTTTTTCTATCTCTGATGTCTGTGATTCTATTCTGCAACTCAGTTCTGTTCTGTCGTTCCAACCATCTTCATAATGTTAAAAATATAAGAATGACATAATTCTCTATAACCCTTTTTCAGATCAAACCTCCTTATCAATACTACTATTGAGGTGATTGTTCCCCCTTTAGGTGCCCTTTTGGCTAGTACGGATTAGCTTTATTTGCATAGTGCAGAATCTCTATTCGTTCCGTATACATAAATTAAAATTAAAATAAGTCATAGGAATAACCTTAGAACCAAGAGGATAATCCCCTGAGATCTTCCAAAGCCCAGCGCGAACATACCGGTCCGCGGCCGATACCTTTCGGAGCACATCAAGCAGAAGCCCGACCGCCGTATCCGCTACTTCAGCGGAAAACACAGTCCCGGCATTAGCGACTGCAATTCCACGGCGGCGGCACTCCGGCAAGTCGATGTGGTTGAGGCCGGCGCTGGTGGTGACGATGAGGCGGAGAGACGGCAGCCATCGGAGGATTTCCGCGGTGATTGGGGAGCCACCGGAGCAGAGTGCGGCGCGTACGGACTGCGTGTGTGTGGTGAGAAATGTGGCTACGGGGAGCGGCGACTCCCACGCTTTCAGGAACTGGAACTTTTGAGAAAACTGAGCCTCGAAGACAGTGAAGACTGGAGGCGGGCGGAGAACAAGAACCAGGGGTAGTTCTCGGGGGCGATGAGGTTGAGAAGCCATTGAAGATGGAGAGAGAGAGAGAGAGAGAGGGAGAGAGAGGCGACAGAGGGCGTGTTGAGATTGAACACCTCCCTTCAGCTTACATTGAAATGGAGACCGCACTAAATGGTGATTAACAGCCCTTCACCAACCTTGCCTAGGTAACATTAAATTACCATATTTAAATTTTTTGCTAACCACTCCACCTGTCCATGGCTATATACAGCAGTGTGCTATATTGTAGTGTATACTATATGAGAAGTGTTGTGTGTTGTGTTGTGCGCAGAGTGTATGTGCTCTATGCAGAGCAGAGAGTTATAGTGTGAGAGAGAAAGAGAGTTGAGCTGAAGGCAGTAGTATCTTCCTCCCTGTATTATTCTCCTTATTATAGTGAAATTAGTGTGTGCTCCGTGGACGTTGGTCAATTCAACCAAACCACGTAAAATCTGGAATTGTGATTATTTATTTTTCATGTGTGTGATTGTTGCTTCTAGATCCACCCCCAACAATTAGTATTAGATAGAGGTTGGAGCAAAATCACCAGATCAGAGAAAAATTCCCAAATTGGAGCCTCTGTCCAGTAGCCCAAAACACAGTTTTGAGGTCACCATCACATTCATCTCGTCGAGACGAAGCCAACGGTGGCAACCGAAGCTCAAAACGAGCTCGGACGGCACCACACGGGCCTGCACGCGTCGCCAACGTCTGAACAACGTTTCCACGCACCCCACGCGCCGTAGACAGTCGGCAAATCATCCCACGCATGCCCACGAGCCGATGAACGAACAGAAGGTAGAAGACGATCCACGTCAGTGACACTTCAGTGGGGCCGTGCGCCGAGCAAGCGGCCCAGTCGGCAGCCATGTCATCACCCAGTCAGCGGCCGAGCCAGCCGACACATCACCCCGAGCCCACGCCACGTTAGCTGTTATGTCAGCAGATGGGACCCACAGTAACACAATAGTATGTGGGCCCACAGTGCCACGTTAGTGTCGCATCAGCAATGGACCCCACACTATCATGTCAGCCAACGACTTCACTAATGCCATTAGGAATATTTCGTCAATCAGAGGAATATTCTGTTATAGTTGACCAGATCTTTGGCCGGACTTTTCAGAGCCATTTCGAGTCTGTTTTTTCGAACGACTTGAACCATTTCTAAGCTTTTCGGCAATTCTGGATCCATTTGTGCTGTCCATTTGATCTAATTCCATTTCTAGGTAAGCGAATCGAGAAGTCAAATGAAAAGAACTCACAGATTGGGATGTTTGACGGTGCGAACTTCAGTTTCTAGAAAATACAGATTGAAAACTACTTGTTTGATAAGGAGTTGTATTTACCATTGAAGGAGATGCCAGAATCCATGAAGGAGAGCGAGTGGGAGTTGCTTGACCGAAAAGCTCTTGGAGCTATCAGAATGACGTTGGCAAAGTCTGTTGCCTTTAACATCAAGCACTTGACAACCACCAAGTCCCTTATGGATGTGTTATCCAA
Source organism: Malania oleifera (assembly GCF_029873635.1). Classification (NCBI taxonomy): domain Eukaryota; kingdom Viridiplantae; phylum Streptophyta; class Magnoliopsida; order Santalales; family Ximeniaceae; genus Malania; species Malania oleifera. Next base: position 80,472,853 of record NC_080425.1, read on the forward strand.
TATGTACGAGCAGCCATCAACTGTTAATAAGGTACACTTGATGAAAAGATTGTTTACCATGAGTATGTCTGCAGGTGAAAGTTTTAGCAAACACCTGAATAATTTCAACGAGCTGTCAAATCAACTCGTCTCAGTTGGAATTAAATTTGACAGTGAGATTCGTGCCCTACTGATTCTCATTTAGCTACTTGAGAGTTGGAAATGTATTGTTACTGCGATCAGTAGCTCCGCAGGAAAATCAAAGTTGAAGTACGATGTGGTCATTAGCATGATTTTGACGGAAGAGATCAGAATGCAGTCGAACAATGCCTCCAATTCTAGTTTAGCCTTGAATGTAGAAAGATAAGGAAAAGGAAGCGGACATGGACGATCAAACAATCGCGGCAGATCTAGGACCGGACAATCTAGATCCAGAAATCCTAGTGGTTCCCAAGACACAAATAATGTTGAGTGCTAGAACTATGGAAAGGCCAGACATTTTAGAAATCAGTGCAAAGGTCTGAGGAAGGAATCTGAGGCGAAGACAGAAGCAAATCTTGCCTCTTCTTCAGGAGAAAAAGATGCATTGATATGCTCTCTGGAGAGCAAGCAGGAGTCTTGGGTCTTAGACTTCGGAGCCTCATTTCATGCCACTTGCAGCAAAGATTGCCTAGAGGTGTACACACCAGGTAATTTCGGTAAGGTGTACCTTGGCAACGATCATCCTTGCGACATAGCTGGCAAGGGATTTGTGAAGATCAAGATAAACAGCTCAGTATGGAAGCTGAAGGGTGTGAGATATATTCCAGACCTAAGGAAGAACTTGATCTCAGTTAGTCAACTGGAAAATGAGGGATACACGATGACATTCATTGGTGATGAATGGAAGGTTTCAAAGGGTGTACTAACGATTGCACGAGGTAAGAAAAGCGGGACACTTTATCTAACATCCAATGCCTCCATGTCTATTTCAGTTGCTACAGGAAATGACGAAAGCAACATCTGGCACCAACAACTCGGTCACATGAGCGAGGAAGGACTCATGGTGATACACTCAAAGGGAAAATTGAGTGGTCTACAATCGATCGAGATTAACATGTGCAAGGATTGCATATTCAGGAAACAGAAGAGAGTTAGTTTCCAGACAAACACTCGTGCCCTAAAGAATGAGAGACTAGAACTAGTCCACTCTGATGTATGGGGACCGACGCCTATCTTATCCATAGGTGGAAGGAATTACTTCATCACATTCATTGAAGATCATTCTCGGAAGGTATGGGTTTACTTTCTGAAGTATAAGTCGAAAGTATTTGATGCTCTCAAGGCATGGAAAGCTATGGTTGAAAATGAAATTGGTTTGAGAATCAAGAAGCTGAGAATAGACAACGATGGTGAGTATCAAGATACTGGGTTCAAGAAATTTTTCTATGAGCACGGTATCAGGATGGAAAGAACTGTGTCAGGTACGCCTTAGCACAACGGCGTAGCAGAGCGGATGAACTGAACGTTGACTGAAAGAGCTAGAAGCATGTGTATACAGTCGGGCTTACCATTGCAGTTCTAGGTAGAAGTAGTCAGCATAGCAACATACTTGATTAATAGGGGTCCATCAGTACCTTTGGACCACTGTATACCAGAAGAGGTATGGAGCGAAAAAGAGGTGAGACTTTCACATTTGAAAGTTTTTGGTTGTGTTGCGTATGTACATATCAATGATCATGTCAGAAACAAGCTTGATCCTAAGTCTTGGAAATGCACCTTTGTCAGTTACGGTGAAGAAGAATATGGGTATCGCATTTGGGATGAGGAAAACGAGAAGTTGATTAAAAGTAGATACGTGATTTTCAAAGAAAAGGTGATGTAGAAAGACAAAAACACAGCAGAATCCACCGAACCAGTTCAGAGATAATCAACCTATGTAAATATGGATGATGTCCCAAAAGGTGTCGGGACGCAACAATAGAATGTCGAGAATACTCAGGCAGAAGAACCAGTGGAGCAGATCGTCGCACCACTGCCTCCTACTTCAGCTCTAGAGCTTAGGAGATCTTCTCGGCCCCATATACCAAATAAAAGGTATAAATATTATTTACTTCTTATAGATGGAGGAGAGTCTGAATGCTATAATGAAGCATGTCAGGTGGCAGATGTGAGCAAGTGGAAGCTTGCGATGAAGGACGAGATGAAGTCCCTCACCTCCAACAGAATGTGGGAACTAGCTGAGTTGCCTAAAGGTAAGAAGGCCCTTCACAATAAGTGGGTGTACAAAATCAAAAAGAAGCATAATGGCTCCAGGAGGTACAAGGTTCGGTTAATAGTTAAAGGCTTCGAGCAGAAGGAAGGAATTAACTACACCAACATCTTTGCACCAATTGTGAAGCTGACAACCATTAAATCAATCTTGAGCATTGTTGCTTCAGAGGGCCTATATCTTGAGCAATTAGATGTGAAGACGACATTTCTTCATGGTGATCTTGATAAGGAAATTTACATGCATCAGCCAGAAGGATTCTTAGAGAAAGGTAAATAGAATTTGGTGTGTAGGTTGAAGAAGAGACAATGGTACCGAAAATTTGTCGGCTTTATGCACAGGAATGATTTTCTAAAGTGCAACGCCGACCACTGTTGCTACTTCAAGAGGTATCAGTACGGCTATATTATTTTGTTGTTATATGTGGATGACATACTAATCATAGGACCAGATATAGAAGAGATCAAGAAATTGGAGCAGTAATTGTCAAAAGAGTTTGACATGAAGGACTTAGGCTTAGCGAAGCAAATACTTGGAATGCGGATCTCTAGAGATAAGCGATAGGGAACATTGTAGTTATCTCAGTCGGAGTACATTAGCCATGTTTTACAGAGGATGAACATGAGCAGTGCTAAAGCAGTAAGTACACCATTAGCAGGATACTTTCGCCTCTCCAAGGATCAGGTTCCCCAGACAAATGAAGAGAAGGACTTTATGGCTAAGGTACCTTACGCCTCAGCCATTAGAAGTCTCATGTATGTCATGGTTTATACCAGACCAGAGATTGGCCAAGCAGTGGGAGCAGTTAGTAGGTTCATGTCAAATCCAGGGAAGACTCACTGGGAAGCAGTGAAGTGGATCTTCAGGTACCTCAAAGGCACTATTGATAAGTGCTTATGTTTCAGCAAAGGAGACTTGAAAGTCAAAGGGTATGTAGATGCCGATTTTGCTAGTGAAGTTGATCGCCGCAGGAGCACCATCAGATATATGTTCACTATTGGCACAACAACTATTAATTGGATGTCGTAGATACGAAATATTGTTGCCCTATCCACTACAGAAGCTGAGTACGTAGCAGGGACAAAGCCAGCAAAGAGATCATTTGTCATTAGGGTTTGCTGACAGAGCTTGGATTAAAGTAGGAGAGGAATGTTTTGTATAGCGACAATTAGAGTGTGATACATCTGGAAAAGAACTCTACATTTCATTCCATAACCAAACATATTGGACTACGTTATCACTTCATTATATCTCTATTAGAGGATGGAGTGTTGGCACTTGAAAAGATTTAAAATAGCACGAATCCAGCTAACATGTTAACGAAGGTGGTGACTACAGAGAAGCTGAAGTTATGCTCATTTTCAATTGGTCTTCATACTTGAAGACAAACATGAGCACATCATTCACCTATACACTGGTTGAGATGCTGCCTCCGTCTCCAAGTGGGAGATTGTTGAGATTGTAGGTGTGGAGTCGTCGGTAGCAACACCTCCCTCGTAGCTTACATTGAAATGGAGACTTGCAGTAAATGGAGACCAACAGCCCTCCACCAACCTTGCCTACCATGGCTAACATTAAGTCTTCATGTTTGAATTTTTTGCTAACGACTCCACCTCCCCATGGCTATATATAGCAGTGTGTTGTGTTGTAGTGTGTACTGTGTGAGAAGTGTTGTGTGTTGTGTTGTGCACAGAGTGTGTATGTGCAGAGCAAAGAGTTGTGGTGAGAGAGAGAGAGAGAGAGAGAGAGAGAGAGAGAGAGAGAGAGAGAGAGAGAGAGAGTTGAGTTGAAGGCAGTAGCCTCCTCCTCTTGGTATTGTTCTCTCGGTTATAGTGAAATTGGTGTGTGCTCCGTGGATGTAGGTTGATATGACCGAACCACGTAAAATATGGTGTTCCATTATGGTTGTTTATTTTTCCTATGTGTGATTATTGCCTCTAGATCCACCCCCAACAGGGCAAGCTAAAATAGAGGAGTGCAAAGCAACAATGGTAGCAAAAGGAAGAAACTCCGATGAAGTGGGAATGAGACGGTGCAAGAAAAGTGCGATAAGTCCACTAGATGGCCGTGGCTCCTCTCCTTGATAGTGGGAGCTCGTTGGCATGGGCCACTACAACGACCACAAATGCAAACCCCCACTTACCAAAAACACAGTAGGTTTGTGGAACTTTATAAATAAAGGTCTATTAAATGATGTTGATGTTTTTTTTAAAAAACTTTTTAAATAACAAAAAATAATGTATAAAAAGTGTTTGTTTTTTATTTCTATTGTTAATTTTGTTAATATTTGTCAAAAATTGAAAACTGTTATGAAAGTCATAAAAACTAATGGTTGTCACCCCTTCATTTTCCAACTCCATAAATTATATCCTTTTGTTTTTCACCATCATAAATTATGTGATATCCTTATTATCATATAAAATGGTCATTTTTCCCTTCTATTTTGACATGTACACATAAGGTTTGGAGAAGGCATACGAATAGAAAGTATGAGAGAAGATGAGAGATAAAAGGAATAGATATATTTTATATAAGGCTGATTTCAAATCATTTTGTAATTTCTAACGAAATATTGAAGTTTTTTATCTCATCCGCCCTTGGAGTAGGCACGGCCGAACTACATAAAATTTTTCTTTCGTCTCTATTTATTTTTCTACATTTTTTACAATACGTTTTCAGCAAGAGACTCTATCTCAGATATTTCTTTAAATCCTATTTAATTTATTTCTTGTAAGTTTGCTCCACAAGAGTATAATATTCTTCAGAAGAGTATGTCTTTTAAAGTTAAAAAAGTATCAATCTTCATAAAAGATTGTAAGATAAACATCCTGAAAAGGGTATATTTTGAACCTCTTGAAGAAATGTTAAAATTGGCCTCCTGAAGAGGTAAGATGTTTATCCTCCAGATGAGGTAGTACATTTAACCTTCGGGAGAGGTCATAAATTATTACCCATTTTCATATTGTAATTGAAACCATACTCCTGAAGAGTACAAATTGAAGAAAAAATAATGTTCCCAAAGAAATATATTTAAGTACCCTCGGAGGGGTGGAAGTAAGATTATATCTATTATTATCTCAATTTTATTTCAATTCTTACATTTTATTTTTCTAAACAACATTATTATTGTTAATTTATTCAGAAGTCGAATCTAAGCAAAGTTGAATTTGTTTCCCTTGATATTTTGTTTCCCTTGATATTAAAGGCAACAAGGATTTATCATGGATTCTTGATATTGATATCCATTTAAATGCAATGAACTTGGGAAACACTATTTTAGATGAAAATGTCAGATACCTGTAGGATCGCGCAAAAGTTATGATCTTCTTCCATCATCATTGAGATGAAAATTTCAAGATTGAATACCTCACTATCAAAGACTCACTTATCTTATAAAAAAATTTGAAGGATAGATTTGACCTTCAAAAAATTATGATTTTACCAAGCGCTCTGAAACTAAAGATGTATTCCCAAGAGTGGAGTAAATTGGATATTTAATAATTACTTAGTGAAATTTCAGTTTATTTTAACCTGTTTAATTTAAACCAACCACAACCACACTCTAATATTAATCACAATAATCTAATCAATGAACGTACTATACCAATCGACAATCACAGTTATATTTATGAAGTTGAAAATACAATCCATAAATTAAACTTCATATATTTCAATATTCAATTCTGAAATTCAACAAGAATTAATGATTTTCTCAAGGCGAAATTTGGTAATATAAATTGGAAATCTATGCTTCAATCAAGCATTCAATCACAATAATTTTACCTCAGCAATTCCACACCTGAATTCATATATCAAAGTTTGTCTGATTTTTAATCTAACAACGTAAAATCACATTCAATATAATAAGGGAAGAATAGCTAAACACCAGGTTTTTTCCAAGGTTCAGCCAGCAACTTACGTCCTTGCCTCAAGCAACTTGATATGAGGATTTCCTTTACTACTTTGTTGAACAAGAGAAGCAAACCTCTCTATGTTGGCAAGTGGAAACCCCTCTCTAACGAGAACACCCTCTCGCTAGACAACGATTCAACAATCCTAAACCATCAATCACAAAACAAAGCAAGTATGTTTGTACAATAAAAATACTCTCAGCAGAGCATAATTTGTACATGTTAGAGCATAATATACTTCAATAAATCAATATAGAGGTGAAGCTCAATAAAAGATTAAAAAGGTCCAAAATTCAACATGCAATTCTCAAAATATTCAGCAAGAGTATGTTCAACATAATATTCAGTAAGCAGCATGCAAATCATTTGCAAGAAGATCCATATTTAGCATGCAAAGCTCAATATGCAGAATAAAAAAGAGAGAAAAAAATAGCAAATAAGATAATAAAAGGTTTAACCAACAAACAACAAAGTCAAGTAGCAAAATATTACAACTCGACTGTTTGTAGTAAATAAAAATTAGAATAGTCATCAGATTTGCATCAATCATCCTCCTCCTTATCATCATCCGCATCATCATCATCATCATCATCATCATCTCTAGAGCTTGTCTCCATGGGAGTCTTCCCTCTTGAAGTGGAAGATCTGCCCATTTAATTATCAATGCACCCAAGCCGCTGATTGAATGAGATTAAGCTGGATTGGATGGCATCGTACTTCATGTTCACGTCTCCACGACATATATTCACCTTATTCAATTTCCACATTAATAGCAGATCACCAGTTATGCCAAGTGCAAGTGAAAATCCTCATTCTAGTATGTCCCTTTCCAACTTCCCATTACCGCAGACGCATCCATTCTTTACTCTCTTGTAAGCAAACAATGTTATGTCTCCGTTGTAATATCACCCTCTTAATAGCAACTCTCTTGTTTAGGTCATTTAAGACCCTTACATTTTATAAAATTCTGAAATCCACAAACCCTAATTATGATGATCTCTCCCTTATGTATCCTTAGAGCATCGTAATCTCTTTAACTCAATTCCAACACATGCATACACACACACACACACACACACACACAATCAAAACTTTATATTACTATCAATAATCCAAACTAAACCTAGATAATGGGAGGTGCAAAATGTAGTGATTCCAAAATATATATATAATTAATTAATAATTATTATTTATTAAATAATATAATATAATAATATAATACTATTATAATATAGTATTATATATATATATATAAGTTAATAACCTGAAGCTTCAAAGAATCTTCAGGAAATCAACTTCCTGAATCTAGAGAGGCGCCCCCCCCCCCCAATTCACTAACTCTCTCTCTCTTTCTCCCTCTCCCTCTCCCTCTCCCTCTTCCCTTAACTTATGTTGACCCTATGGGTCATACCCGATTTTGATAATGACAAATACTGGTAATTGATGGCTATCAAGTTCATGTGTAGGTTTATATTAGTAGATACACTGATAACACATGAAGTAAAGCATGACAACCCTGAAGATCTTTTTTATTGTATTTCATTATTATTCAATTTGAGTCTGTAATAGTAATTAGGAGAAAAAGGCATATAATATTTAATGCATATCATACATGTAGGAACTACAAGTTCAAAGGCCTTAGATCGACTCTAGGTCCCTACACATCACTTGAAAATCAAATGACTTTAGACAAGACCTAGAATGACCCTAGGACCCACATGCATGCGTAAACATATGTGTTTATATGAATATGACTAATGTATAAGGGGATTAGAACCCAAATGCATTAAAATGCATGTTTAGTCAACTGAACCAGAATGACCGAACCAGTCAAAGGTCAACAGTTTGACCATAGTACGGTTAATCGTACCTTGCCAAGTTCATACAACTTGGTCAACTGAACTCCTACCAGGTCAATGTTTTGACCCCTCGGTTGACCGACCAGAAATATACGGGTAACGTCGTGATCGACCGAACCCCCACGTAGGAGATTCCAACTACTTGGTCGACCGAACTTCATAGTTCAAAACAGACTAGTCGACTAAATTGCACGGTTTGGGGAAAATCGCCTTTAAGACCCTTAGTACTGTCAACCGAACTCTCAATTCATTTTTTGCATAGTTGACCGAACTTTGTCACTCGGTCAACTGAACCTTAAGTTCGGTTGACCGGTGCAACCGAGTTGGAATTTTTTTTTACCAAGGTTAAAAGTTTTTAAACGGGGTTAACTTTGTTAAATTGTTTTAAAACTTTCCTAATAATACCCTACATGTCCTAAACGGTCATATTTTGGCCTTGGTCTATAAATATGAGTTCATTTGTGAGGATTAGAGAGAGATTAGCAAAAATCATTATAAAAAATCCTCTCTATTTCCAAAAGTTCATATTGCTCATTTTACTTCAAAACACTTTCAAATCTTCATTCCCTTGATATATCTTAACTTTGTGAGAGTTCTATATTGGGTTATTGATTAGTATAGATTGCTCATACTCCCATTTGTGTGACTTGATTGTTTGATATTATTTTGGGGAGTTTAGCAAAGTTTATCCCACATATTAGAATATTGTGTTGGGATAAACTCATAGGCTTGTGGATCTTTGCATTGTCATTGCGAGATTCCTATAGCTTGATTTTGTTGTGCAAAATATTTTCTATAAGCTATAATATTTTCAAACTACTCTTGTGCTCATTTTATTGAAGGAAATCTTTTGAGATAGTTTGATTATCTGATTAGCATCTTTGAAACTCTGATTTGTTATTGAGATTTGATATAACTTTTTTCAAAGATATAGCTTGTTTAGAATACTCTTGAACATTATAGTGATCACATCTTATTGAGTGTTGCTTGCACAAAGATACACATCATTGAGCTTATAGTTCATATATTATTAATGTGCATTGCCTAGTACTTGTGCGTAGTGGTACATATCTTCTTGTGTAAGAATCATTTCCGTGTATGCAAAATTTTATACACATTTGTTGTATTCCAGGCATGAGCCTGAATAGAGAGACTAGCCCTATTGAATAATCCCGGATTGGCTTAGACCCAGTTAGAAAAGCTAGGTGCACCATCCTGGTAAGGTGTAGTCTGAGGTCAGTCTCGTTAATTGACCTAGTTGTAAACGGTGTCGCTCCACCCATTAAGTGAGCATTAGGGGAATCCACGGGCTTGCGATCTAGAGGTAGGGATGTAGGCAGTTTTGGCCGAACCTCGATAACATATCGTGTGTGCATTTTATTTTTCCATAATTTATTTATCACACATGTATTTATCTTGTGAATGCCACACATAATTTAATTTCTGCACGTTTTATTTATTTGCACATTTGGAACTGTATAGACAGACCCTAGGTTGCGAATATACTGTTTTTAGATTAGCTAAACTTAGGAATAAATTTTAAAATTCCAATTCACCCCCCCTTCTTTTGGGAATACACCAAAGCTAACGACTCACTTTCTCTCTCCTCAATTTTTTAGCGAAACGTGCGCCAATTGAAGAATAGAAAATATCCCTGGATTCCAAATTCAACCACCAATATTTTAATCGAAGTGGATTTGTCATTTGGGCATCATAGGCACCACTCCCAGGATAAGGTAAGGAGAATAAATTATATCACACATATTTTAAAATATTTTTGATTAAATCTGAATATATGAATTTAATTATATTTGTGTGATTTAAATATATGCCTAAGTTTGAGGATATTTTGAAATTAGATTAAACTGTGGGCATTTGATCATATTGGTGTTTTTAAATATGTTAGAAATTAAATTTAAATATGGGAAGTGGATCATACCCGCGTTTTCTTTAGAATTTAATTGGTTAATGGGAGCGTGTGAGCCTAGGGATGTTAGGATAGTAATTATCCCGAGGTTAAACTGATTAAACTAGGGTATTTGAATACAGAGATTTGTGAAAACGCCGCAGGCACTGTTTTAGGATCTGAAAACAAAGATGTAGTCCCAAGAGGTGGGGTGAATTGGGTTATTAATTTTTTTTTCGAATCTTTTAATGAATTTTTAAGCCTTTTAATTCTTTCAAAGATTTCAATCCACAACCAACAAATTCAAGTAAACAATCAAACAAAACTCAATCAAACAAAATATATTCAATCAAGATGCAGCACTTTGATAAATTCAACTTTGTTGTATGTAGCCCAGTGTATATGATTTATATTCAAGCCCTATAGTGAATGTGAATTTGAACCAAGTCCTGTATATATGAAATCGTTCTTTCAATGCAAACCATAACTCAATTCCCAAACAACTCAGAATTTAAAAAACTCTTTAGTTAATTTTTTCTTTGTGTGTTAACCAACCAACGTACTTCCTTTTGAGGTTTCTGCAAAAGTTTGATCAACCAACGTACTCCCTTTCGGTTTCCGCAATCTCAAATCAAGATTAAACTTTAATTTATTTAACTTCCAAATTACGTAGTTTGTATAATTAATAAAATTAAATCATCCACACACTTTATATATGCTGAATTTAAAGATAGTAAGGGAAAGAGAGAGTGAGATCGAGTTTTTACGACGTTCGGCTTATCCTCAGCCTATGTCCTCGCCTTTGGCAAACCACCAAAGGATTCACTAAAACCAGTTCCTTTTCTGGGCGAAACAACACCGTTTACACACTCCTTTAGTAGGCTAGAGCCCGCCTCTACAAGTGATATCCCCTCACTCGGTCACTCCTTCAATTAGGCTAGAGCTACACCTCTCTAAGCGATACCCCACACTTAGCCAAGGATCCAAACAATCCTTGGAGTCGTCAATCTACAAGAAAATCAAAAAGAATTTCTATGTACAAGAAATTCTCTTAAAAAGAGCAGGTTAGTACAAGTTTAGCACTATATACTTCAATGTAAAAATATCAATATGAAATATAATGAAGTTCAAGTATAGAATTCACCAAATTCTTTCTTAGATCAAGACTGGCAGTAGAAACTCATAGTAGTAAGGATCAGCACTTCAGAATATCTTAGCAAAAGAGTTTTGCAATGAGTAAGCAAGAGAACTTTGTAAGAACAACAAGAGTGCTTTCAGCCTATCAAAAATTTCAATTCTTGGTGTGTTTTGATTTGCAAAACCATGTATTTATAGGCTTTCAAAAATGTTATCATGTTACCCAAGATTACCAGGAGTATCTTCCAAGTTTTTAGAAAATTTGGAGCACAAGAAACCTTTATTTCGAATTTAAAATATTTTAAAAAAATCTGTTAACAGTGTTTAGATGACTGAAGTCTTAGGTTCAATTTTTTGAATTTCTTTAAAGCACTGAAAAATCAAGTCTGGACACAGGGTCAGATGATTGAAGTTGGGATTCAAATTTTTGAAGTTGCAGGTTCAGACGACTGAACTCACACTTCAGTCTTCTGAAGGTACACTGTCTCCTTAGGTTTTCAACAGGAAAAACTTCAGTCTTCTACACTTAATATTCAGTCTTCAGGGCAAATAGTTTCTATCCCCTTCAAGTATTTTGGTCATAACGTTTTTTATATAAATCCAAATTAGTTGATCTTGGTATAAATAGAAAGTTAAGATAAAATACTACAACTTTCATGTTGAATATTTTTTAAAATAAGGAGTTTTTGATAGAGAAAAATGCTCATCAATGCGGATGTAGAAAAATTAACAGCATTTGAAAAATCCTATTTTTTTGTGTTTTTCATTCCAAAAATAATTTTAACCTTTTGAAATAATTTTTTACCTTATAAAAATATTTTTCAAGTATTGTAAAAGGCATCTAGGTCCAAGAAATTAACCTAAAAGCTTCAAAATATTTCAAACAATATTTAAACATTAAAGTACTTACATAAAGACTTCTAAGACATTTGACATTTTAAACACTTAAATCTTCATGCTTGTTTTGGCTCTTTCTTGGTCTTCAAGTTTTAATATTCTTTGAGCTTTCTCTTTAAAATTATGCTCTCATATTCTTTAAGCTTTATTTAAATGATCTTTAAATTCATGCTTTAACTCTTTTAAGTTTCATTTGATCATTGTGAGTACTTTGACCTTACTTTCACATATGTAATCCTTGTGAGTTTTGAAATATCACCACTCAACCAAAAATGTTAAGTTCCACTTGTTTGTTAGTATCAAAACGATATTTTAAGACTTGTAAGGCCAACAATCTCTTCCTTTTTGATAATGACAAATAAGGAGCAAAAATTTGAGTAAGTCTTAGAAAAGCTCCCCCTTTCAATAAGCATCATCTTAACAATATTTGCAATCTCTAGGTCATTTTCAAAAATATTTTCACGCATCATGCTCATATATCAAAATCACATTATTCAATATCAATATCAATCAATATCAAGTACTTCTCCTCCTTTTGATATATCATGCTCAACTTTTGCCCAAAACTTCTCCCCCTTTTGACATCAATAAAAAAAAGTAAGATATCAAGTAAAACATTAAATACTATAAGTATAGAACTTAAAAATTCATTACGCATATGAATTCATGATACCAATTAATATTTTAAAAGTGACACCAATTAATAATTATTCATGGATACCAAAATTAGTTTATAGATACCAAAGCTAATATCACATCATGCATAGCTCATGGATGCCAATATGAAGAGCAGCACAAGACAAAAAATTTATCCACTTGATTCATCATTAGCATACATGGTTTATCTTCATATCAAAATTCATGCTTATGCTCAATAATCTCATGCTCAAAATTCATACTTCTTATGATTTAGCTTCAAAATCATGCTCAAATTTACAATATAGTGAACCATACATTATCAATATGAGTCGATTCATGATCATACACATTTAGTATATAGCAAATTAGCACAACATGTATTTCATTTTCATTTACTTTGTAATATTGCTCAAGTTGTCTACAAGTATCTCTCATTCTTAAATGTTTCTTATTTTGTTCAAGAACTTTTCCTTAATCAAAATATTCATGTAATAAGCTTTGATTTTGCTTTCTTTTGATTCCTTATGAATTTCAAAACTTCCGTAATTTAAGCTTGTATAAATCATCCTATGATTTTAGCCAACAATATTATTTATTTGTCTCATACAAGGCTTTTTATCTAGGTACCCATATCTTTTTGGGTCCGGTAGGTTTCATAAGTGATGTTTCTTTAATTCTCCATACTTGTTTAATTCTTACATCATTTCTCTTTAATGGACATTCAAACTTTATATGACCCTTTTTCTTGCATAGGTAACATATGGTGTTAGTGTAGGCATTAGAAGATGTGCTAGCATAATCTTTGGATGCTTTTGAAAAATATCCTATGTAAAGATTCTTTTTATTTTTATTTTCAACCTCATTAAATCTAATGCCTTCTTTGTTTAAGGACATCCTCTGTAAGCCTATCATTTTGTCAAAGTTTTCTTTTCCTTTTGTGAAGTTGTAAATGATATTTTCTTTATCTTCAATTTGATTTTTGAGATCATTATCTCAATATCTTTCTTGTCATCAACCTTATTTTGTGATTTCTCTAATTCTTGAGATAATTTTCTGATTTTATCCTCTAATTCATAAATATATGTCTTTCTCATATTCCATAGAGGATATGGATCGAAGATCTTCTATCATCTTTTCATTTTTACTTTTTAGTTTCTTGATTTTTAAATATTTTTCATTTTTAGTAAGATTTTTAGATTCTAACTCATTTGTTATAGCTTCATTCTTACTTTCTATTTCTTGATTCTTGAATCCTTTTCTCTTTCAACAACTTTAAGAGATTCTAACTCTTTCATTACACCTTCATTTTTATTCTTCAATAAAGTATATCATTTAGTCACATTAATTAATATCTTATGCACCTTGAATAAGTCATTTTGAAATTCTTCATAAGATGACATGCTCTCATAATCGGATTCATTAGATGAATCACTATCATATTCATTATCCGATTTGGATAAGGAACAATGTTCTTTTTCATCATCTCATGCCATGAAGCAAGTATAAGCAACCTCTTGGTCACTTGATTCACATTCCAAACTACTTGTACTCATGTTGTCCCAAGTGGTGGCTTTCATGACCATTTTCGTTTTCTTTTTGAATCTTTCTTGAGTAGTGGACACTCTGGTTTTATATGTCCAGTTTTGTTGCAATTATAACATGTAGGAGTTTTATTCTTTTATTTCTTTTTGCTAATTTCTTCTTATTCTTCATCTTATTCAGATTTGGATCTTCTTTTGAATTTATTTTTCCTTCTTAGAATTTTTACTAGCCTCTTAGATATGAAGGCTACTTCATCTTCATCAATCTCTTCTTCACTACTAGAGCTTTCTTTTGAAGCTTTGAAGGCTATATATTCTTGGACTTTAGTTTTTCCACTTCTTTCATTCATTACCATTTCATATGTAAGGAGAGAACCTATAAGTTCATCTAGGGAAGTGTTTTTAAGGTTTCTTCCTTCAGTTATTACAGTGGCTTTTGGTTCCCATATAGGTGACAACCCTCTAAGAATTTTTTTTATCATCTCATAGGCTGAATATTTTTTTCCTAGTGCATTGAGGGAGTTTATAATATGGGTGAACCTAGTATACATGTTTGTAATGGTTTCATTCGAGTTCATCCTAAAAGCTTCATATTCACTTGTAAGCATATCAATTCGATTGTCCTTTACATCAATAGTGCCTTCGTAGGTTACCTCAAGTTTGTCCCATATTTCCTTGGCTAATTTGTAAGCCATACTTTATTAAATTTATTCATATCAAGGGCCCAATACAATGCATTTATAGCACTAGAGTTTATTTGTAACATTTTATGATCTCTTTCAGTCATGTCCTTCTTTTCCTTAGGGATTTGTTTTCCATCTACTAATTTGGTAGGAATTAGATCACCATCCATGACAACCTCTCAAGCTTTCCAATCCATGGTTTGAAGGCAAATTCTCATACGCTGTTTCCAAAAAGTATAGTTCAAACCACAAAAGATGGGTGTTCGAGTTGAGGATTGACCATCTCCGAAGGGAGCTACTCCTATGTGTGTCATATAGATATTTATAAATACTTGTTAGGATTTTTTTTAACACCGTTTTGATACCAATTGAAAACAAAGATGTAGTCCCAAGAGGGGGGTGAATTGGGTTATTAAAATTTCTTTCAAATCTTTTAATGAATTTTTAAGCCTTTTAATTCTTTCAAAGATTTCAATCCACAACCAACCAATTCAAGTAAACAATCAAACAAAACTCAATCAAACAAAATATATTCAATCAAGATGCGGCACTTTGATAGATTCAGCTTTGTTGTATGTAGCCCTGTGTATATGATTTATATTCAAGCCCTATAGTGAATGCGAACCAAAACCAAGACCTGTATATATTAAATCATTCCTTCAATGCAAACCACAACTCAATTCCCAAACAACTTAGAATTTAAATAAACTCTTTAGTTAATTTTTCTTTGGGTGTTAACCAACCGGCGTACTTCATTTTGAGGTTTTCGCAAAAGTTTGATCAACCAACGTACTCCCTTTTGGTTTCCGTAATCCCAAATCAAAATTAAAATTTAAGCTTATTTAACTTTCAAATTACGTAGTTTGTATAATTAAGAAAATTAAATCATCCATGCAGTTTATATATGCTAAATGTAAAGAGAGTAAGGGAAAGAGAGAGTGAAATCGGTTTTTACGAGGTTCAGCTTATCCTTTGCCTACGTCCTCGTCTTTGGAAAACCACCAAAGGATTCACTAAAATCAATTCCTTTGTTAGGCAAAACAACACCGTTTACACACTCCTTAAGTACGCTAAAGCCTGCCTCTCCAAGTGATATCCCCTTACTCGTTCACTCCTCAATTAGGCTAGAACTACACCTCTCTAAGCG
This sequence comes from Malania oleifera, assembly GCF_029873635.1. Classification (NCBI taxonomy): domain Eukaryota; kingdom Viridiplantae; phylum Streptophyta; class Magnoliopsida; order Santalales; family Ximeniaceae; genus Malania; species Malania oleifera. Next base: position 80,488,803 of record NC_080425.1, read on the forward strand.
ATACCCCACGCTTAGCCAATGATCCAAACAATCCTTGGAGTCGTCAATCTACAAGAAAATAAAAAAAAAATTATGTGTACACTGAAAAGAGTAGGTTAGTACAAGTTCAGCATAATATACTTCAATGTAAAAATATAAATATGAAATATAATGAAGCTCAAGTGTTGAATTCATCAAATTCTTTCTTAGATGAAGATTGGTAGTAGAAACTCATAGTAGTAAGGATCAACACTTCGAAATATCTTAGAAAAAGAATTTTGCAATGAGTGAGCAAGAGAACTTTGTAAGAACAAAGTGCTTTCAGTTTTTGAATTTAAAATATTTAAAAAAATTTCCCGTTAATAGTGTTCAGATGACTGAAGTCTCGAGTTTAGTCTTCAGAAGTTTTTTAAAGCACTGAAAAATCAAGTCTCGACACAAGGTCAGACGACTAAAGTTGGAGTTTAGATTTCTAAAGTTGCAGGTTCAGACTACTGAACTCACACTTCAGTCTTCTAAAGGTACACTGTCTCCTCAAGTTTTCAACAGGAAAAACTTTAGTCTTCTGGATAGACAGCTTCAATGCCCTTTCAGTATTTTTGTCATAACATTTTCTATACAACTCCAAATTAGTTGACCTTGGTATCAATAAAAATCTAAGAGAAAATTATACAACTTTCATGTTGAACATTTTTTAAAATGATGAGTTTTTGATAGATAAAAATGTTCATCAATGTGGAAGTAGAAAAATTAACAGCATTTGAAAAATCCTATTTTTTGTGCTTTTCATTCCAAAAATAATTTTAACCTTTTAAAATAATTTTTGACCTTATAAAAATATTTTCCAAGTATTTTAAAAGGTATCTAGGTCCAAGAAATTAATCTAAGAGTTTCAAAATATTTCAAACGATATTTAAACATTAAAGTACTTACAAAAAGACTTCTAAGACATTTGACATTTTAAACACTTAAATCTTCATACTTGTTTTGGCTCTTTCTTGGTCTTCAAGCTTTAATATTCTTTGAACTTTCTATTTAACATCATGCTCTCATATTCTTCAAGGTTTATTTAAATAATCTTTAAATCCATGCTTTGATTTTTTTAAGTTTCATTTGATACTTGTGAGCACTTTGACCTTACTTTCACATATGTGATCCTTGTGAGTTCTGAAATATCACGACTCAACCAAAAATGTTAAGTTCCACTTATTTGTTAGCATCAAAACAAGAATTCAAGCCTTGTAAGGCTAAGAGGATTCCTGCAGGCATTTCTCCAGGAATTAGGTAAGGGGATAGATTATGTCAGGTATTTTTTTAAAAATTACCGATTAAAATACAATATTTGTTTACAAAATTTATATCTATGATTTTTACTGGGAATTCAAGCATTTAAAAATGGCATTCATGAATTAATGTATATTTTTGGGAAAACGTGCATTTTGAGTTGAGTAAACCCTAGAAGAAGATTTAATACTATTTTTCAGTGTAGCATATTTTTCTCAGGAAAATAGTGTATTTTAGAATAATACCCAAATTGTGTGGCCTGAGTATGAATATTTTATGAAATAGATAAACATGTTAGATTATTTTTATGATTATACAGAACATGTGTGGTTTGATAATGATTTTTCAAAAAATGTTAAAAATATTATAGAAATTATGATATGATCAATTTAGCAAGCCTGGTGTCGTGACAGTTTAGTCGGCCTACCATCGTGATCAGTTTAGCTGGCCCAGCGCCATGACAGATTAGTCGGCTTAATGCCATGACAAATTAGTCAGATTTATGCCGTGACAGCTTAGCCGGCCCAGTGTCATGACAATTCACTCGACTTACGCCATAATCAGTTATGATATGATAAATTTTATAAAGAAATTATGATATGATAGATTTTAGGCAAAAATATGAAAAATAAGATATGTTATAGTTATAATATATAAAATATACTATATGATATCAAAACCCTGATGGACTAGGTATGTTTGAGCACGGTACCGTAGTTAGCTAGCAAGATTCGAGAAGTGTTGCGGAGAGCAGGATACCCCCATGTGTCTGGCCCGAGAAGTGTTGCGGAGAGCAAGATGGGTTCGGACCAGACTTGGTGCACAAATCAGTCAATGCAACCACACTTATTTGATAGTGTTGGTATTGGATAGTCGATTAGCCCATGAAGTGTTGTGGAGAGCAGGATAACCCCTGGGTCTAGCCTGCGAAGTGTTGCAAAGAGCATGATGTGTCTGGACCAGGCTGGGTGGGCAATTGTACTTATAGACTTTATGTTTGACTTAGCATGGTAAGTCGACTATTGCTAAGTCTAGCCTACAAGCCACACAACCCGATCATGTGGGGTTATTATATGATGAGATTTATGAAGGTCCCAGGGAAAGTTTTATGTGTGTATAGATATATTAAACGATTTATTTACACATAGGAATCTATTATGATAAAGTGTGTTTATGAAGAAAAGCATGTATGTTGCTAAATATATAAGTATATGTATGAGTACAGATTTATATGATTTACCACCTAATTATTTAAACGTTATAAGTTATGCTACACCAGAACTCATGTTGCCACACCATGACAATAATTTATCTCGTCTTACTGAGAGGTGTCTCACCCCTATAATCTTTTAACATTTCAAGAGATCCAGAGCACCGATTGACTCACTCAAAAAATGAATAGCTCGGAAGCTATCCTAAGTATAGGAGTTCAGTCTTATAATATTCAGCCCAAAGGCTAAATCGTCTCCTCAAGGAATGCAGTTTAATTCTAAATTTTACAAAATTCCAATTAGAAAATAAGAAACAAAAGGGTCACTTAACATAGTTCAAATTCGGGGTTTTTAGGATATTTGAGATTTTCTTTTGATGAATTAAAACAACGCACAATTTAAATTATGAATCTTAACACGCACTAAATTCACAACTAAATTACCAATGAGAAATGATCATATGTTTAATCAGCCAAGTAAGAATTAAAACCCACGTTTGAACTTCGGACAAAAAAACTAAAGATGATCACTTTCCTACGTAATTTAAGCGTGCGATTAAAAAAACTCAATCGAACACAAACTCGTAATTAAACATACAATCCTAACAACCTCAATCAACACAAAAGAAATAAACTTTAATGCCATCAAGAACAAAAATTTAACTCTTTGACAATTACCGATAATCGGAAACATGATAAAAGTTCGAACTTTAATTAAACTAAAGTTAACTTAAAGAGAACCCAACAAAATTTAATTCTAAAAAAAAAAAAACAAATTTAAATCTTAAAGAAGGTATTTTCTCTTTTTGTATTTTATTCTCTTCTTTTTTTTTTCAAGAAACCAAATCAAACTTTAATCAATAAAAAAAAATAACTCAAGCAAAAATTAACTTCGAACAATAATATTAAATAAGAAGAGAAAATAAATAAGTTGTCTTTAATAAAAATAACCCAACAAAATTCAAAAGGTTAAACTTTAATTGAAATTCTATGAAAAAAAAATAACAATATTCAATCAAGTGTTTAAAAGAAAGAATAAAAAGGAAGAGAGAGAAAGAGAGAGACAGAGACAGAGAGCAAGTTGTCCCTTGAGTGTCCCTTGAGTGTTGAAGCAGCAGCAAGGGGCTTCGGTAGGGGCCTTGGATTGCAGCACAGCAAGGAAGCTTCTGATCCTCGGGTTTGTGACAGCAGTAAGAAGAAGAAGGGCCAACAATAGGGGCTTTGAAGTAAAGAGGAGAAGCAGCAGCAGCGGCTTAGTTGAGGGTAGAAATTGGTCGTGGCAGCAGTAAAGGAAAAGTAAGCCTCTCGGGTTGGCAGCACAGCAAAGCAAGAGTACGGCTTTAGCTCTCCTCTAGTAGCAGCAGCAGCTCTGGACAACAAGTGGAGCAGCAACCTCTCGGGTTGACAGCAACACAATAAGGGAACAAAAAAAAATATAGCAGGTAGCAAACAGCATACGATAGTAGGGGTTCGAGTAGGCAGCAAGACAAGAGAGGAAGAGAAGTAAGGGGGAGAGAGAGAGAGAGAGAGAGAGAGAGAGAGAGAGAGAGAGAGAGAGAGAGAGAGAGAGAGCTGAAGGGGATGAGAAGGGAAGAGAGAGAGAAGGGTCGAGAGGAAGTGTTAGAGAGAAAAGAAAGACAGAGGAAGAGAAGGGAGAAAGGAGAGGGGAGTTGAGAGAAGGAAGAGTGGGCGGGTGCTGTGCATGAGGGATAATATATATAAAGAGAGTTCTCCCAATTGCATGGTCGGGTCAAATCAATTTTTTTTTCTTCATTTGTTACTTCCTTTTTAATTTTCCGTCTCCTAGAGAACATGCCCAAGTTTGACCATACTAGAGCCTGTATCTCTCAAATCTTGAAACACAAAAGTTGTAGAGCTCTTCCTTATATTACCACAAAATTTTGAATCGTCTCGATTGGAGCTCAAACGAGAAAGTTACGCCCAAAATAAGAAATAGTGTGCTTTTAGCTTCCAACAATTGCCCTGCAATAAAAAAAATATCAAAAATTTATTAATTACTCAATAAAACTCAAATATTATAAATAGAACACAATGTTGAAATATTGAGAGTAATTAGGAATTTAATTAAAAATATACTCCTCAATGCATGAATTAAAATACCTAATTACGCAATTTAAGCACGTAATCACACCCCCAACTAATGTTTTGTTAGTCTCTAGCAAATAACGTGAATGAATTCTAGGGCGGTGCCCACAAATACTAACTCCAACAAACATGAAATGACTGCACATGTGACACAACCATACCAATACACATACAGGAATATAACCAAATTTCGCACAAGCTCATCATATACAATACACGCAACCCCAAAGTAAGTCATTCATGCAAGTTTCATCGTTATATAGTTATTAAGAACAGTATACTCACATGAAATTAACTAGTGGTACATTTCAGAGTTAATATAGTCATATAAATCCGAGTATAAACAAGTGAAATCACGAGGTATGTGTAATGTGTATGACTCGTTACACCCATGATACCAGTGGACACCTATAGAATGGTCGTTTTGACTCGACCTAACTGGTATACCCTTAAAAACACTCAAAAAGAATAGGTTCACTCATCATATATAAGGAGGAGTGTCGCGATCAAACATCCCACATATTGTAAGGAGCAAATGCTAAATATATGAAGTGGACTAGTTTGAAAATGATCCAACCTATTTGTGAGGTGTCGGGTCCTTCACCCTATCATCTTCTCACCTACTCGTCATATCTAACCAAAACCACCCTATATCAACTTATTCACAAACTAGGCGTGAATGCATCTGAGGCATTAAGCGATTGAAGAGTCTTCATATATGGAGAACATGTGTCGTGTCCTTAACTTTTTGTGGTATTTGTGTGGAGCAGGTATTAACCTTTCATTTCATGTGCATTTATATTTTTTTTATTCTTTCTTCTACTCATTCTTCAATTTTTGTCTTTTCATTATCAATTAGGACAATCATTACACTTCTTTCATTGTCTTCATACCACCAATGAGAATTAAATTTGAACAGTAGTCCATGAACTAAGTCTATTTCTAGGGGTGACTCAGCCTTCACATCTTGAATAGACTACAAGACTTAGGTTTCTATCTTCCCACTAGATGCCACCTCTAGGCTAGCAAGTCAAAAACAGAGACTAGTGTACAAAGAATCATCCAGAAGAAAAGAGAACTAAGTTTCATGAACTTTGATTTGATGTTAACGCTCAAAAGAACGATAAATAACTCAAGGATGCCTCACAAGGTGTTATAGTCACCACAGGTGTTCTCTTAGTGCTCACAAGGAACCCTAAGTGCAATGAATCACATGAATGTGTCTATTCAGTCTCATGAGATACCATGTAAATACAAGCATTTACATAGCCGTATTAACACAAATGAATAACCAATCAATTCTTCATGGAGTTACAAAGTCATATAAAGAGAAACTACCCATAAATGACTCGAGTGTGTAATTCTTAGGTTATATGCAAGTATGTGAAGGGTATACGTTAGTGTTAATCATGGCATAATCATCTATCCTCAATACTCTTTCTTTCTTTCTTTCTTTCTTTATTAATACAAAACTCAGCAAGTGGACTTGCAGAGTATCACATGTAAATTCTCACCCCCCAAATAAAGTGGAATATTATTCTCAATATGAAAACATAGGGAAAATAGAAAAACTGTGCACAGGTGAACAAACTAATAGAAAATAAAAATATATATATATATAGAAAATCACTACCAACTAATGCAATAGAAAAAGAAAAGAGAAATGCAAATAAAAAAAATAAAAATAAAAATAAAAATAAAAGTAATGAGAGAGAGGTCAGAAGACTCCCCTAGGGTCTTGTAGAAGCAAGACCTCTTCATTTGAGTCGAAGGGAGTCATGAAAGTTTTGAGTTGTTGTCGATTGACTGTGAAACTGTTGTCATTATTTGGATCCATAATCTCTACTGTGCCATTAGGATGAACATGTTTAACGATGTACGGACCACCCCATAGGGACTTCAGCTTCCCAGGAAACATATGTCATTGGGAGTCGTAGAGGAAAACTTGCTAATTCGGGAAAAGGTGTCTATTCTTGATTTTCCTATCATGCAGTAGCTTCATGCGTTCCTTCGCTAAAGGAGCATTGTTATAGGCTTCTCTCCTGGATTCTTCAAGCTCACATGCCTACAACTTTCTCAAACCTTTGGCATCATCAAGGGAAAGTTAATCTGTTTAATAGCCCATAATGCACGATATTGAATTTCAACGGGTAAATGACATGTCTTACTGTAAACTAACATGTAGGGAGACATCCCTAAATTCATCTTGAATGCAGTTCGGTAGGCCCAAAGTACGTCAACCAACTTTTCTAACCAGTCTTTTCGATTAGGACGAACCATTTTCTCAAGTATGATCTTGATTTCTTTGTTGGCTAGCTTGGTCTAACCATTAGTTTGAGGATGATATGGGGCAGAGACCTTATGAGTAACTCCATATTTTTGCATTAATTTTTCAAATGGTTTGTTACAAAAGTGCATCCCGCCATCACTAATGATCGCCTTGGGCATGCCGAAACGTGGAAATAACTCCTTAAGAAACAGGATGACAATCCTGTGGTCATTTGTTCTACAAGATATAACTTCCACCCATTTTGAAACATGATCCACAGCAACTAGAATATAAGAATTTCCAATAGCGTTTGGGAAATGTCCCATAAAGTCAATTCCCCAATAGTCAAAGATTTCAAGAGTCAAAACATAAGACATAGGTATTTCTTTTATTGCTGTGATTTTCCCTAGTTTCTGACATGCCTCACAAGTTTTACAAAACCTATTTTCTAAAAATTGTATATTGATATTTTCTGCGAATATACTGTAAAACATGATATTTGTAACATTGTATAAATATTATACTAAATTGTTATGAACTCATGCCACACAATTAAGTAATTAAACTCTCATGCTCTAAAATCTGCAACTCCTACTATAATAATAATATTTTGGAAAAACTGAATAATAAACTGATATATACATAATTTTCTAATAAATTTTCTAAAATTCCTAGCATAGCATATTTTCCTTACCTATCTGACTGTGAGGTTGGCCTCCACTCAACTCTCGCACCCTCGATGTACCAACCCAAAAATGTGCATTTACATATACAATTTTCTAGTAAATTAATACACCCACCTTTCCTAAAATTGCCTATCCATAATTCCTTGAACTGTAATTTACCTAGGCTCCCGAATGAATACTTGTTGGGGTCCTCAACCCATGACTGTAGGGGCCCAAAACACCCTATTCTTGAAAATATGGCACCCCAAATTTATTTAACAAAATACTAGTATATTCTCATAGAGTACTAAATCTGACCCCAAATAATACTAGTAATATTGAAAATACTCACATAATCTACTTACCTTGGTTTTTGGATGGTTCCCAAACTTCTCAAATCAACATTCCACTCCGGTTATGTTGTAGAAAATCTCTCTATGATCACTGTGGTAGCTTTTGATCGTCAAACCAGGGAGAGACGAGATCGAAATTTTAGAGAGAAGTCAGAGAAACCGTTTTAGAGAGAGAGAGAGAGAGAGAGAGAGAGAGAGAGAGAGAGAGAGAGAGAGAGAGAGAGAGAATAAGAATTATAAAATGAATTTCCCGTCAAAAATTCGTTTTAGCACTATATATAAAATGTTGTCCACGTGGCCTCGTCGACGAGGTGACGTCGACGAGCCATGTCACCTCATCGACGAGTCCAAGTTGTAGTCTCGTCGATCAACGTCTACTCCTCATTGATGAGATTCAATCCCTAAAATGCCCTTTTAGTAACTTCTCATTGATGAGATGAATGTCCCCATCGACGAACCCAAGAAGGATGCTCATCGACGAGCGCCCTATGTTCGTCGATGAGACTTTGTAAATTCCCTTTAAAAATTTTCCTATTTTTCTCTTTTCTTTTATTAGTTAATTCTATAATTATTCGGGTCTCTACATTCTCCCCTTATAAAAATTTCGTCCTAGAAATTTACTACCTATACCATACACTACCCTCTGAAGAAAATTGGCTACTTATTTTATTAATTACCCTCACTTGTGGCGGAGGAATACCATGGTTACGTTCAAGGTCCTAGGAGATTACAAATATACTCATAAAATAAAATTCTCCCAAAATTAAAACATTACCTATCCTATAATCTAAAATACAACCATATATGTATCACTCTACACTAAACAAACTTTGTCTTTATCTAAACAACACTGATTAATACTATACTTCATTAAGTAAATGTGGGTACTTCTATCTAATTTCTTCCTTAAGCACCCACAAAGCTTCTTCTATAGCATGGTTTCTCCACAAAGCTTTCACCAGATAAATTTCCTTGGTGCGCAATTCCTGTGTCTTTCAATCCAGAATCTGTACTGGTGCTTCATCATAGGCTAGTGAATCTCTAAGCTCTATTTATGCATAGCTGATTATGTGAGATGGGTTTGGGACATATTTCTTTAGCATGGAAACATGAAATACGTCATGTATTCTAGACAAAGCTGGTGGCAGAGCTAGGCTGTAGGCAACTGACCCCACTCTCTCAAGTATCTTAAAAGGGCCAATGTACGTAGGGCTCAGCTTGCCCTTCTTCCCAAACCTTATAACCCCTCCCAGAGGAGCTACCTTCAAGAATACCCGATCCCCCACATCAAATTCTAACTCCTGGCGGCGAGTGTCTGCGTAGCTCTTCTGCCAACTCTAAGTTGTACTGATTATTTTTTTAATTAGTTGGACTTTATCGTACGCCTGCTACACCATCTCTAGACCCAAAACTCGTCTCTCACCTACTTCATCCCAAAATAGAGGAGAACGACACCTCCTACCATAAAGCGCCTCGTAAGATGTCATACCGATGCTTGCCTGATAGCTGTTATTGTAAGCAAACTCAACTAGCAGCAAAAACTAGGTCCAGCCACCCCCAAAATCTAGCACGCATGCACGAAGCATATCCTCTAATATTTGGACCGTCCTCTTAGTCTGACCATTCGTATAAGGGTGAAAAGCAGTGTTGAATGCTAATTGTGTTCCCATAGCCTCTTGAAAGCTTTTCTAAAATCATAAAGTAAACCGAGGATCTCGGTCTGAGACTATAGATACCTGTACACCATGGACGTGAACTATTTCCTGAACAAATATTCCTGTCAGTCTATCCATGGAATAACTGATTTTAATAGGGATAAAATGAGCAATCTTCATCAAACGATCAACGATCACCCAAATAACATTCAACCCCTATCGTACTGGTGGTAGTCCAGTAACAAAATCCATAGAGACGTGATCCCATTTCCACTCTGGAATGAAGAATGGCTACCACTGCCCCACAGGTATCTAGTGCTCAGCCTTTATCTTCTGACATATCAAGTACTACTTTACATATTCAGCGATATCCTTCTTCATGCTGCTCCACCAAAAGGATTCACATCTATCTCAATATATTTTAGTACTACCTGGATGTACGATGTATAGGGATGTGTGAGCCTCCTCCAAGATAGTTTTCCTGATCTCGGCATTTGTAGGAACACATAGTTTGGTACGGAACCACAAGGCTTCGTCATCTAATATGCTAAAATCCTCCTCCTATCTACCTTGCACTTTCTTTATTAACTCCGCTAACTTTAGGTCAAAATTCTGGCCAGCTTTAATCTTTTCTTGCAACGTAGTCTGAATCACCAGGTTATCAATGAATGACAGGTGATCATCCTCTATCAAATCCACACTTAATCTCTCCAAATCCATCAGAATAGAGTGTTGAATCTCCACTGCTGATAATACTACTCCCACTGACTTTCAGCTCAATGCATCAGCCACCACGTTTGCTTTGCCTAGATGATAGCCAATAGTGCAGTCATAATCTTTAATAAGTTCCAACCATCTTCTTTGCCTCATATTCAATTCCTTCTGAGTGAAAAAATACTTCAAACTTTTGTCATCCGTAAATATTTCACATTTCCCTCCATACAGATAATGCCTCCAAATCTTTAGAGCGTACACCATTGCAGTTAGTTCCAAATCATGCACATGATAGTTTTTCTCATATTCTTTAAGTTACCTAGAAGCATATTGATAACCCTGTCGTACTACATCAATACGCACCCAAGTCCCTTCGGGGATGCATCATTATATATCACGAACCCATTCTCTTCTGATGGAATAGGTAACACTGGGGCGGTGACCAACCACTACTTCAATTCCTGAAAGCTTTGTTCACAGTCATCGGTCCATTCAAACCTTAAATTTTTCCTCGTGAGTCGCGTCAGCGGACTCGATGATCTGGAGAAATCGTCAACAAAGCATCAGTAGTAGCCTGCCAAATCCAGAAAACTTCTAACCTCTTGGACATTCCTTGGTCTCATCTAACTCACCGCTGCCTCTATCTTACTCGGGTTAACTGATGTGTCATCCCTAAAGATCATATGGCCACGAAAAGAAACCTGCCTCAGCCAAAAATCACATTTCTTGAATTTTGAGTACAACTTTCTTTCTCTCAATGTTTGCAACACCAACCTCACATGATGCTTGTGCTCCTCAAAACTCCTCGAGTAAAGCAGTATATCATCTATAAAAACTACAACGAACTGATCCAAAAACTAATGGAACACCCAATTCATTAAATCCACAAATATTGCTAGTGCGTTAGTCAACCCAAGTGACATCACCCAAAAAATCGTAATGCCCATATCTAGTTTGGAATGTCATCTTCGAAATGTCTTCTGCCCTAACTTTCACCTTATGGTAACCCGGCCGAAGGTCAATTTTAGAATAGACCTGGTGTTAGCTTTGGTGTATTCCTAAGAAGGGGAGTGAATTGGGTATTTAAAAATTTGTCCCTGGGTTAAACTAGATTAGTAGTATTATGCAACCTAGGATCTGTCTATACAATAATAAACACAATCATTCACAATAAAACATACATGTGCAGTAAATATAAATTGTAAAAATATAAACAGTGCACATACGATATGTTATTGGGGTTCGACCAATACTGCCTACATCCCTGCCTCTAGCTCACAAGTCCGAGAATTCCACTAAAGCTCACTTAACGAGTGGAGTGCCACCTAATACAACCAAGTCAATTAGCACAGGGCTGACATCAACCTTTACAAATTCTCCTTGCGGGGCGGAGAAGGCCCTAGGTCAAATTCATAGGGCTAACCCCAACCTGATCCTTCCGGGTTAGATCAAGCCTCCTCAGGCCACTCCTGGAAATACAATAGTATTCTTCACAAAATAACCGGTACAATGATTATGCTTCTTAAGTAAAGCAGATATGTGCCCAATATGCGCAATCACATACACATCAATAATATAGGTAATGTAAGCTCAATGATGTGAATATATGTGCAAATAACACTCAACAAGATATGATAACAATAATGTTAAGAGTGTTCTAAGAAAATTGTATCTTTGAAACAAACTAAATGAAATCTCAATAGTAGATTAGGGTTTCAAAGATGTTAATCAAATATTCAAACTTAACTCAAAAGATTTTCCTTCAATGTAATGAGCATAAGAGTAGTTTGAAAATATTTTAACTTGTAGAAAATTATTTTGCATACCAAAATCAAAGCTATGGGATACTTGCAATAACAATGCAAATATCCTAAGCTTACTAGTTTATCCCAACACAAGATTTATAATATTGAAATCTGTGGGATAAACTTAACTAAACTCCCAAAAAAGAATCAAACAATCAACCAAACAAATGGGAGTATTAGCACTATATAATAAATTCAAGAACAAACAATAACCTCTCACACTATCAAGATCTAGCAAGGGAATAAATATTTGAGAGTATTTTGGGCAAAATAAGATTTTGAGATTGAGAGGATTTTTGCTAATTATTTTGGCTAATCTCATCTTAATTTTGCAAATGAGCCCCTATATATAGAGAATAGCAAAATTATAACCATTGGGGGACACATAGGGTATTCTTAAATTTGTTAAAAAAGTTTTTCAAAATTAACCTTGTTTAATCAATTTAACGTCGGTAAAAATTTAATTAACCCAAGAAGGTTCGGGTGCTCGGCCTGAGATTCGGGTGCCCGAATAGACTCAGTCAAAAAAACATTTTTAAAGAGTTCGGTCGCCCGAGTCTAAGTTTGGTTGCCTAAACAAAAGTCAGAAACATTTACTGCGCGATTCGGGGTGCCCGAAACTAAGTTTGGTCGCTTCGAGGCCTTTTTGAACGTGAAGATTCGGCAGCCCAAATTGGTGAAAAGTAACCTTCTAAGGGTTCATTCACCCGAGGGCGATAGGGTGATTTTAGGTTTGGTCGCCCGAAGCCTGGTCAAACTGTTGACTTTCTCGCAGTTCGAGCGCCTGAGGTGTTTTGAACACCTAGGGTTTAGCCGCCTGACCTCTCATAATTTTTTCCTATTAAGTATAATTTTTAATTCAATTATTTTCCCTGATAATATATGTGATATGGAAACTTTATGCACAATGTGTAGGAAATTAGGGTCTTTTCAAGTACGCCCAAAAACCTAGCGTCGGTCGACTAAAGGTCGACCGAAGGGTGCCCTAAGGTCATTCGATCCCTATGGTTAAACGATCTTGTTGAGCTTACAAATACCTACATGCATGACATGCAGAGTTTATTACAGACCGATATAAATTATTACAGACCAATAAAAATGAATGCAAATACAAATGAAAATAGGTCTTCATTCCTTTTGCTTCTCCAATACACCATCATACGATGTGAGCATTGAGTCCCTTATGGCATCAACTGTATCTTTACCATTCATGCGTACAAAGAATTAACCTTGTTCATAAGCTCAGTGCACAAGTAAGATACATATGCTTTGTTAGCATAAAAAACAGAGATCGAACTCAAAAAGTCAACACCTGGGTCCCTTGAAGCTGATCAAACAAATCATCGATCCTAAGAAGAGGATATTTATTCTTGACTGTCAATTTATTTATTTTCCTATAATCTATGCACATCCTCATGGTCTCATCTTTCTTCTTCACGAATAGAACTGGTGCTCCCTAGGGTGACACACTGGGCCTGATAAATCTTTTATCCAAAAATTCTTACAATTGATCTTTCAGTTCCTTTAACTTAACTGGAGCCATTCGGTAAGGTGCTTTAGATACCGGTGCTGACCCTGGTAGAAGATCCATGGTGAATTCAATTTCACAATCTGGTAATAAACCAGGTAGTTCTTCTAGAAAAACATCTGAAAATTCTCTGACCACAGGAACATCGACTTGTTTCAATTCTTCTTTTGGCAATTCTTTTATGTAGGCAACAAATCTCTGGCAACCATCTTGAATCAGTTTTCTCACCTGAATAGCTGACACAAGCTGTGGCAAAGTGTGCACACGTGAACCAAGAAATTTGTATTCTTTCTCACCAGGAGGTCTGAAAATCACTTCTTTCAAATGACAATCAATACTGGCATGATTAGCTGCTAACCAATCCATACCCAATATTAAATCTAACCCCTGCATGTCTAATATCATAAGATTAGCTGGCAGTACTTTTCCTTGAATGGCCACTGGAAAATCCTTAAGTACCTTCCTACACCTCACCACTGATTCAATCGGCGTAGCTACAACTAACGCGACATCTAACAACCGTGCCTCAATCCCAGTCAATTTAGCATACGCCGATGAAATAAAAGAATGGGTGGCACTTGTGTAAAAAAAAACAACTTTATACGAAAAAGCTGTAAAGATATCTGTAACTACAACTCCAGCTACCTCGGCGTCACTCGGCGTCAACACATAGACCCTTGCCAGTGTTGTGTTCCTCTGCTAGCCTCCACGAGGTGCTTGATAACCACCTCAAAATGGTCTGGGAGCTAGTGCTTGGGCCAACAATCCCTGACATGACCAAGACCTGTGCCCGAGTCTCCTACAACGATAGTGGACGTTCTCTCCCATCCTACATTCACCTAGATGCCTCCAGCCACATCTAGGACAAATAGTAATAGACTGACCACCCTAAAAACCACTGCGCCCCATCATCTATCACTGACTACCTCCATATAGGTCTCCCCTCCATGGCCCCCGACTAGAACCCACCTGGAAATCCTGAGGCGTGGGCCTCTTCCTCTGACTCTAAGTTGCAGCACCCCTCTGCATGCCACTCTCGATAACAGCAACTCTATCCACCACCTCTGCAAATGTATGAGCTCGAAAACCGATGACCTGCTCAAACAAATTATGCCTTAAACCTTCTTCAAATTTCCTTGCTTTCTTCTCCTCGTCTAGTGCCAAGTGTGGGGCAAATTGAGACAACTCAATAAATCGTGCTGTATATTGTGATACTGTCATCTACCTTTGAGCTAAATGTAGGAATTCTACTGCCTTCACACTCCGAACAATAGTAGGTAAATATTGCTCTAAGAATAGCTCCTTAAACCGACTCCACGTCACTGGCACGGGATCAGGCCTCTACTCCTTAATCATCTTTGTCGATCTCCACTAGCGTTTTGCCTCCCTTGTCAATTTAAATGACGCAAATGACACCTTTTGTTCATCTGTATATGAAACCACCACCAATATCTCCTCAATGTCCTAAACCCAATTTTCAGCCATAATTGGGTCAACTTCTCCAGCAAAAGATGGGGGCTTCATAAGTGCAAACTGCTTGATCATGCAACCACGCTCCCCCGTGCTCCTAGCCATCTCAGCCATCACTTGCTGGGTGACGCCGCACAGTACTACATCAGAATCTCTACCCGCCATGCTAGAAGGTCCTGCTCTGTCAACCCTAGCATTTGTACTACTGCTCCCTAGGTCCATCATGAAAAATGAAGAACATACTATAAGGACCCTATCTCCCATACAGATTGAATTTATTTCATCTAATTGAAATATCATATTCACTATTAACTACCCTCCCTGGTCCTAACTCAAAATGCAATTTTGCAACTTAGACACACGACTCATCAATAGTTTACCATGACTTTCCTGAAATCATCACCCCAGGAAAGACACAAAAACCACCACAAAAATCTTGTACCCAAACCATAGAACAAAACCTCAAGTCCTTTTCCTATATCCTGGTATTGTTTCTGCTGCATTCTACGATTTACAAAACCTAGCAACCTAAGCTTTGATACCAAATTGTAACAACTTGATTTTTTATGCCATTTTTTTCCCACGTAAACATATATAGCAAATCTCCTTGTATTATCCATTGAAAACATCTCAAGCCCCAAGGGAGCACTGAGGAAAACTCTATTCACATTACATTCCTAATTAGTGGTAAACATAAAACTGTAAACTATATTTACAATACCAGAAATCTAAAAAAAAATCCCAAAATATACATTACAAAACTCCCAGTGACATCCATCAAAAACCCTGGGATCTACCCAAACAACCAACACGTAGGAAACACTCACCCTTCAAAAGGGCAGCGCAAGAACCTCTCTACCCGCGAGCCTAATCTACTCATCTAGCTGGATCACCTAAAAAATGTTAAGTCACTGGGATGAGACAATGCTCAGTAAGAGGAGATATGCTATCACTAGTGTGTGGCTACTGAGTTAAACATTTAATATACTGATATAATACTAAAACTGTAAAACTGTTAGTCTAGTATATAGTACAGATTACATTTATTATAATTTAAAATACATCTGTATGCCTGAGTTTTCTAGTTACACATAATTCTAATATTATAATAAATCTGTTGTTGTACTATAAAACTGTATATATATATATATATATATATATATATATATATATATATAAACAATTGTGATAATACCTTGGGAGCTTAATGTCATGATTTAACCCCTCATGACAGGGTTGTGTGGCTCGTAGGCGAGACTTTACACTGGTTGGCCCACTAGGTAAGTCAATTTGAAACTCTTCCAATCGCCAATCCGGCCCACTACAATCTCTCTGGGTTCGATAACTAATCTCTACCTCGTCAAACCAGCCTCATCAACCAAGAATGTTAGGGAGACTGCAATCTCTCTATAGACATGGTTGACGAAATCCACATACTATCTGAGATATGTGGTTGCACTCTAATATAAAAATAGCAATGGTATTGTGGTCTACTGTCTGAATCTGACTGAATATTTCCTCAGGGTCTGATACTATTTAGTACTGATACTTATAATTATCTTACTGTGTTTACCATGATTTTGTAATAACCATAACATTTTAAACTGATCTGCATAATCTGAATTTTTGACTAATTAGCTGAATAACTGAGTGTTATGGTTCAGAAGTCATGACATTCTAAAAAATACTATAAAACATATTTTCTGAAAACTACATATTGATATTTTCTCCTAATATACTGTAAAACATGATATTTGTAACACTGTACAAATACTACACTAAACTATTATGAGCTTATGCCACACAATTAAGTAATTAAACTCTTATGCTCTAAAATCTGCAACTCCTACTATAATAATAATATTCTGGAAAAACTGAATAATAAACTGATATATACATAATTTTTTGATAAATTTTCTAAAATTCCTAGCATAGCATATTTCCCTTACCTATCTAACTAAGAGGCTGGCCTCCACTCAACTCTCGCACACTCAGTGTACCAAACCAAAAACCTGCATTTACATATACAAATTTTTCAGTAAATTAATACACCCACCTTTCCTAAGATTGCTTATCCATAATTCCTTGAACTGTAATTTACCTAGGCTCCTAAACGAATACTTGCTGGGGTCCTCAACCCATGACTATAGGGGCCCAAAACACCATATTCCTGAAAATATGGTACCCCAAATTTATTCCACAAAACACTAGTATATTCTCATAAAATACTAAATCTGGCCCCAAATAATACTAGTAATACTGAAAATACCCACATAATCTACTTACCTTGGTTTTGGGATGGTTCCCAAACTTATCAAATTAACATTCCGCTTTGGTTATGTTGTAGAGAATCTCCCCAAGATCACTGTGGTAGCTTCTAATCATCAAACTGGGGAGAGACAGAGCCGAAATCTTAGAGAGAAGTCAGAGAAACCGTTTTAGAGAGAGAGAGAGAGAGAGAGAGAGAGAGAGAGAGAGAGAGAAGAATTATAAAATGAATTTCCCTTCAAAAATTCATTTTAGGGCTATATATAAAATGTTGTCCACGTGGCCTCTTCGACAAGCCACGTCACCTCGTCGACGAGTCTAAGTTGTAGACTCGTTGACGAACGCCTACTCCTCACAAACGAGATTCAGGCCCTGAAAATGCCCTCTTGGTAACTTCTCATTGACAAGATGAATGTCCCTGTCGACAAACCCAAGAAGGATGCTCGTCGATGAGCACCCTATGTTCGTCGATGAGACCTTGTAAATTCCTTTTAAAAATTTCCCTATTTCTCTCTTTTCTTTTATTAGTTAATACTATAATTATTCGGGTCTCTACATCTTTAACCTTATTCTTGTTCAACTTGAATCTTATTGAATCTTCTAGCCAATCAACATGATTCGAGTCACCTTTCAAACCTCCACAAACATATGTTATTGCTCCAACTGTGGCTCTGCTTCTTAGATGCAGCGGAATGCCTCTCATACTTATCCAAATGTCTTCTTGGTTGTAACCGAAAGAGTGCTGATAAATTTCACTGCCTGCGTCCTTCATTTCAAATGAAGGAGATCTTTTAAAAAAAATAATGTTTAAGAATTTAAAATAAATAAATTACATTTTTAAACGGACGACCCGTTTATGACTCGTTTGTTAAATGGCAGGTTTGGGTTTACCTATTAGCCACCTATTAATAAATGGGTCAACCTAAACGTAAACCTATTTAATCCTAACCCGTTTATGACCCATCCGAACTCGATCCGTTACCCATTTGCCACCCCTAAACCAACCGCTCGAGATGCTACTTTTCAACCTTTTCTTATCTCACTCACTTGCATTTGTGGCGTGTGGAAGACCCTTCATCTTCTACCTTCCCCTGTAGCTGTTGATTTCTAGTGCTTCAAGTCTTCCGTCTCACTGCTGCAACTAATGCCCTTTGTGAAGAGGCTGATTCTTGTGTTTTCTTCCCCGACCATGACATCCTTTGGGAATTTTGTTTTCAGTTCTAGCTCCATCATTATTTGATCCCCCCGATTTGTTTTATGAATGCGAACATACGCTTCTAGTGTGATTTGTGTTTTGAACGCCAGATATTCTTCAGAAATGAGGACACTTTCAGGGATCTCTTTAACCTTGTTCTTGTTCACCTTGAATCTTATTGTATCTTCTAGCCAATCGACATGATTCAAGTCACTTTTCAAACCTCCGCAAACAAATGCTATTGCTCCAAATGTGGCTCTGCTTCTTAGATGCAACGGAATGCCTTTCATACTGATCCAACTTTCTTGTTGGTTGTAATTGGAGGAGTGTTGATAAATTTCACTGCCTGCATCCTTCATTTCAAATGAATGAGTACTTTAAAAAATATATATATATGAAAATTTTTAAAATAAATAAATTATATATTTAAAACGGTGACCCGTTTTGACTCGTTTATTAAACGGGCGGGTTTGGGTTTACCTATTAGCCACCTATTAATAAACGGGTGAATCCGAACTCGAACTTGTTTAATCCCGACCCGTGTATGACCCATCCAAACCCGACCCGTTAACCCATTTTGCCACCCCTAAGTCTATAAATAAGGGTCTATTTGATCTTGTTGCTATTTTTAAAAAAAAAAAATTTAAATAATAACAAAATTATAACAAGTGTGTTTTTTTTATTGTTAATTTTTTTACTATTGGTCAAAAATTGAAAACTAAATTTTATGATTTTTAATTATTTTGATAAATTTGTTGTCAGGAATTTTAATATTCAAAAATAATTTTTATTAGATTATTAATTTTATATACTTTTAAATTAAAATTAAAATAAAATAATTATATGAATTTAAATATAATTAAATATAAATTTCAAAAAATAAATAATAAAGCCAATTACAAAATATTTTTTTTCTATTTTTCAATTGTTGTGTCTAATAATATGTTTATTGTAAAGTACTTTTGAAAGTATAACAATTAAATAAAATAATTATAATAATTTTTATTTTTATTATAGTATTTTTTTCAATATGTATTATTTTGCAATATTATTATTTTAATCACATGCTCATAATATTATTTGATTTAAATATAAAAATAAATATTTTTAATTAATTTAAATTTTATAAAAATTAACCAAACAAGTGCATAGTTTTCGATTTTTAATTTTTATTTCTAGTTTTAGTTTTTGTTTCTGATTTTTGTTTTTCTAATTTTTGATAGTGATACTAAATGACTCCTAAATTTTACTAAGTGACCTTTTCCTTCAAATTATTGAAATAAGTAAGTTGTGCTTTGCATACATTGCCAAAAATATAGAGCAAAAGACACTCACATCTCCTGAAATTTGATAAAAAGATAACTACCATGAGGTTTTAAAAATATTATAGACCTTCCTTGAGATTTCAAAAATGTCACAAATTTCCACTAAGGTTTGTCAAAAAGAAACAACCCTCCCCTAAAAAAACTTGTTTTTTTGTTAAATATATAAGAAGAGATTTGTGTCTTTTTGATAAATTTCAGGAAAGATCCTTCAAATGTCTGAAACCTCAGGAAAGATGATTATGTTTTTGTTAAACCTCAGGAGGGGTTAATGCCTTTTACCTAAAAATATATTATCATATGTTTCATATATCTAAGTCTATATAATAAGCATATTTTTTTTTTTTTGAATTTATTCTCTTCATACTGAAATGTTCATTCTTCTCCTAAACTTCTAATTCTTCCTTCCTTTTTCTTCTTCTTCTTCTTCTTTTTTTCCTTTATTTTCCTTTTTTTTTTTATTACATAGGAACTCCAGCCACCAATGAGCCCTTCGAACCCCCTAGTGCGGCATCAAACCTACGGATCGGCATCCTCCACCCCTAGGTCTTGCTGATCAGAGTAAAGTCTGAATGCGGACACAACTTACGTGCATCAGTTGGACGTTTGGCCAATCCTACACCCGGGACACATCTCCATTACCATTCACAATCTCCGCTGACTCATAGAGAACTCTCACCATTCATGATCCCCACTGGCTCTGTAACACCCCGACCTCGAAGGGTCTGGGATATTAACTTTTTACTATTGGTTTACAGCGGAAGCAAATAAACTCAATTATTATTAAACCAGAGCACTAATTATCCATATTACAATCATTTATTTCAAAAGAAGAAAAATTACATAAGCATAAATATCTGGCATCATACTAATATTTTTAAACAATCTTTATTTTTCTATCCTCACCCGCATGCTTGCTAAGCCTGATTTCCAATATGCTCTTCAGAGTTATCTGAAATAAAAATATGATTGGAGTGAGACGACGCTCAATAAGTAAATAAGATTATTATTAGTGTGTGACAAAAATGAGCTTTTTAAAAATTTCGTAAAACAATATTTAACATTATAACTTCAAAACTGTCTCTAGAATAAATATAAATTTAAAAATTTCTACATAAAACTTTTACCATCAACTATAACAATAAAATTTTATAATCATATATTATAACTGTTAAATTAAACTTTTAACTTTAAAACTATATAAATATTTAATGATAAATATACATATACTTTTCCTTATACGTTTTCTTTAGATCGTCATTTAAGCACTAAAATGATCATTTTCATATAAACTTATACTTTTCCTTCAAATCATCAGTAACTTTGTACACGTAATTAAATATGTATAAACATATATTGTAAAAACCACCCTTAGGCCTGTTTGCCGTAAGTCATGTTTACCCCCATGACTGGATTGTGCGGTCCGAAGACTGGACTTAGCTGGCTAGCCGACCAAACTAAATCAACGTACGTAAACTTTAAGTGATATTTTCCTTATTAAGTCCTGGTTCGGAACCAAGTGTACACTCAGGAGAAATCCACTAACATAAATAACCACTCTGTAAGCAGTGTGGGTGAACTCTGATCCGTTTAAATTTTAAGCTGCAGTACCGAACATCTGTAATTTTAAACTTTCGTTGTCATAATGGGTTTTAAAATCATCTTATTATAATTTATGCAATTTAAAATAATATCGTGAAAATCTCATCTTTACTCATATTTTCATAAAAATGCAAAGTAAAAATAAGCTCATGCCACACAATTTTTGTGTTAAAAATATATATAATTTTATTTTTGAATAAAAAGAAATGCTGAAAATTTACCCGAGGGGATTAGAATATTTCTTAACCCAAGAATAAATGCAAGTATATTAAAGATAGAACTGATATAATTAAATATACGTAAAAATAAACTCATGAAAATTTTATGGAATTAAGTAACATAATTGAAATTTACTTACAAAATAAACCCGGGTATGAATTTTAAATAAAAAAAAAACTAACATAATCAAAATTTATTTACCTTCTTCTTTTACCGCGTGCTACGAACACAATAACTCTCTTTAAGAAATGAGATCGGAAAGAGTGGGTGAGTGAGAACTTACTCAAAATTCTCTCTCCACCACAAATTCTTTCACTCACTAATCCTTCTCTTCCTTGGAAAAATTGTTGTGAAAAATGAAGGTTGAGAGCTTCCTATTTATAGGAAAATGAAATTTATAAAAGTGTGGGGAGATAGGTGAAATTATGATTTTTTTAAAATTAAAGAATGGGCAAAGTATGGGTTGAGTATGGGATGAGGATGGAGGTAATGTGGGAGTGCTTGCCACCATTCCCATTAAATAAATTTTTAATTAATTACTTACCTAATTAATTAATCAATTAGTTAATTAATTATTTTATTATTTTATTATTTTTCTTAATCATTATTATCATTATTATTATCATTGTTATTAATGTTGAACCATTTTTAGTATTTATTTATTTTATTATCTATTTTTGAATAAGAATTAAATTTGAATTTTGAAAACTTATGTGGGCCCCACATGGTCTTGTGGATCCCACACTACTTCGAGACCCAAATGGATCCTACTTAACTCCAATAATCCTTATACGATTTTATTAGCCCTACACAGCTTCGAGACTCGTGTAAACCTCCACACGGCTTCGGGACTCATGTGGGCCCCACACAGTCTTGTGGGCCCCGCATAGGATACCTATATTATTATTATTTTATCATATATTTCTGCAAATTATATCAGTCAAAACATTATTTTATGTACTTATTTACGTGTACAAACAGTATCTATCTTGTTTATCTTATGAAATTCCATTTTGACCAGGCCGACCTCCAGGGAGCGAATGAGCCGCAATGGTCTCTGAGCACTCGCTAAGATAAGGTCTTTCTTAGGCATCAAACATGGAATCAAGGATCCTACAGAAAAACACTTCTGTATTGATATTAACTTAATGACCATTTTTATTATTTTATTATTATTGTACTTTAATTATATATATATATATATATATATATATATTTTGTCATCACAGGCTCACTGAGCAAACTCTCACCATCCATGGTCCCCACTGGCTCACAGAGTAAACTCTAACCATCCATAGGTACCTCTGGTTACATGAGTGTATCTACTTGGAATTGAATTCTCGATACTCCTTCTTACGTGCTGATGCCTTTCCACTGCGCCATGCCCATGGGGGCTGTAATTCTTCCTTCTTGCGCCTTTGTTCATCATTCCTAACTCATTAAATATTTCCAATTCCTCCGGAAGGGGTTCAATTCAATATTTCAATGATCAACTTATTACTATGGGCAATTAAGATTAAAAATGAGGTTAAATTATTTGTATTAAACTTATTTGTTAGCTTTGCTGCAATCCCAAGAGGGGGGTGAATTGTTTTTAAAAATTTTATCCCCTAAGTTAATCCACTAACATCAGTATTATACAAGCCTAGGGTCAATCTATGCAATCAATAAATAAGCGTACATGTGCAGTAATAGAAAAGTGTGAAAAGGTAAACAGTACACGCAATATGTTAACGAGGTTTGGTCAAATTACCTACTTCCCCACCTTGGCTACACCAGCACAAGGATTCCACTATGACTCACTTAAACGAGTGGAGCGGCACCTAATACAACACGTCTTACCAAGGTGGCGCATCTAACTATCCTAACCGAATTTAAGCTAATTCGAGACTTTTCCACGGGGCTACTCTCCCTCTTTAGGCCCACGCCTGGAATACAACAAATGATATGAAATTTTTGTACACGAAAATACGCTTCTTCACATGTAGATATGTACACCAGTATAGCTCAAGCAACATTGCAAGCACGTGTGATATGTAAATATGTTCAGTGTTCTAATGTGTGTTAAACGCTCAAATAAGTATAGATAATCAATCAATGATCAAGCGTGTAAACCTAAGCAAGATTTGAAACAGAATATTCGAATATCACAATATCATATCAAAGTTTCAAATATGCTAGTAAGTTGATTCAAACAAACTCAGCAAGAAGTTTTCAATATACTAAGCATAATGAGTTTGGATGCAAGCTTTGAAAATGATTTTTGCACACAAAAATATAGGCTTAGGTATCTTGTAATGACAATGCAAGAACCACAACCTTCTAAGTCTTCCCACTCAAGATTTATCAAATAAAATTGGTGGAAGAACTTAATGCTATACTCTCAAAGTTAAAATCAATCAACAATCAAGCAAATGAGAGTATTGAAGCAAATAGAGAATAAAGCACAAGCACTATAAATACACTCACAATTCTTGAATAATCAAGGAAAATGAAGTTTTTGAGTGTATGAGAGTAGTATAGGATAAAATAAGATTTTGAGAAAATTTGTCGTTAATGATTTTACTAATTCTTGCTAATTATTACAAATGAACATGTATTTATAAGAAAGGAAGATTTTTTGACCGTTAGGGACTACATGAGAATAATTAGAAAAGTTTAAAACAGGTTTACAAAAATTAACCCCATTTACCCCTTTAAAATTATCAGTAAAAATGTTTTAACCCGAGAGGTTCGGGTGCCCAAACAGACTCAGTCACAACACCATTATTTAATAGTTCGAGTGCCCGAATTAAGGACTAGTTGGCTAAACCAAAGTTAGTAGCTAAATGTCCGAGGTTCGGGTGCTCAATTCCAAGTTCGGTTAATCGAACCAACCAATTCGGTTGCCCGAACCCATTTTAAACGTGATCGTTCGGGTGCCTGGGTAGTTGAAAAGTGTTCTAACACTCGTTCCGGTGCCCGAGGAAGATACGTTCAAAAAGGTTCAGGTGTCCGAACAAAAGTCAACAAGTTGACTTGTCTAGGGTTCGATCACCCGAAGCGTTTTAAACACAATGGGTTCAGTCGCCCGAGCTCTCTCAAGATTTTCAATTAAAATCCAATTTTGCCTTATTTAATTCCCCTGATTATGTAAGTGAAATGGGGACTGTTTGTGCATTTGTTTAGGGATCTAAGGACTTTTTATCCTACCAAAAAAATCTGGCATCGATCGACCAAAGGTCAACCGAAAGGTGATCCCTAACGTCTTTCTATGGTCTGTGTAGGTACCTAAAGTTCAACTAGGGTCAATAAGCATACCTACTTATCATGCATGATGCAAATTATTACAAGTCATAGGAATGTACAATTCATAATAATATAACATCCCAGAATGAAGAAAGTGAAAAAGAAATACAAATACAACCCAGACTTCTTCATTCATCGACACGAACACCGCACACCATCATGATATATCTTTCAGTCCGAATACACGTGCACAATGAACCTGCATGCAAGTCTTAGTGCAATCATCAGTACCAAGAATATTTGTCATTATCAAAATTGGGTATGACCTATCATGTCAACATTATTACTATAGGCAATTAAGATTAAAAATGAAGTCAAATTATTTGTAACTCAATTATCATAAAATAAATAAATATTATAATAACTTTCGATAATTTTTAACGTTATAAAAAGCATGTGTGCTTAGTTTTATTATCAATTCGACCAACTCCTTTACTTTCAGCAAAATGAGACATATATTATTTTTATAAGAATTCGAACATATTACTTATAATGTTTTCTGTTATTTTACTAAATTTTATTACCTTTAAAATTAGTTTGGACTGTTCATATAAAAAAATGATTAAATTTTATCTATTCATGCATAAGTCTCCTTACACTAAAAAATATAAAGAAATTTTTTTTTTATTTTCTTTAAATCTAAAACACAATTGACTGAGGACATTGGAGTAGGGTCATTAGTTCACGCAAAATTAAGTGCACATTTAGTTGTAGAAATATTTTTTATTTTTTTAGTTTTAAAATTTTCAAATAATTATTAAAATTTTAACTTATTTTTCTTTTTTCAATATTTGTATTTAAGAAGTAGAAATAAATAGTTGATTTTAATGTGCAAAATATTTTTTATCTTTTATTTAAAATATTTTTTAAAAAAAACACAAAAATAGCTTCTTCTTTTTTCTTTTCTTTTTTCTAATACTTCAGAATTATACAAGGTAATATTTAGAACTCCAAATTTTGGGTTTTGAATTTGATTTTTTTTTTATTTAGAACAGATTTTACATATAGTTCACACAAGTTAATATCTAAAATTCAAATTCATAAAATAATAGTTAGAATCTAGAAAAATGATGAAAATAGTTTTTCAACTTTTTAATATAAATTTATTTTTTTTAAAAAAAGATGCGACCTTTTTAATTATTTAAAAGATAAAAATAAATAGTACAATTATTTTTAAAAAAATAGTAAAAAATTTTCATTTATTCTAATTCATTTATTTCATATAAATGTTCTAAAAATATTTTAAAAATTAAATTTTTTTCATAATTAAGAAAAATAAAATAAAAGTAAGAATATTTCTAAGACTAAGTTCTAAATTTTTTAATATATATACCTATACAAGTCAACAAATATCACCTAAATAAAAAATCATCCCTTATTTTCTCTGTCCCTCTCTTTTCATAATATTCTTTCTCCCATTTCTTTTTGTTTTACTTTTGTTTATTAAATTAATAATTTTATTATTTTATGCGTTTACGATTTAGATGCAAAAGAATACAATAAATAATATTATTAATTTGAGTTTGTATCCTAAGAACAACAATTTCATTGCACACTTGGGTAATAAAATACAATACTATTTCTGCATTTCTTTTATTTATTTATTTATTATTCCATCTTGCGTATGTTTTCTAACGGAATCCACGGGCGTGCGTTGCCCCCATAAATTGGCATCTTGCGGAATATTCTCGTTCAACGAAATTGGGCCCCACGTCCCAGAACCCCAACCGTCATCAACGGTTGACATCGAAGTTGCACCGCAACTCGGGTGGAGACGCCCTCACATAATCCTACCCCAAATCCCATATTCCCCATTGGCCCATTATGTCCCTGGCTTCTTCGCGCACTTTCCAGTTAGTTTTGGAGTCTCTCAAATGCAATAAATACTCCCTCAGAATATTTTTCAAAATTAAAATAATAAAAATTAGGAATTCCCTTTTTCAGAGTGTGGTGCTTGACGAGCGCGTCCGGTCCGTCCATCAACGGCTAGAAATATGGCGTCTTTTTCATTTCCATCACCTTCGCGCCGTCCCTGTTCATCTCCGGCGAGCCCCGCTGCGATGGGTGTCGCCGGCGTCGATGGGCTCAGTTTCTAGGTGTTCTGCGATCGCCCATTCCGAGGTTTCGGTGCTTCGACCCTGCCAACTCTTATCCTGCGAGTAGGAATCACTTCATCGGCTTCTCTTCTGGGTCTTCTTCTTCTTCTTCTTCTTCTGGTGGGAGTTCGAGAGGCAGAGATAAGGCGAAAGAAGGAATGGAAGGGCGGAAGAACTTGGTGCCCAAAACTGTGAACGGTGATGCTGGTTATGTGCTCGAAGATGTTCCTCATTTAACTGACTACATCTCTGGTCTCACTGTACTCTCTCTCTCTCTCTCTCTCTCTCTCTCTCTCTCTCTGTGCTCTGTTTCTTAAGTTTGTTGATGGCGGTATGAAGTTTAGTAGAGTTATGGAATTTGTTTGAAGCAGTGATTATGAATTTCTTTATTGTTATCTGATTTTATTTCTGGGTCTCATTTTTTGGTCCATTAGAGGAACAGAGAGTAATCCATTTCTCATTCCATCT
This sequence comes from Malania oleifera, assembly GCF_029873635.1. NCBI lineage: Eukaryota > Viridiplantae > Streptophyta > Magnoliopsida > Santalales > Ximeniaceae > Malania > Malania oleifera. Next base: position 80,516,299 of record NC_080425.1, read on the forward strand.
CCATACCCCCCTTCTCAAGGCAGAACCTGAGATCTTCAACATGGAGCCCAAGTTTGGATGCTCTCCAAGGGAACATTTTTAGATCGCTCTTTCCCTCGCTCTCTCTTGTTCATGTCTTGAAGTTCGTTGCTATAAAAATATGTCTCGAAATTTTCGTCACGGTTTTGGTTCAAGCTGGCATATTCGATTTAATGTTCGATTTATAATGAATAATATCTGTTGTAGTTTTCTCCATTCTGAATTTGAAGCAAAATTGTTTTATAAATTGACATGCTAACACGCACGCATATGACGTGTTGATTTGATGGATAATAGGTAAAGTTGAATTTTCTTTTTCGGTAGATTGTCTTTGTTTTGTTCCGAGCAAAAATAATTCCTGGGAATTTCTGTGAGAATTCATTTCCTTCGGAGTTCATCATTTTACTTCGGTTAATTTAAGGGAAAAAAGAATAACTCTTTTTATGTTCTTTCTAGAAATATTCTCTGCCCACTAGAACATCGTCATTTTCACAGCTAAAATGACCTCTTTCTTTTCGAGGAGTTACACTTGTTTATTTGTTATTTAATTCAAAGACGATAGCCAGTAAAACTTAGTCTTTTTTGTGCTCTGTCTTTTTCCCCCTTTTAATGTTGATGGTTTATGCAGGCTTATCCCAATCCATTGCAAGACAATCCCTCGTATTCAGTTGTTAAGTAAGTCCCTTAATTCTTAGTCATGGACGCCTTAAATGATGGTGGTTGTTAGAATTGATTATTCATAGACGTACTGTTCTTTTTTACCAGGCAGTATTTTGTCAATGATGATGATTCTGTCGCCCAAAAGGTAAACTTTTGTCCTCAACAACTTACTTTAATAAGCCAATTTTCTGAAATTATTCCTGTATCATTTATTAGCACCGAAAAATCCTATTATACACATTTAGTCTATTGCATTTTTAATATGATTTTCACTAGTCACTTTATCTCTAATTCATTATCTCTATTCCTTTTTGTAGATTGTTGTTCATAAGAATAGTCCAAGAGGGACCCATTTTCGGCGAGCTGGCCCTCGTAAAAAGGTTTTTTTTTATTTTATTTTTATGCATGCCCTGTTCTGTATCAGTGCAATTAGTTTGGTGACTCTGGCTCTTGATGCTCTTCAGGTGTATTTTGAATCAGATGAAGTGCATGCATGCATTGTGACATGTGGTGGCTTATGCCCTGGTCTGAATACCGTTATTAGGGAAATAGTATGTGGTCTATACTACATGTATGGCGTGAATAAAATTCTAGGGATTGAGGTAAGCATTTATATTTTAGTGCAATTCACTTAAAAAGGATTAAGTGATTTTATCCCATTTTGCCTTTCACATATATGTTCAATTATAAAATAGTAGTAAATGAATGTTTGCAATCTGCAGAGCTTGCAGTGGGCTTGCCATGGTCCCAAGTGTATGATTAGTTTGTTATTATCTTCAATAGTATTGCAAGACACATTGTAACCGAAAACCATGAAATGTTTGTGGGATGGTTAAATGTGCTTCAATAGTTTGGTCCTAAATCGCAAAGGCTGGTTTACTTTGTCTTTTGCAACATGCATAGGAGCATAGGATACTTTTAATGGAGCTGACTAATGAGATAGTTTTCTCTGCTTAGGGAGGATACAGAGGTTTCTATTCTCGGAATACCATTCCTCTAACCCCAAAGGTGGTCAACGATATCCATAAACGTGGTGGTACAATCCTTGGCACATCAAGAGGGGGCCATGATACCTTGAAAATTGTCGACAGTATTCAAGATAGAGGAATTAATCAGGTAGATATTAGATGGAATGGGAATTAAGCTGGTAGATATTAGATGGAATGGGAGCATACTATTTTGTTCTTTTATTTTGCATACGTTTCTTACCTTTGGTGCATGACTCCAAATATGGTTTTAACTTTTAAGATGGATGGACTGCCACATTTCAGGTATATATAATTGGAGGAGATGGAACTCAGAAAGGGGCCTCCGTGATTTTTGAGGTAATGCAATTTGATAAAGCCCTACTGCCCTAGCAATAGCTTGCATTATTCTGCAATCCTCAAAGCATAATATCTGCAACACAGGAAATTAGAAGGCGTGGTCTCAAAGTTGCAGTGGCTGGAATACCCAAGACTATAGATAATGACATTTTGGTACATTTTGTGCCTTTGCTCAATTAATGGTTTGTGGCAGTATATTTGCTGCAACTCCAGGCTAAGAATCGGGTTTGTCTTGAAACTTTCTAGTGTTTGATATAATGCTAAATGCTTTGTCATACAGGTTATAGACAAGTCATTTGGCTTTGACACTGCTGTTGAGGAGGCTCAACGAGCAATTAATGCAGCCCATGTTGAAGCTGAAAGCATAGAGAATGGTGTTGGTCTTGTCAAGTTAATGGGCCGCCATAGTGGTAATCTCCAAACCTTTGTATTTAGCCTCCTATTTAGGAACTAGGAAATATTTTTGGAGTAAATGACCCAAAAGATTACTTTCGAGATGGTGTTGATGTCCTATGGTGCTTGGAGCAACTAGTTGATGGGAACTAGGAAATATTTTTGGAGTAAAATACCTAAAATATTTCATCCTATGGTGCTTGGAGCAACTAGTTGATTTATGGTCATGCCTCCTAATAACAAAGTAAGGAAAATGATGTTGTTGTCCCAAATTATTCCTACGATGACTTTTCTGTTAAACCCTTGTGGTTTCTTTGCATGCAAGGTGCTTACTGGATATAGAGCTAAATTTTCTAAGTGGTGGTAAAACTTGCAAGCTGCTGTAGCCCGTAAAAATAGCTGGACAACAAAGGGAGTATCTTGAGGATATATCCAACTCTTATCGCTTTTTTTGTTTTTGTTAATTAGTTTTAGGTTCTTACAACAGATAGAGGAACAGTTGCAGTCTCTGCTCGTCAATCAATAGGTCCCTTTCTCTGCTACTAGGCAAAGTATCTACTTCAAACAGAAAGCTTCTCATGCACTTATCGTCTGATGCAGACTTCATGGAAGAGGGAGAATAAAATATATGAGAAAGTGTGGCTTTCAAGAACCAGTAGGAAGGAGGGGCGCGCACCTCGTTTGCGTAGATAGATTACCTCACTATCCAAAAACAAGCAGCTGCTAATTTGCACCTACCTCTTTACCTCTTTGTTAGGAGATCTTAGGATAAGCTGCCAAATGGAAGGGGAGAATTGACTTTTGTGTCTTTCATCAAATGTCTAGATCGGTTGAATTGTATGAAAAGTTGTCTTGTCTTTCCTTTCCAGTAAGTAGCTCCACCATTGATCAATCCTCTTCACGGCCAACTATGTCAGGATGGCTTCTTTTTTTACATTGTTATATCAATGTTCAAAGCAAAATTCAGTCTTATTTTGTTTATTTCATTTTTGTCTTATGTTTTATATTCTTTTTTGCATTTATTGATCAGTGAAAGCACATTCCCTTATGCTTTAGGGTCTACTTTATACGCAAAAGTTTGGCTTTGGATTATCAAGTCTTTGGTGACAAGTGCTTGTTGGGCTTTTGTGGAGCCTAGTTGTGTTTTAATTTGGATGACAACCCGACCTCTTTAGTTAGAGATTTCTATCCTAAGGCTTAGTCCATTCGGAACGGAACCCTAGGCGCAACATATAAAAAGGATTGCTTTCGGGTGATTAGGGTTCGTGTGGTTGTACCTGCGAGAGAGCGAAAGGGAGAGCATTGTATCGCCGCACTCTCTGTGTTTTCTTCCTGATAATATTGAAATCCTTGCAACTCCGTGGACGTAGGCAAAATTGCCGAATCACTTAAATATTGTCTTGTGCGTGTGATTGATTTTTCTTTGACGTTATTTTTTCTCTATTTTGTTTCTCACAGGTTTCGGGAATTTGTTCTTTATTCCCAACAGCTGGTATCAGAGCCTAGGGTTAGGTTTGAGTGGGAGCAATGGTAGAGGAAGCAGGAAAGGCGTCTGGAATAGAAAAGTTTGATGGCACAGACTTTGGATTCTGGAGGATGCAGATCGAGGATTATCTCTATGGGAAGAAGTTACATCTACCGCTTCTAGGAGAAAAACCTGCTACTATTAAGGACGAGGAATGGACTCTCCTTGACAGACAGGTAATGGGAGTTATAAGATTAACTCTGTCCAGGTCTGTTGCACACAACGTCGTGAAGGAGAAAACTACAGTAGATCTGATGAAGGCTTTGTCTGGTATGTATGAAAAACCATCAGGAAATAACAAGGTACATTTGATGAAGAAATTATTTAATTTAAAGATGGTAGAAAACACATCTGTAGCACAACATCTGAATGAGTTCAATACTATCACAAATCAATTATCGTTGGTAGAAATTGATTTTGATGATGAGATTCGTGCACTGATCGTTTTGGCTTCATTGCCAAACAGTTGGGAGGCAATGAGGATGGCAGTAAGCAACTCTACTGGAAAGGAAAAACTGAAGTATAATGATATACAAGATTTAATTCTGGCTGAGGAGATTCGCAGAAGAGATGCAGGCGAAACCTCAGGATCCGGCTCTGCCTTAAACTTTGAGACTAGAGGCAGAGGTAATGACCGAAATTCAGATCAAGGTAGATCAAAATCCACAAACTATAATCGAAACATAAGTAAATCCAGACCTGGCCAAAAGGGACAATGCTGGAACTACGGGAAAACGGGTCACTTTAGGAGACAATGCAAAAGTCTTAAGAAGAAGAGTGAGGATGATTCTGCTAATGCTATAACAGAAGAGGTACAGGATGCATTACTTCTTGCAATAGACAGTCCACTTGATGATTGGGTTTTGGACTCAGGAGCTTCATTTCATACTACTTCACACCATGAAATTATACAGAACTATGTAGCAGGAGATTTTGGTAAAGTGTATTTGGCTGATGGTACAACCTTGGATGTTGTGGGTATGGGAAACGTCCGGATGTCACTACCAAATGGGTCTGTTTGGTTACTAGAGAAGGTACGACATATTCCTGACCTGAGAAGGAATTTGATTTCTGTCGGATAGCTTGATGATGAAGGGCATGCGATGTTGTTTTCTGGTGGCACTTGAAAGGTTACAAAGGGAGCCAGAGTATTGGCTCGTGGAAAGAAATCTGGTACTCTATACATGACCTCAAGTCCAAGAGATACAATTGCAGTTGCTAAAGCAAGTACTGATACAAGCTTATGGCACCGCAGACTTGGTCACATGAGTGAGAAGGGGATGAAGATGCTGCTGTCAAAAGGGAAACTACCAGAATTGAAGTCCGTTGATTTTGACTTGTGTGAAAGCTGCATCTTAGGAAAGCAGAAAAGGGTGAGTTTCTTGAAAAGTGGCAGAACACCGAAGGCTGAAAAATTGGAGTTAGTGCACACAGATTTATGGGGTCCTTCTCCTGTTGCATCCCTTGGGGGTTCAAGGTACTACGTTACTTTCATTGATGACTCAACCAGAAAGGTATGAGTTTATTTTCTAAGAAATAAATATGATGTATTTGAAACTTTTAAGAAGTGGAAGGCTAGGGTTGAGACAGAGACAGGTTTGAAAGTAAAGTGTTTGAGGTCAGACAACGGAGGAGAGTACATAGATGGAGGGTTCAGAGAGTATTGTGCTGCACATGGAATCAAAATGGAAAAGACCATTCCTGGGACACCACAGCAGAATGGTGTGGCTGAGCGCATGAACAGAACTCTCAATGAGCGTGCTAGGAGTATGAGGCTACATGCTGGACTACCAAAAACTTTCTGGGCTGATGCTGTCAGTACTGCAGCTTATCTGATAAATCGAGGACCTTCAGTTCCCATGGAGTTTAGACTTCGTGAAGAGATTTGGAGCGATAAAGAGGTAAATTTTTCTTACTTAAAAGTTTTTGGTTGTGTTTCTTATGTTTATGTTGATTTTGATGCTCGTAGTAAACTTGATGCAAAGTCCAAAATATGCTATTTCATTGGCTATGGTGATGAGAAATTTGGCTACCGGTTTTGGGATGAACAAAACAGGAAAATCATCAGAAGTAGAAATGTGATATTTAACGAATAGGTTATGTACAAGGACAGGTCAACCGTAGTGTCAGATGTCACAGCGATAGACCAGAAAAATTCTGAGTTTATTAACTTAGATGAGTTGACTGAAAATACTGTCCAGGAAATGGGTGAAGATGATAAGGAGAATGTAGAATCGCAGGAAATTCAAATTACACCTGTAGCTGCGGTCTGTAGATCTTCCAGGGCCACTAGACCTCCACAGCGTTATTCACCTGCTTTAAATTATCTTCTGCTAACTGATGGTGGTGAGCCAGAGTGTTATGATTAAGCCTTGCAGGACAATAGTTCAAGCAAGTGGGAGTTAGCCATGAAGGATGAGATGGACTCCCTGTTGGAGAATCAGACATGGGAACTAACTGAATTGCCAGTAGGGAAGAAGGCTCTGCACAACAAGTGGGTATACAGAATAAAGAACGAACATGATGGTAGCAAGCGCTACAAAGCCAGATTAGTTGTCAAAGGGTTTCAGCAAAAGCAAGACATTGACTTTACGGAAATATTTTCTCCAGTTGTGAAGATGTCAACAATTAGACTGGTACTGGGAATGGTGGCTGCAGAAAATCTACATCTTGAGCAGTTAGATGTGAAAACGGCATTCCTTCGCGGTAACTTGGAGGAAGACATCTACATGATTCAGCTAGAAGGGTTCATTGTCCAGGGACAAGAGAATTTAGTCTGCAAACTGAGAAAGAGCTTGTATGGTCTAAAACAAGTTCCAAGACAGTGGTATAAGAAGTTTGATAGTTTTATGCATAAAATTGAGTTCAAGAGATGTGAAGCTGATCACTGTTGTTATGTTAAGTTCTTTGACAATTCTTATATCATTTTACTGCTATATGTAGATGAAATGCTTATCGCAGGGTCTAGCATTAAGGAGATTAATAATCTGAAGAAGCAATTGTCAGAACAGTTTGCAATGAAGGATTTGGGAGCTGCAAAACAAATCCTTGGAATGAGAATTATTAAAGACAAGGCTAATGGTACATTGAAGCTTTCACAGTCAGAGTATGTCAAGAAAATTCTCAGCAGATTCAACATGAATGAATCTAAACCAGTGAGCACACCATTGGGTAGTCATTTCAAACTAAGCAAGGAACAGTCACCGAAGACAAAAGAAGAAAGGGACCATATGAGCAAGGTGCCCTATGCTTCAGCTATTGGCAGCTTAATGTATGCTATGGTGTGTACAAGGCCAGACATTGCACATGCAGTGGGAGTTGTGAGCAGATTCATGAGTAGGCTAGGAAAGCAGCATTGGGAGGCAATAAAGTGGATTCTGAGATATCTGAGGGGTTCATCAAATACATGTCTTTGCTTCACTGGTGCAAGTCTGAAACTACAGGGTTTTGTAGACGTTGATTTTGCTGGTGATAATGATAGTAGAAAGAGTACTACTGGATTTGTATTTACGCTGGGTGGTACAGCTATATCTTGGGCTTCAAATTTGCAAAAGATTGTTACTTTGTCTACTACAGAAGCTGAGTATGTTGCAGCAACTGAAGCTGGAAAGGAGATGATTTGGCTACATGGTTTTTTAGAAGAATTGGGTAAGAAGCAGAAGATGGGCATTCTACACAGTGACAGTCAGAGTGTAATCTTTCTTGCCAAAAATTCGGCTTTTCATTCAAAGTCGAAACACATACAAACAAACCATCACTTTATCCGTTACCTTGTTGAAGATAAGCTTGTAATACTTGAAAAGATATGTGGATCTAAGAACCCAGCAGACATGTTGACTAAGGGCGTTACTATTGAGAAACTGAAGCTGTGTGCAGCTTCAGTTGGTCTTCTAGCTTGAGGAGAGGAGGTTGAGTTGCAAGGATGAGGGATTGTTTGTTTAGGAGGATTGCAATCGATATTGGTGATTGAACTAGTCTCCAAGTGGGAGATTTGTTGGGCTTTTGTGGAGCCTAGTTGTGTTTTAATTTGGATGACGACCCGACCTCTTTAGTTAGAGATTTCTATCCTAAGGCTTAGTCCATGGAGCGAAGGCTTGGGCCGTAAGGCCCAAGCCGCAGCGCTTATGGATTAAGCGGCACAAGCCGTACTCGTGGGGGTTGCCCCTGGGAAAATTTTGGAGCCCATTCGGAACGGAACCCTAGGCGCAACATATAAAAAGGATTGCTTTCGGGTGATTAGGGTTCGTGTGCTTGTACCTGCGAGAGAGCGAGAGGGAGAGCATTGTATCGCTGCACTCTCTGTGTTTTCTTCCTGATAATATTGAAATCCCTGCAACTTCGTGGACGTAGGCAAAATTGCCGAATCACGTAAATATTGTCTTGTGCGTGTGATTGATTTTTCTTTGGCGTTATTTTTTCTCTATTTTGTTTCTCACAGGTTTCGGGAATTTGGTTCTTTTTTCCTAACAGTGCTAACTGTATGGGCAGGGGATGTTTTCTTGTAAAATCAATTGTTATTTACCAGATGGAATTTCCTTTTTCTCCTCCATGCTCTTTCTTTTTGTTGGTAATTTTTTGGATCCTCTTTTCTGGACGTTTCATCTCTACATATTTCAATTCTAACTTTCTTCTTTTTGCTGATTTTTGTCCTCCATCAATTTACACATTAATTAATGGGTTTGAATAATTTAAATAATTTCCCTCTTACAAGATTCATGATTCTTATTTGGAGTAGTCTCAGATCTTCAATGCACTGACTCAAATCATTCCAAGCCCTTGCAACCAACCTCTCTACTTTCTACCCTAAAGCACGTCATTTTAAGCTTGCAGGAATATGTTGTGTTTGAGTTTCCCAACTTTCAATTCCGTAAAAATAGCTAGGTGGCATTCCTTCAAAGGCATCTTATCCCAGAAAATAGTCAAACCTAGTTTGTGTCGTAGGCTGCCTTCAAACATCCACCTTGATTGATAAATTCTGATGTTTTTTCTTTTCTTTTGGATTAAAAAATGTCTAAATTTGTCTGAATCACATATCGATCAAATGTGTTTGTACATGCTTCCTGAAATAAACTGTGCCATGAAGGGATCTAATCTAATGTATCCTGGTACAAATCAATTTTTGATAGATTTTTGTGGAGGTCTTGAGAAGGAAGGAGAGCTTCGTTGTGCACAAGTAATGGATGTTCTGGAGAGGGCCTCGGGAGGAAAGTCATGCAGTTCCTGAGAAGCTCAAGTGTGAATTGTGGTGGGTGAAGAAATTCTGATGGCTGTAGGGATTCCCTAAACTAGTGGGAATCTAAAGTGGGGGGTGAGAGAGAGAGAGAGAGAGAGAGACAAAGAGATGGTTCCAGTCTCCAAAGGCCAATAAAGTCTCTCTGTCATAATTAGGGGGTATCTATAGAGGGGAGACATAATGCTGCAAGGTATCATCTTCTAAGACTAGATTAACACATGCATATCAACTAATGGAAAGAAAGATGGTTCGAATGAGAAAAAAGAAAGGAAACACATGACACTACCCACTGAACCTTGGCTTGAGCCCACCAAACCAAAACTCTCTAGAACATCCCAAGACCAGGATTGGTAGAGATCCTGCTACTTGTCTCTACGGCCAATCCCAGCACATACCATCAATGTTGACCTCTTGGAAGAATACACACATGATATGATCAATATTTAATTTAATTAATATGTACATGCACGTTTAACTTCGATCAATTCTATAATTTAGGGCAAAGTGGTAATTTTGCACATTTACAAATTTTCACTAATACTGTACAGGATTTATAGCAATGTACGCCACTCTTGCCAGTCGAGATGTAGACTGCTGCTTGATTCCAGAATTGCCATTTTACTTGGAAGGACCAGGTGGACTTTTTGAATTCATGGAGAAAAGACTGAAGGAAAATGGGCATATGGTTGTTGTAATAGCCGAAGGTGCTGGACAAGAGCTTCTTTCTGATAGCATGCGCGCAACCGTCCAGCAGGATGCTTCGGGAAACAAGTTGCTGCAAGATGTTGGGTTCTGGATATCTCATAGAATTAAGGTATAAATGCTATAATAAGGTATTTTAAACTATGCTTTGTGAAGCAGCACTGAACCAGTTAAGTAGCAGTTAACATTTTCTAGAAATCAGTCCACTCTTTGCCTCATTAGTTGCAACAATAGTTATTAATTATTGTTATCTAAGTGTCATTATTTTAGTATGGTCAAAATGTATCATTTCCTAGGCCTGACTTTATTTACAAATTTCATTTATAAGGTCTATTGATTCTAGAGAAGATAAAAACAGCTGTAGTTTGGCTCATTTAATGTGCAAGGCAGTCATGTACTTGTATTTATTCTAGTCTAGATAATGGACAAGTAATACAGAATTTTTCGTTTCCCTTTTGTTTATCAATTCTTATTTGCTGAAAATTTTCCTGAGATCTGAAAGTTTGGGTTGAGGATTCACCCAATGGCACCTTCCACACCTTCACTGCCACATTTTAGCAGGAAGATCTCTTCGCCGCTAAATACCACTGCAATTAATCCTACTATGTCAGATTTGGTTTGTTTCTGTTGCTTGATTTTTTTGCTGTTCTATCTTGGATTGTTTGTCTTGTGTTCTTTAGTTATTCCTTCTGTGTTTTTAAACAAAGTATTGGTCTGGTTTTTTGGATTTGCAAGCTGGTGCTTTGTTCAAGCTTCTTCTGTGTTTTTAAACAAAGTATTGGTCTGGTTTTTTGGATTTGCATGCTGGTGCTTTGTTCAAGCTTCAATTAGTAAATATGGTTGCCCACCCATATTTCAAAGATACATTATTCTGGATGTCAAGAAAACCCGTAGTTTTTGTTACCAGATGGCAGATCTTGGTTGATAAAATGGGTAATAAGACTGTCAAAATAAGAGTGAATTGACAGATAATCAAATGGTTTAGATGAAGGATGATTGATTGCATAAGACACAATTACACGATGCACAGTAGGAAGAAAGCTTTGTAAGTTAGTGAGTGACGATGGAAGTTACAAAAATATGCTTGCTGAAGTTGTGGTGGAAAATTGAAGCTTTGAAGTGATGGAACACCCACAGCCATATCACATTCTTTGGTCGAATAAAGGGATGGAAGTACACAGGACAGCAAGGTGCATGAAATATTTCAATTGGAATCTCTTATAGAGTATGTTTGGTGTGATGTAGTAGTGATGGACACATGCCATATTCTACTTTGTCGTTCATGGAAAAATGATCAGTTGAAGTGCCGTCTATGATGAGCATTGCAATACTACTTTTTTAGGCCGAAAATGGTGACAAAATGAAGCTGGTTTTAAATTATATGAAGGATGTTGACATCACAAACAAGGAGAAAGATGAGACTCTGAGCGGTAGTTTGATAAGGCAAATCAACAATGTCACAGAGAAAAGAAAGGGGGGCTTAATGGAACTACCAAGCACTTCCTTGATTAAAAATCAAGTTATAACAGATACAAGTCCTCTGTACGTTTATTTATCCTAAAGTTATGAATGGTATTACAACAAATGCAAGCTATGTCACTAACTTTTACCCTATTCCCATGAATGTATGCCACAACAAGGCTTTTGAAAATTGCTATATTGTACAAGAAATTGATGAAATAGTTTTTGCTACCAAAGCCAAATCAAGAGTGGGACGTTAACAAAAACAAGTTTTGGAGGCCTAGAATGCTAGAATGTGCAAGATGTTCAACAATCTCTAGGGAAATCTACAAACATGAGCCAAAAAGAATTTGCTGATAACTGTTGCAAGTTTGGAAATGATAAGTGAGATCATTGCAGCAAATGGAAGTCATAGAGATGAGTTCCTTATAGGAAAAATTTCCTACATGATTACCTACAAAGAAGCGGATGCTGAAAAAGACAATCAGAGTATAGGAAACTAGAGAAATAAATGCAACTCCTTTTCTATTTATGGTCATTTGGGAAGGAAGGCCTGATTGGAACTCTTGATGAGAATACAGGAGCTTATGTTAAGTGATGCCAAGTTATTTGACTCATAAAAAATGGCAACCCACATGCAGGCGAGTTTCTTCTAACCAGTGTGGGGCTTTTCTGGGGAGGAGGGGAATGGTTTCCTAGGGCATTTAACTTGCAAGGCTGTCATATACTTGTATTTACGTTAGTTCAGACAATGAAAAAGTAATACAGAATTTTCCCCTATCATTTTGCTTGTCAATTTTGATATGCTCAGAACTTCCTGATATCTTGAAGTGTGGCTTGAGGATCACCAGTGGCATCTTTCATACCATCCACTGTGACATTTCTGCAACTAAAGTAACTGCAATTATTCCTAATCTGTTAGATCTCTAATACGTATTTCTGCCACACATGCTGCATCATTTTTGCATTTGAAATCCTTAGTTAGACATGTTTCATTTTTGTCTGCTTGGTGTCTGGGATGTTTGTATTGACAGTGCATGTTTATGTGCAGTCCTTCAGATAATATCCCAAATCTCTAGTAGGAATTTGCTGAAGCAAATAGATTCTTAAATGTCCATTAATCTAATTTACAAGATTTTTCCTTTTTCTGTTTTCTCCTATAATCACAGAACATTAATAACAATCAATCTCAACTGCAAAATCAGTGAAAAATGCTGCACTTTGCTGATTTGAATAGAGTGACTTGTGTATTCTACATTTCCAGTTGGCACCATTGTCAGGTACTGAGGGCAATAAACTAGGATCACTCACCAGCATGTGGTCCACCGTAACAATGTTCATTTGGGCTTTCAGTTGTTTTATTTATCCAAGTGGAAATCAGTCTAGTTGGAGATGACATGCATGAATTTATCTTCATTCTTGTCCTCTGGAATTTCTGCCAGACATTCACTGCCTTAACTCTCTGTTTGTAGGACCATTTCTCAAAACGGAAAAAAATGGCTATAAATCTTAAATACATAGGTTGGTCTCCTCTAATTTCACCTTAATATCCTCTACATTTTTCTTTATGTTTTTCCATACAGAAGTCACGAAGGGAATGATTTAAATTGCTCTATTTTGTCTGTCAGATCCTACATACATGATCCGCGCTGTTCCAAGCAATGCATCAGATAATGTATACTGCACACTCCTTGCTCACAGTGCCATTCATGGTGCAATGGCAGGATACACAGGCTTCACAGTTGGACCTGTTAATGGTAGACATGCTTACATTCCATTCCATGTAAGTTCTTCCTTGGCCAACACAATGCCCTTATGTTTATTCATCATCTATCCTTGAGTGATTCAAGGGAATACAAGTGTTCCAAGTTGCTTGCAGATAACATTTGTAACTGCCTACTTAAATTTTAATTGGGACTCCAAAGTTGCTAATGATATTAAATTATAAAAAAATTCCTGCTTATAGCTGATCCTTATAGTAAGGGGGCCTGTCCTCAATTGATGGATATTCGTAATGCTCTTTGGTCGAAACTACTGACCATACAAATCTCATCATGCTCTACATACTCAACTTGAACGCGGTTTGGATTTATGGACTTCAAATGAAAATGTGGATAAGAATGGAAGATTTAATTGTTAATGGTTTTGTTGGATTCATATCAACTGTGGTAATGAGGGTCTCCTGGTATGTTTTAATTAGTTGCCTGGTTACTGTCTTATTTGTTGACGCCAATTTCTGCTGCTCTTGCTTGAGTAGCAAAGGTAGTTTATGCTCGTTGCATTGACAAGCCTGCCCACAGCTGTTGCTGGAGAGTCACTCCGCATATGTAACTTAAGCATATTACTGCCATTAATATTATGGGATTTAATTAAATTTAGTTCAGGAAAAAAGACGTTTAATAGAAGAGATGGTTATGAATCTTATGTTGGATGGTTACTAATGTTTTTCTTGTATTACACCCTCATCCTATTACCATTCAATGGGAGAATTGATGATCTATCTTTCATCACTCATTCGGTTGATCCCCATGTGTTTTATTAAGATGTTAATAGCGTATACAATTGATATTTCTCTTTAGTTTTGATATCAATGCATGCTGGCTGTGCTCATGTTGGACTACATCATCACATGGCAATGTGCAGCGTATAATTGAGAGACAGAACAAAGTGGTGATTACCGACAGGATGTGGGCAAGGCTTCTGTCTTCAACCAATCAACCAAGCTTCTTAAGCCGTAAAGATGTCACTGAAAACAGGATAAAGGATGAACCACAAACCCCTCTGTTAGATGGGGAGTATCCTGTGGGCAACAAGCCATTGCGCAAAGAGACCTAGCAGTTCAAGACAGAAAGGGTGAAATAGGGAACTCATTCATGGCGCAACTCTTTTTTTTTCTCCTCCCCATAGGATGCCCCATGAATTGAAGTTCCTCCCAGTGTGCTGTGAAATTTGTGGCTCAGCATGTTGTTATAACGTTGAATTGGCCGAACTATAGGTAATGGGTTTATCATGCATGTTGATGCAATAGTTTTGCCGGAAAGCCTTGGTATATTTGTTACTCTGAATGTTGGTATGGAGGTTCCCTCTGCAATGTTTTTCATGCAATAATTTAGTGAAAACCACTTTGTGTATGTATTATTTTTAGCAATTTCCAAGCATGCTTGATGGCCAGTGGCACTGGCTGAACCAGCTCGCAATAAGCTTTTCATGTTGCTACAAATGCCAATGGTAGATTTGTCCCAACATATGGAAGAGCAATGGGACGGTTTGTGGCTCTTAATGCTCCTGCAAGAGAGGCTAGGGTGAGATTTTTTAGCGATTGGGGTTTGATTATGTAAATTTGTGATCACTTCTCAAGTGCTCTGACATGGCACTTGGCTTCAATATGTTGTTAGGACACCAAAATGGCATCCCCAAACTTTTATCAAAGGGTTCAACGATGATTGCAAGGTGTACAAGCCAAATACAATACCATAATAAAGCATCAAGGGTGTTTTTTTTTTTTTTTTTTCTTCTTCTTCTTATCAAAATATGACTAGGAAGATACAGATTCTCGGTTTAAAAAAATAAAAAAAGAGAACGGCACCTCCTAACTTTATTAGAAAACCCCTCACTTATAGTAGAGGAATATTGTGGTTTCAATCTTGAGGCTTTTGGACATCAAAAATAAACTTCAAGACCCCAAAATTAACACAAAACATTATGAGCGCAAAGAATGAAATCCCAGCAAATCTGATCGAATCATTCCCCTGACTTATTGTGGAAGATCATCCTAGTAACTATATGATCGAGAAATACCAGATTCATCCTGTTTGACAAATAAATCTATACTTTTATTCGCCTCCCTGTAAACATGATCCACTTTAAATTGTATCCCTCTCAATGCTAACATAAGTTCTTCCCACAAATCCCATAATTTCCAAACTGAGCACTTCCCAGAATTTATCCACTAAACCAACAAAACAGAGTCACATGCCAGAATGAAAGATTTTTAGAATTATGAAGACCATTTCTATTTCATTATTGCAAATCAAATAATCATGAGAGAAGTAAAATGATAATCCTCCTCTTTCGGTAAGTGCATCTTTGGAACTTAGAAAATCTTTGAGAAAAGAAAGCAAAATATAAAAGAATTTACTTTTTCATGTTTGGTTTATCAAAGGAGAGTAAGAAAAAAAACAAAAAATATATATCAAATTAATCAATAGATTTACATTTGATTTTTCTTAACTTTAAGCAATATTAAAACAAATTTTTACTTTTCAGTAGCATTTGATATTGAGAAAAAATATAGCGAAGAATGAATTTTCTTTTTTTTTTTTCTTTCTTTTTTCAACTAAAATTTTTTATTCAAACGGGTCTTAAAAATAAACAGAAAATAAAGACTCGGCATCGTGGGATTTATTCGGCAATTCTGGAACAAAGAATAAAGAAAAGGACGAGTGGAATAATAAAAGCATAAAAGCTTGCAACCATCAAATAAAGAATTTAAGGTATAAAAAAACCAGGAACATGCAAAGCTTCATTGTCATCAAAAAATGGTTTGACAGAAGACTGAAATGGACGTTTCAGAGGCAAGAAAGCATGCTCATGCCTCCATTGACAAATATTATATCCATGCAATGTTCTCACTCCCATTAGTGAAAAATGAACAAAGGAATACCACCCATTGACAAAATTCTATTGCTAATTCCTTAAAACAAAAACATGCTCAACCCTAAACCAACCAAATTCCATTAAATTGGTAAACGTTGGACTAGGGATATACTTGTATGTTAAGCGTTGCCATTCGTCATGGCCTATGACTGGGCTAACCGTCCCCTGCGTATGAGATAAAAATTTTAATCAATATTTTTCTTTTTATTATAATACTCAAACACTACTAAAAATAAAAATTTATTTTAATATAATTAAAATTTAAGCAAGATCAAGTGTTCATAATGCGTAAAATTAAAATTTTATTAACTAATTCGATTTATTTTTAGTTTTTTTTTTTTCTTAATAATCAAACACAAAAATAATAATAAAATATTTTTTCATATTTCCTTTTCTTTTCCCTGATTTTTTTTGAAATTCAAACAACCCATAATTGCCCTCCAGAAATTGGCCAACTGAATTTTGTCAAAATAAGCCAATTTTACTTTTCTTTGGAGGGGAGAATTGAAAACTATAATTTTCACTCAAAGCCAATGCCAGAAATTGAGCATTAAGACAAGTTCTTTGTTTTAAAAGCTCCATACACAGCTGAAAAGGGGGTGGGGGGGAGAGTACTGTTTTTAATTTAAATGTTAGAAATGGGCTTTCTCTAAGAGATGCCAAATGCAATATGCCAATATATTGTTACATTATATACAGAAATACTACAAAATAACTAATATATACATCAGATTTAATTTAGTCCGCTGTGAAAACACTGTTGATTACCTCTTTCAAATTCCTGCAGCCCACAATCTTTAACTCACCAAAATCTACAGCTGCTAGATGCTTCTCAGCTGATTTGGGGACAATACACTTTCTGTATCCCAGCTTTGCCAGAGTGCTTACCCTCTTCTCCATTCTGGGTACCTGCAGACGTTGCAAAGGGGAAAAGAAAAAAAAAAAACACATGAATAGGTGAACAAGCAAACAAACAAAAACCAATATTCTGGTGCGATGCAAGTAAATTTCCAATACGATTAAAAGATTTCAGCATGTAATAATATGAATGACTACTATATATTCAGCGTGAGGGCACTTCTAGCAATTGACCTCAGATTTTTGGAACCTTCTTTTCTTTTCTTTTTTCTTTTTTTTTAATACACAGTTCTCGAGGTAGAAATATATCTAGAATGCAATGATTAGAAAGCTCTTTTTGACAAATGACATTTGTTTCTTAAAAACAATTGTATTAACAAGACTATTACCTACAACTCTGGCTAAGCAAGGTCCTAGGAAGTGGGGTTCCAAAATAGCCCAACCTACTCCTGCATGGAGGGGCTGTTCCCCAAGATTCTAAGGAGTCTTGGATTAAGGATTTTGTTTGGGAAAAGTAAAGGAAAGGAAAATAAGAAGAAAACTTATTTTTTATTGTATTTTTTTTCTATATAAAGTACTATCAAAAATAAAAGTTTGCTTTCCTATGACTAAAAATTAAGAAAAATTAAATATCAATGATGTGTAAAATCAATTTTTTGTTCATAGATTTGGTATATTTTTTATTTACTTTATCACTTTCCTCGATAACCAAACATGAAAATTTGGATTCCTTGATGTTTTCCTTTCCTTTCCCTAATATTTTTTGAATTCCAAATAGGTCTGAAAGAAATGAATAATGTTCTCTAATACACAATAATACATGTATCTGTTTCATATGTACAAATAATGAGATGGTCTATTATGATTAACACTAATCATGCAAAGGGCCAAGCTTAGGGAATCCACCATTCCTTATAGCTCAAAAGTCTCATATTGAGAATAAATTCAGTTGCTCAAAAGCATCACCATCCAAATTCACAAACAATAGCAGTATCTTTGAATTACTATAGGGCACATCCAGAAAGTTGTAACAGTGTCTGAATTAAATTTAAAATTGAAAACACATCAAGTGGCCTAACATGAAAGAATAGGCATACCATGCGAAGCTCCCCACCAAGGCCAATTTCTCCAATAAAAGCAACAGTACAGGGAATAGGAAACTCCAAGAAGCTGAACCATAAGAGGTTTCAACAATAACAATTAGTTGAAACATCGTTAGATAGACTCAGAAAGAAAAAGATGAAAGAAAATTCAGATGAGATACTTGGTGAGCACAAGATCTTCTGTTACAAGTCTGAACTTCTAGGCAACACCAAAAATATATCACCGTATTGTATATTTTTTGTTTGATAACCTCAAGTTGCATCTACCAAGTGTGCAAGTGAAAAGGCATAGACCAAAAGGAATTAGATTTTTTAGTTAAATTTGTTTAATTATTATCTTTATCCAAAAAAAAAAAAAAAAGGTTGACACAGGTAATTGAGTTGAAATTATACAATAGCACACATGCCTGCTGCATATTGCTGCTGCTATTGCAAGATCCCCAGCAGTCTCTGACATCGTCACCCCACTAACAACATTCAAAAAGATGGCCTGCAATAGAAAAGGGAAAGAATATTTTCAAAAACTTTTAAAAAATGAACACACAATATAATGCACAGAACAATCCTGACTATCACTTGAGTTGATATGAAAAGAAAATGTACAGTCTTGGATTTCCAGAAAATAAAATATAGTCCATTCTCAAGCACAAACTGAATGATGTTTTCTATATAAGTTCAACATTTTCAAAAAAAAAAAAAAAACAGAGAATGAAACAACACCAAAAAACAAATTTAGGAGGGCATTTTAGAAAGCTCTTTTCAATAACTTTCCAAAAACAGGCCATTTTCAATAAACAAAAAATTGTTATTTTTCTAAGCTTTTGACCATGGGATTTTCTAACAATTGAAAACAATCCCAAAAACAACATATCTTTCCAAAAGTTTGTTTTAAAGAAGTGTCAAAGGCCCACAGTTGAAACAAGTTTTTTTTGAAAAAACACATGCACAAAGACATGAGTTCTGATCAAACTCTTCAAATCAAACATGCTGAGGTCTAGCTCTTGAAAAATGGTCAATTCAATTTTGTTTAGGTTCTACGCATCGGAACATAAAAAGTCATCAATTTATGGGAACTGGCCAGTTTTTCTTGGGACTAGCACTTTTTTTTGTGAAATTGGAGGACAAGCTTCTTTGTCCTTGCATAATGAAATTGAAAAGAAAAAAGAAATAAGCTCTGATGATGAACTCCATGCAACATTCAACATACTGAAGCTTTTTTTATCCACTACATTGTATTCTATATCATTTAGATATACTTCTTTAAAAGAGTTTGGAGATGGCAAGAACCCTACATAAACCATTATTGTTTGATTAGATATTAGCATTCATAAGAGTATAGTAAGTCTTCTTTCCTCAAATCTTTCCTCATCTTTCCATTCAAACATTTTTTTCTTGAGCCCACCAGCTACACTCCAATATCAGCAGGTGCATTTTCATATTTATAAAATCATGTGGATCGGTGTCATTATGTGTGCCACATTCTATTCATTCAAATTTTCCCTTTACTTAAAAAAGTTTCACAATTAATATCATGATAATTCTCCACTCAACCAGTATCTCCATAAACCTTTGCTTCATTCCCACATATTTTGGCACTTCTAAAATTTTAAATTTCTCCCTCAAAAAAGTGACCAAGAAGAGAAAAACAAGATGGAAGATGAAAACTCGCAAATCAATTTATAGAAGGCAAAAAGTGAAAAAACAAGTGTTAAAAGTACATTCTCTTGGAGCTTCAGACCAGCTTGCTTCATGAGAACCTACAAATTGAGATACATAAAACCGTCAGTTCATTATTGCAGTATCAGCAGTATCATATACTCAGCCAGCATCCAAGCAAGCTGCAATAAAAGCAGCACAATGAGATCAATTATTCAGCCCCGATCCCTGAATTTAGAATAACATTGTCAACAAGAAAAATTAGGAAACCTGCATTTAATGTTGGAAACTCACTTCAAGCAAGGCATACAGCTGATGCAACGCTGAAGATATTTTAGTTTCTCAAGGTCTAAAATATTGAAAATACAAAATTTATCTTCTTTTCTAGCCTTTATTGACAATCAAATCTACAAGTATTATGTAAAGTTCATTTCCTGTATGATAGATGAGGCAGAATAGGCTGAATTCAGCACAATAAAAGAAGAGGCTAAAGGAGAAGGATAAGCTCTGCTTAGGATAAGCTCTGTGGTAAGCACTCCCACCTACATCTAGCTGCTCTTCCAAGGTGTTGGATGTGTGATCATGTCCCCAAGGCTTTGCCTCCCTTCTAACAAAAGAAAAAGAGGCAGCTCCTGTATGAAAAACAATGCTCCTTTGCAATGATAATTAATACATTCTTACAGATTATTTTGGGGTACCATAAATATGTGCATTTAATGCGCTATAAAAGTTACTGTGTTCAATAAATATGTAGAGAACATTAATTACGCACCCAAGTGCAGTATTATTATTTAAAAAATTAAAAAAAAAACAAAAACAAAATCTATTATCAACTTTGTGTATTTAGAATTTCTTATTTTGAAAGTATGTGGGAAAAAAAAAACAGTTGTTTATGGCACACTATCACGAGTTGAGCTTGCTCAAGGCATATATTTGCTTGTGACTACTTGTCTTGTGTACATGCCATGGGTAACCATCAAGTAATTTTATTCATTAAGTGTGATAATGCCTTGGTGTAAAATGGGAGTATGACTCCTCGGGTCAATTTTATATTTCCCAGTGT
The DNA here is from genome assembly GCF_029873635.1 of Malania oleifera. Lineage (NCBI taxonomy): Eukaryota > Viridiplantae > Streptophyta > Magnoliopsida > Santalales > Ximeniaceae > Malania > Malania oleifera. Next base: position 80,536,952 of record NC_080425.1, read on the forward strand.
CTGAGCTAAAATAATATAGAAAACTCTTTTAAGGGAAGGTAAGCGTTCATTAATCATTGTAAAATTCACTAGCATTTATGAATGTGTTTAGCTTACTTGCCTCCCTCACTAAAGGCGTTGCTTACAGAGGTGTAAAGAATGAATTATGTTGCTTTACTGTTTACCACATGATTCTTGTCTACTTGCTTACTTGTTTACTGCTTCCACTTAAATTTATATTCAATGGTTAAGAATTTGTTCACATGGTGAAACCGCGGTATACTATTTCTCTGACTGGTTAAGCAAGAGTGCTACAACTAGTTCCAGCACGACCCTTCACAAGGTGTGAACTGGTCAACTCACAACAGTTCGTATTAGAGCTTGATTAATTGCTTTGTGAATTCGGTTGCTTTTGTATTGTGGAATTGTCTGAAGCATTGTATGCAAACCAATATCAAGGGAATTGAAATGCAAGAGGTGCCAGCTGAGAAAAGCAACAATGTGGCCATGGAGATGGCCAGACTTTCTGAACGCATTGATGTATTGTAGAGATCACAACAACATCAACATGATTCTATCATTGAAATGTCAAAGGACTTTTGTGCTACAATAAAAGCTTTAGAGATTCAAATGGGGGATCTTAATGCCAAGATGAACTTGATGGTGCATGGTATTGCGAATTCTAATTCTATGAGGATAAAAAATGGAAGAACAAGGGTGCTAGAACCCCAAGAATATGGGGGTGCCTGTGATGCTAAGGAGTTGGAGAATTTACAATTTGAAATGGAGCAATTCTTTCTTGCAGCAGGGGCAAGCTTAGAGGAGGCGAAGCACCCATAGCAACAATGTACTTGAGTGGTGATACTAAGCTATGGCGGCATGCCAAGTAGGATGAGATACAGAATGAATGATTTGTGCTTGATAGTTGGCTTCATCTACAAAGAGTTTAAGACTTGCCTGCTACACAGGTAGTTGTGGAATGCTTGAATGACTACATTGGAGAGAGTTTCACAATGTTCAAGGAGAGCAGCATGTTGGGTGGAAATAGTGGAAAGTCTTTCAAGAAAGATCCCAAACATGGAGGAGTCGACACCAAGGCATCAAACTCAAAGGAAGCTTCATTATTTCGGTCTTTCAATACACCCAGTGGTAAGGGTAAGCTGGCATGCTTCTTATGTTGCTGGCACACTTCTTATGTTGAGACCCTAATAGAATTGCTGATTATCGCCTGCACAAGTCATCTCTCAATGCATTACAAGCTTCCATTGAAGAGGGGGCACAAAGAGATGATGACGCTAAGGTGGTGTTACATAAGTTTGTTAGTGATTTTTCCGTGGTAGTTTCGATGGTTCACCTCTCCAATTGTTCCAGTGCTGTGTGTTGGTTTCTTGCAGAGTTCATAAGCTGTTTTCGCGAGGCTTGGCAGTGTTAGATAAGGTTGTCGGAGATTTGTCCGTGGTAGTTTCAGTGGTTCACCTCTTCAATTGTTCCAGTGTGGTGTGTTGGTTTCCTGGGGCTGTGTCTGAATTTCTTGGTGTTATGGCAGCCTTGTACTGATTTTATTTGTGACTCATTCATGGTGGCCCACCTTGTTCGTAGTTAAGTCTGATTGTTCCAGCAACTAATCTTTTTATCATTGGTCTACGTTTGTGAGTGTTGGAATGGAATTTGCAAATCTCAAAAGTATGGTTCCCTAATCACTCAATTGTTTGAGTAAACAGCGTACTGCAACTATATCAAAGGAGTATTCAAGGTTTCTATAGTGGCAATCGTCTCAACAAGCATCTTTTGCACAGAAAGGTAATCCTACAGCCCTTATGTCATTTGATATCTTTCCCACCAGTCCTTGGGTTATCGATTCTACTATCACTGACCATATAACAGGTACAACCAACTTCTTTTCTACCCTCCAGCATCCTAAAAAGCTACCTCAAGTTACCCTTACTGATGAGTCCACTATTGTTGTTAAGGGGATAGGAACAGTAAATCCTACTCCTTCTATCTCTATTTCTCCTATTTTCTACATTCCTAAATCCCCTTTCAATCTCGTGTCAGTTAGTAAGCTTACAAAGTCACTAAATTAGTCTATCACTTTCTTTCCAAATTTTGTGGTCATTCAAGTTCTGAAGACGAGGAAGACAATTGGCACAAGACACGAGGATCATGGGCTTTACTACTTTGAGTTACTTTCTCCTCCCATTGCCTGCACAGTCGTGCTATCAAATGTGTTTTTCTGAGCTACTCCTATACTCAAGAGATACTAATGTTATAGCCCAATTTACATTGATTCTTTGTCTTTGCTAATATCATCTTTTTTGAGTATACTCCTATACTCTGATTCCTTGAGTTCAATTGATCTTGATGAGTCCCTTCCTCTGCCTAGCCTTCTAGATCCTGATCTATTATCTACGCCCAATTCTCCTACATCTTCATCCAATTTGAGTCCTTCTCATTGCTTGGATCATCCCAATTTGCAGCTATACACACACCAACGAAAGGGAGAAGAGCCTCCTCCAGCTTCAACTATTGCGCCTCTAGTTCCCTCCTCAGATGATCTTATTTCCCATGACGTTGATCTTCTTATAATTGTTCAAAAAGGTAAACACAATTGTACCCAACATGCAGTCTCTAATTTTGTTTGTCATGATTTTTTTTGTCACCCAGATATTACTGTTTCGTTAGTATTCTGTCTTTTGTTGCTCTTCAAAAATCTATTTTTGAAACCTCATTCCTTTTTGGGTAGAGGACTGCAATGGTTGAAGAGATGCGTGCGCTACCTGATAATGATATGCGGGATTTGGTACCTCGTCCTCTTGATAAGTTTGTGGTTGGTTGTCGTTGGGTGTATAACATGAAACACTGATGGTTCTATGGCTCGTTTGAAGGCCCGCTTTGTTGCTAAGGGATATACTCAAGTGTATAGTTTGGATTATTCAGACACATTCTCTATGGTTGCAAAACTTGCCTCAATATGTTTGTTCATCTCTTTAGCCACTACTTGTCATTCATCGATTAAATGTGAAGAATGCTTTCCTACATGGTGATCTTTATGAGGAGGTAAATATAGAGTAACCACTTGGGTTTGTTGCTCAAGGGGCTATGTGTCAACTTAAGAAATCATTGTATTGATTAAAACAATCTCCCAAAGCACAGTTTCTCTAATTTAGCGTTGTAGTACTTGAGTTTGGCCTCTGACGAGTCTGTAATAGATCATTCTGTATTTTATCGTCATACTCCATCTAGTAGGATTTTGCTTGTTGTGTATGTGGATGACATTGTGATCACTAGTGACGATGATTGAGGCATCCAAGGCCTAAAACGTATTCTATAAAGTTAGTTTTAGACCAAAGACTTGGACCATTAAAGTACTTTTTGGGTATAGAAGTATCAAGATCTTGTACAGGATCTGTCTTGTCACAGAGGAAGTATGTTCTTGATCTTTTAGATGAGACACGGCTATTAGGATCCAAACCTGTTGATAAGCCCATGGATCCCAATAGTTAATGCCAAATATGGGTGATTTGTTGCCTAACCCAAGTTGATACCGAAGACTTGTTAGAAATTTGAATTGTCTCATAGTTAATCGGCCAAATATATGCTTTGCAACAAGTGTTATGAGTCAGTTTCTCGATTCCTTAAAAACATAGTTCCTTGTAGTAATTCACATTTTAAGATATCTCAAAGGCGCACCAGGTACAGGTCTATTACATATTTAGGCATATAACTGGGTATTGTATCTTTGTTGGTGGTAATTTAGTGTCTTGACAAAGTAAGAAACAAACTGTGGTGGCTAGGTCAAGTGTTGAATCAAAGTATAGGGCTATGGAGCACACTACATGTGAACTTGTTTGGTTGAAGAACATGTTGAAAGAACTAAGTTTTCCACATTCTCAGCCTATAAAGTTGGAGTGTGATAATTGAGTTGCTATTCGTATTGTCTACAACCCAGTCTTCCATGAGTGGACAAAGCACAATGAAGTTGATTGCCGCTTTATTCAGGAGAAACTTGTACAAAAGCTCATTACACGCAAGTGAAATCTAAGTTTCAGCTTGTTGATTTGTTCATGAAAGCCTTGGGAGGTGCTCGTGTGAAATTCATTTGTATCAAGCTAGGAGCATATGATATATATGCTCTAGCTTGAGGGGGACTGCTAATGGTTATTTAGTCATTTAGCATTATTTTTATGTGTTGGTTATGTTAGCATGAGTTAGTAAGGGTGTTATGGTCACTGGTGTTGTACTTGACATATATTATAAATGGAGGGAGAGACTTATCATTGAAGTTGGGTCTTCCATTTTACCCAATTATTCAACATTTTTACACAACCTAAGTTATCACCCAAGCAAGCCCATTGGCAAGAATTCCTAGTGGAGTTCATTTTCTTATTAAGCACAAAGAGGGTGCGTGAACCAAGTCATGGATGCATTGAGCAAGAAGGTTGAGCTTGCAACCTTATAACTAGTAACACACTTGACAGTAAGGTTACCATGAAAACGCGTAAGAACATTAAGGAGAACCTAATCAAAAATCAAGTAGCCTAAAGCCTAATGAAGTTGGTGGAAGAGGGCAAAGTGTGCCAATTCTAGTTAGACGATAAATCGTTGATGACACATGGTAACTAACTCTTTGTGTGTTGAGCTGAAGACTGGAGGAAAGCATTGCTAAGAGAGTGTTATGACACCATGTGGGCAAGCCATCAAAAATGGAATCACAAAGCAAAGGTATTACTAGCCACACATGCGTGATGAGGTGGTTGAATATACTTGAACATGTCTCACCTTCTAGCAAGATAAGATGGAGCAAAAAAAGATCACAGGGCTGTTAGAGCCTCTTCAACTACCAACGATACTGTGGGAGTGTCTCACTTGACTTCATCACCAACCTACCTAGAGTCCGAAATGAAGATCTATACTCCTGGTTATAGACAAGTTTTTGAAATACGATACTTTCATACTCGCACCGAAATGTTGTTCAAAAGAGGGGACAGACTACTTGTTTTTCAAACATGTGGTTAAGCCCTGGGTGTTCACAAAGATATCATCAATGATCGAGACACAAGATTCAAAGGGAACTTCTTGACATTACTCTTCAAAATCCTAGGTTCACAAATTGACATCTCTTCAAGCTACCACCCAAGATAAGATAGAGATTCAATGGACTACTAGAGGACAACAAGTGCCATTTCGTCAATGCCAACAAAAAGAATTGGGTGCAGCTACTTGAGGTGGCTCAATTCTATTTCAATTCCCAATAAAACTCAACAACCAACAAGAGTCATTTTGAGCTTGTAACAGGCCAGTAGCCGCTATTACCTCACATAATGGGTAAGAAACTTACATAGGAAAGAGTCTATGAGCATACATCTTCTCCAAAGAATTGAGATAGAACACGAAGATTGCCATAGCTTTCTTGGATAAAGCTTCCAAGCGAATGAAGAAGTGGGCAAATCAAGGGAAAAGTTGCACTTCAACATGGGTGACTTGGTGCTCATTAAACTCCATTCAAAATAGATCAAGTTACTTCAAAGTTGAGATAGGAAACTACTTTGCAAATATGAAGGACTAGTCCCCATTTGTACTACTCTTACAAATTTGATCCTCCAATTTGGATGAATGTGTATTATGTGTTTCATGTTAGCTGCCTCAAGTCATTTGTTAAGGCTTGATATACATTGTTAGTTCACAACCTAACAACTTAAGCTTTTGGGTAAAGTGAATCTAACATGGTACAGGAGCCAAGCTACCAAGAGGTCCTAGGTTCTAGTTTGTTGCCCCGCATTTATTATTTGCTTGTCAAGAATTATCTTATTCCTTATAATGGGTGTTGTTTGTCATTTGTTTATCTCTGCTAGTGTTGGCAAGAACAACTAAATAAATACCAACTAGTAGGGTCCTCCCAAAAGCAGAGCTTAAGGCTTGGCGATAATGTCAAATGAATGAATAACGACACTAGTAACCCTCATTCCCCTAAGATTTAAAATGAATTGCTCAGTAGTGCTTTGCCACTACCGTAGCTGGTGGAAATAGCTTTGTCAAGCTACACATGTGGGGGAGTATTAAGGCTTGATATACATTATTGGCCCATAACGTAATAGCTTAAGCATTTGTGTAAAGTGGTTATCTAATACCATTCATCACCGACACTGAAGATCCAGGTAGAAGTTTGTTAACCAAAGAACTACTGAAGATAGTACAACCTAACAAAAGAGAAGTTGAAGCCATCCTTGCAGACAAAGAGTTCACATCAAGGAACAAGCGACACAAGTTCTTAATTAAGTGGAAAGGTTTTGGAGATGAAGAAATCAGCTATATGTAAGCGAAAGACATGGATTTATTCGTGAACAAAGTTGAAGAGTACTTGGCATCAAAATCTACGAGGGCATCGACCTAGTGGGGAGAATGTCACGAGCCTAACTTGTTCAAGGCATTAAGCTTGCTTGTGATCACTTGTCTTGTTTGCATGGGATGGGTAACCATCATGTAAATAGTACTACACGCTTTATTCATGGATAATGATAATGCATTAGCATAAAACATGAGAATAACTCCTCAATTAATTTTATGTTTCCTAATGCCAAAGCTAGGATAGCGTAGAAAGCTATTTAGGAGAAGGTGAAAGTTTATCAATCATTGTAAAACTACTAGCATTTGTAACATGTTTAACCTTCTTGCCTCCCTCGCTAAACACGCGTTGCTTATGGAGGTGTTAAGAATGAATTACGTTGTTTTATTATTTACCACCCGAGTCTACTTGCTTATTTGTTTATTGCTTCCACTTTATATTCGATGGTTATGAATTAGTTCATGTGATGAAACCGTGGTATACTTTGGGCACTAGTTAAGCAAGGGTGCTACAATTAGTGCCATATGGCCTTTCACAATGTATGAAGTGTTCAGACCATGACGCATAAATGCATCGATATATAGCTAGTAAGAAACAACGCCTTTCTACCAACAAAACACAATCATGCTAAATAGGTAAAAATTTTCTACAAGGAAAATCGAATGATTATCCTAAATAGGTCGTTCGCTATTTTACTAAATTTATGAATCAATCAAAAAAGCAGTCAATCAAAGTGGGAACAAAAAGAAACAATAAAATAGATATATGCACAACCAACTTAGAGTGAAGAATGACAATCTAGAGATAAATTAATTAACAAAAGCTCTCACCCGCACACTCCCACAACAGCCAAAACCCCCTCCCTCCCCCTCCCCCCAGCAGTTGAGAATTACATGATATAGACCAAAACACAACAAACCAAGCGTTAATTAGAGCTCAACCACTAATTTCGTCATTTCAGAATTTTTAAATTAATCCAGCTTACAAGAAATACGCAAATAAAGGGATAATTTATTCATAATAAATAAATAATCTTATATCCAAAAAACATACGACAATGGAATAAACAAACTCGTATATATTATTTTCCTTTCTTTTGTGCAATTTTTCTAGCCGGCCGAATGTATGTGAATTAATGCCAGAAAATATGCTCAGACAACTTCAATAATAATAGTAGGGATATATAATTAGTCCATCAAAAAACTCCATTAACACGTTACTAGGAAATAATTAGAGTAACCTGGGTCTGCAACTGGAAGTTAGGTTTGAATGCTTCCTAAATATTTCAAACTCAATATACTAGGAATCACCATTTCCCTACTTCCATATCATCTCACTACCACTTCCCCGTATGTTTCCAACGATCCCATTACTAGACTATCTCTAATTTCAACCAGGTAAAGCTTGCCGAAAGGTCTAACTTCCTAATTGCTCAATGTAATGACCTGGTTGTGTGTAATAGCTGTAATATTAGTAACAAACAAAACAAAATGACAGTGCATTGATATAGTTATCAGTTGAACACATCTTATAAATAGGCCTAAGAACTACCACAGCATTTGACAAGCATGTTATTTAAAAAATTGTTGATAACAGCTTTAACAATGACTTACCGAAATTATCATGTCAGCTCTGCTTGCTTGAACCCCATTAGTGTGCCTTGCAACTGATGAACCAGATAAACACAATGCCTGCATAGAAACTATGCCTATCATTAGATAATTACTTGTAGGAGAAAGAGTGATGAAGGTGAACAGTAAGCAAATAAAAGCCACGAAAACTGCTGAGGAAATCTGATTCTTATAGTTGTATGCGTATATTTATGTGTTGTGAAAAATGCCCCTTTAAACAATGCACAACGAAATATGTATATTGTGTAAAGAATCAAATATACAATTGCAACAATCTAAATGGTGAATACAGAACACTTTCACAACCATAGCAATATAAAGAAAGCAATAATAAGAGAAACGACACCAGGAATTACGTGGTTCGGTAAAAGCCTACATCCACGGAAGCAATCGGGAAAGATTTCACTATGAAGATCAAAGTATATTATACAATGAGTTTTCAATGATTTCACTCTTCCTTTCCCCTTCAACTCTCTGCAATATACTTAGAATAGTATATTTAACAAGCCCATAGAGGTTTCCCTCCAAATACCCAACCGTCCCAACATTCCCATTCAAAAATTAAATTCATTTTCCCCCTGGAGAACACTTATCGACGACTTCTCGTCGACGAGTGTTGAATTTCTGCTCTCGGTATCTCAGATGTCTTAACTTTTCCGGCTCTCGGTATCTCCTCGTCAACGAATGAAGCCCACTCGTCGACGAGTCCCCTGCTGCACAGCACAAATACCTCATTCATATGATTTTCCTTCCTTTGTTTATGAACTCCACTAAGTATAAGAGTCACACAAATACAACAATCTCCACCTTGACGATTATACGCCCCTTAGGAGAACCTGAAAAACATATCTAATTGCTCCACCTTGAACTTAGAACGTTCGGTTGGGACTTTCTCCTTTCTAGCACTTGGAGACATGCACCAAGTCCAAGCAACGCCACTTGAACTTGCCGATGGCAGCTTCAACTTCTAGCATCAACCCCGATACAATTGTAGAAGCAGCACCTGAAAACTTCACTCTAGGCTTCCAACAAGTCCTTCCCACAACAATTAACAAAAAAACTGTTGCAAGCCTTATATCACTAAAGCCCCCTGCATAGTCTTCAACAAATCTAACAACTGACAGTTCACTATGTTGCCTACTAAAACACCCCATTGCACAACCATGGGAGACTTTTGACATATCCCGAACATCACAACCCGTCATTGGGTACCAAGTGATAGACATTCCATATTGATTCTCCACAGAACCCCCTTAAGACAACAAACAAAGTCTCCCCGCAGTTCCATCCATAAAGCCACCTTGAAATAACACGAATCTCCCTATAGCCCTGTCTACAAAACCACCTTGAGATAACTCTAATCTCCCTACAGCTTTGTCCATGAGAATCAGCAAACCAAGACCCAACTTGGTCATACCCAGCAGATTCATGTCAAAAACTTTCAACAGAGTTCCCATCTGATTAGCCTCAGTTAATACATTTCCAGCCAATAACATATTATTCACACACTGCAGATACATTACTCCATTGCATTCTATCATCCTCTTCCCAACTAGAAGCCTCACCAACTCACACACCTGGTACAAATGCAATACCTCCATTTTCTCCACCATAGCAATCATCCACCTATTTTCCCTTTGTCATGCATTGCAACTTGAAAAATAGTAGAAACCTTACTGCTGGCAGTAATGAATACATGAAACACCAGAATGCCAAATTTATACCTGAGTGGTGGTTTGATAGTGTACATGGGCCCACCGTGAATGTTCTGGTCTCCAAAGCTGAAACTCCATGCAATATGACCAATACCATCTCTGCCCTGAGTTTGTAGCTCCACCTGCATCACACGCCCATTCATACCGTAATACTGTTGACCCGAGATAGAACTCCCTGCATTTCTGCCCTGAGTCCCTAACTCCACTTGAATAACATGATTGCTACTACTGCAATTTTCTGGCATTTGTTTCTCTTCCTTTACCTAAGTACGTTGCTCCATGACTTCATCAACAAAAATCATATCCTCAATCACCCCTTTGTTTGCCACATGATCACCCAGCTTGAACTCACCTTTCTAATACCCCAGAAAAGTATACTGTCCAAACATAACACCAAGCCTAGATCCCTCATCACTAGAATAGTGCACCAGTGGACATCCACTCACAACCAAGTAGTTTATCACAAAACCTGCCCATAATTCACCTACAACTCTCCCATCTAGCGATACCTTTGGCGATCGGTCACACGAGAAACGTGTCATACTCACTGACTTCACCAAGAAGTACCCTGCAAGCCCTGCATATGATCTGCCCAGCTCACAACACTCCTTGAAAAAAACCAACGTACTCAGCTCCAATGCTTGACTTGAGAATCTCTCTCCCAATCTGGTTCTCCACCTCAGCCACTGCATGAAGTACATCAAGACCCTTCGTGATAAACACACGAAATACACATGTCTATCCCCTGATACTGTCATCATCCATTCCCAAACATCTGAATACATGTAGTCACCCATATGCTTTACCCACATATGCCACAAGATATCTGACTCAAATTCAACAGCTGCAGATCCACCTACAACCGTGACATCCTGTAGTGCATAGATATTTCCTGCTACTTTTTCTCCTTTCATCACTATCGAGTCACCTTCACACACTTTCATTTCTCCACATTCAGACTTGTAGCAATATCCATTACAGTCTAAAGTACCCAATGAAATAACATTCCTCCTTAGACCCAATTCATGCTTTACATCACGTATGGCTTTTACAACACCATCATACATTCTAATTTTGACATTTCCAATAACAAATATTTTGCATGAAATATCATTTTCCATCAAAATACAACCAACATATACTGACCTGTAGATGTAAAACCATTTTCTAGGATAAGAGCATCCAGTATCTAAGATCCAAGAATCACCCGTGAGGCACTCCGAACCCGATGAAACACATAGCATATCTTTATCACTACATTTTGAATCTTCTGCCACTACACTTGCAGATTTTGACGAACCCTTAGACATATATCGGCATTCCAGTTTTCGCCAAACTAATTTCGGAGAATTCTCATTCATGACGTGATACAATACATCATTAGCCAAACAAAGTTGAATGGTTGCTCCCAATTCATTCCAAGTCGCTACATCCATGCTATCCGGTTGAATTCTATATAAAATTTTCACCATACCTTGTTGCACCAAGAGATCCTTCAATGTAGAGGCCATTACAACTTCTCTCTGATACCAATTGTTGCGAAAAATGCCCCTTTAAACAATGCACAGCGGAATACGTATATTGTGTAAAGAATCAAACATACACTTGCAACAATCTAAATGGTGAATATAGAATACTTCCACAACCATAGCAATATAAAGAAAGCAATAATAAGAGAAACGGCACCAGGAATTACGTGGTTCGGCAAAAACCTACATCCAAGGGTGCAATCGGGAAAGATTTCACTGTGAAGATCAAAGTATACAATACAATGAGTTTTCAATGATCTCACTCTTCCTTTCCCCTTCAGCTCTCTACAATATACTCATAATAGTATATTTAACAAGCCCATAGAGGTTTCCCTCCAAATACCCAACCATCCCAACGTTCCCATTCAAAATTTGAATTCATTCTCGCAGCCCCGAGAGCACTTGTCGACAAGTGATGCCTTCTCATCGACGAGTGCTGAAATTCTGCTCTTGGTATCTCAAATGTCTGAACTTTTCTAGCTCTCGGTATCTCCTCATCGATGAATGAAACCCACTCGTTGACAAGTCCCCTGCTACACAACACAAAGACCTCATTCATATGTTTTTCCTTCCTTTGTTTATGAACTCCACTAAGTATAAGAGCCACACAAATACAACATTATGTATATGCCAAATTGATTGGTGCTTTCACCATCCTAGAATGGGTCAGCAAGCAACTGTAATTGGCACCAACGGTAAAAGGCGAACAATTAGAGCAGATAAAAACACTCTAGATTCACAACAGTCAAACCTACTCAAATTCAGAATAATCGTAGTCTTCAGGGTTCAGGAGAAAACTGCCACACATGTACTTCTCTAAATTGTTCTGTTCTATGAGCAAGCCACCACATAGATACGAGTTATGGAAAAAATCTCTTCCCCTGCACACTAAGGCTAAGTACATTCCCTCATCCTTGATTGGTAAAAGCCTAACATACTAAGCACCTTTTTTAATTGTCAGTTTCCCAACATTTATCCATATAACTGGTCTTAGAGCTGTCCTAAAAAAATTCTCCCGCTTTGCTAAAATGATTGATCCAAAGTAATGAAGTTTACCTTTTTGAATTTATTGACCACCAACTTTAATTCTCAGTTCAGTATCCCCCTTTGAATTACTAATCTGAACATATTTTGATGCATTGAAATTTAACTAACACAAGGTTCTATTCTTATATGACTTCCTAGTTTAGAAGCAATTTTGAACAACTATAGGCTCTGCATTAAGGCCTTTATAATTGGATAATTTGTCTTCTTTGTAGTGAGTGAAATCAGGAAGGAAGAAGTGCACAAAGCAGAGCACATATTATCATTCTCTAAGGAAAGGTAGAAACACCAATCCACCCAAAAGGAATCTCACCCAACCTGCCATTGCACAATTATTAACGTTAATTAGCCCTTTCATCCATAGTATCAGCTTCCAAATTAGCTGATCTGAAACGAACAAAAGGCAATGCTCCTGCCCCTAGTGAGATCCAAATCCATCAAGTGTAATACAAGCATCTCTTTGGTCCAAAAAGACTGACTAGCCAGTGACCCATACTGGAGGAATCTTTTGACTATCAAGTACGAAGGCCACAAACTCTATCAAAGGCATCTTCATTAAACATATTCCAACAAGGAGATCCACTATGCAAGATAAAACCCTACCACTGACTATGGATCAAAAGAATATCCCCATTATGTTTTTTACATTCATGTTATCTCCAACTCAACAAAGCCAACCACAAATTTTTAGCTTATCCTACGTTCCACACATCATTATGGTTTCCGGCAGAGAACTTAGATCGTAGTTAATTAAATCCCATAAAAGTAATTTCTGAAGATAACTACGGACATGCAAGTACTTTTCAGGCACATAATGATCAAGAACATTTATGATGGTTTGAAAATATAGAACTTCCATGCAACACAATCCAGCATCTATAATCCCCAGGCAAGCAAACAAAATTCAATATTCAAACAATTTAAATGACACTGATCCTAAAATGAGGCTAGGAAATTTGACTTCATCAACTCATTAAATTGATAATGACCAAGTTAGAGAAGGTAAACATAATTTATATATATTTGAAGAAGAAAAAAATACAGAGACGTGAAGAGAAAACTGGTAGAAAGAAATACCTGAATTTCAAGAAGAAAAGCCCTGGATCCATCCATTATTACAGCGACAGCTAGTCCAGCTAAACAGTCTGAATCTGGGTGCTGCTCACTTAAGAATATCTCACTGGGGTTCATAACAGCTTGCAGTCCTGATTGTGACATTTCAAATACTCCAAGCTGAAATCAAGAAACTATGCTTTGGTCAATAAAGAGCAACAAAGATGATGTACCACATTGTTACTTTTATTATGGTGCAGTAAAAATATTTCACTTCAACTCAACATATCCTTCAGACTTATAGGACTTTTCTTTTGTGTATGAATGGTAAAGAAAAATTTTTTATGCATAAAAGCCTAAATGCTGTCATAAATCTATTCCATGAAAAAACAAATGGTAAAAAGAAACCAATACAATTGGCTGAATCGTTCAGGTGGTTTTTCTTTGGGGGGGAGGGGGGAGGTGGGGGGTAGTAAAGGAAAAATGAGGAACAAAATGGAGAAGGGAATCTACACCAACTAAATAGAGAAGAAAAATCACTAAGAGAAATACAGAAAACGATACCAAAAGAAACAGCTACAGAAAATGCAGAAAATCAAAGCTATAAAGGATCATGTTCCCAATATAATTCTTCAGTTCAAGGGCTCCCGTCCAACTGGAAAGCTCGTATCGAGGTTGGCCAATCTTGGGATCAGAAAAAAATCCAGAATCCATGTGATGTGAATTATTTAGGGCCTCGTTAACTATGTGAGATGAGTTCTGCGGACCCTTCAGCTTACAATTCAGGTGACTTGAAAGTCACATCCACAAATTACCATAGCAATGAAAATAAACTAAAAGACTTCCCAAAAGTAATCTAGTCCTGTCAGAGCAGTCCCCGCCAAACAACAACTATAGTTCCTTCCCGCTTCTCCTCCACACCCCCAGCCCCCTCCAAAACAAAAAAACAAAAAAACATCTGATATTATATACTATATTGCTTTAACCTACCCTTGCATGGCAATTTCACAGTAAGATTCCTGTAAAGAGGGAAAACAAGTGTGAACCTGTTCAAATCCATTATGAAAAGTGCCACAGCCAATGCCCTGACAACTCTGCAGTAACCCCTAGCCTCATACAAGCATTTGGTGTGGTAGGTCTGGGGGAGGAGGGGGAGAGGGAGCAGACATGGATAGAGAGAATAAATGAAGGAGAAACTATGATAAATTGCTTCACTATCCTTCATACTGAAATTCAAATGCCAGCAATGCCAGGAGACAAACGGTCCTTCCCTACTCGACTTTTAAAAGAGGTTGCAGGTGTTAAGCTCCCTAAGGCCACTGCCAAATAAGACTTTGAATGATGAGAGTAACTGTTACCAGAGAAATTAAAGTGATGGACACATCGCCAAAAATACTACTAGCACACAACTTCCTCTGAAATTGAGAAGTTTCAACTGGGGCCATTATGATAGAGGAGCAAAACAAGTTTACTTAAGAGTTAAGACCAACAAAAAGAGGAACAACGAATAAAAAGGCAAATGCCCCACACAAGAGTCCCATCCAAAACTTTTGACACAAGATCCTTGGCACAAACCAAAATTTATATGATTATGGGGCGACAACATTGATCATAGACTTAGTGAGGAGGAACTGATCTACCACAGGTTCTAAAATTATAAATTGTCATGCATTTTTTCTTAAAACCCTTTCATAAAATTTAATACTTGCCCACCACAACCCCATCCAAAAAACAAAAAACAAAACACACAAACACAAACAAATAGCTCATTAGGCCAAGACTACTTATAACATAAGAGCCCCAACCATGAGGATGAAAGCCATACCACAACAGGAAAATTCCATATAGAAAGGTACTTAATAAAATCCCTACAACCACTTAGCCACCAAACATTCCACCAACTCTTCATTCCGAAGCTCCCTTAGCAAGCCCATCAGAATAAAATTTTCCTGCCCTTCTCGCCCCATAAAAATGCTAGCTCAAAGGTAATGCACTAATCCATGTAAAATGAGCTAGAGATAGCTCACCATTTTGACCCACAACAATGAACTTTCAATGTGTTCCCGAAAAATGAGAACAAGGACATACCAAGACCAGATAGCTTCATCCAACTGTTAAACAACCACTAGACCCTAGAGTTTAAGTTGTTAAGTTGTGGGCAGACAAAGTATACATTCCTTAACACCCCACTTGTGGTCTATTCACCTTTATATAAACCCCTACATGTAAAAGGGTATGCCCAACCAGGATTGCTTGGTTTCCATGGGTTATGGGAAAAAGAAAAAAAACCAGTTTGGGTCCCTTCTAGGTTATAGGTAACCAAGTATGTTGTGGTAGCTTTTGAGATATTTTCCCTTTCCCTCATCTCAAGCTATTGTTCTCACAAAACCACCCTCCCCCCAAAAAAAATTTAGCAATGGTCAAAAGTGGCAAGTTGATCACGAATTGACTGATGGTGAAAAATCTCAAATATACACTAGAGGGTTTTGTGTGCTTAAAAATCTAAAAAGATAACCTGATCTGACAAGCTGGGTCTCAAACACACAAACAACGGCCATTGTATCGACATCAACTCATTGGCTGCACACCCCACCACGAAGTTGCTGCCTCCCTTTCTCTCAACAACTTCATGTGAGTCTTCAATGTCAATATCAATACTATATTACCAAGGCTCCTCCTAAAGTCTAGCAACTAACATGGATCCTTCAGTAAAATAAAATTACTTTGTTGGATTCTATTTGGTTGATGAGAAAATATGGGAAGGGGGGGGTGGGGGGAATGTAACTTTTGGATGGTGACTGGTTTTACTATGTTACTTGGAGAGAGACGCCTCCGCTTCCATTGTCTGTATGAAGTCTCTAAACTCAAACCAACCAAACTTAACCAACCCATGGAGCATGATTTGAGTTGGTTTCCATGCTTCAATAGGCTGCTTTCCTTTAGGGATGTAGCAAACTGAATTGGCCGGATTGGCTGGAGAAAGCACAGCCTAACCAACACAGAATGGCTTTGAACAGCCTTGAAATATGTATATATATATATATATATATATATATATATATATATATACATACATATATATGTATAATTGTTAGAAAAATAAGAGACTTTATTGTTAAAGAGAGTCTTTAAAACTTTTATAAAAAAAAAAAAAAAGAGCATACAAAATCCTCTCTAGAAAATGAAAAAACAACAATAACAAGCCTCAAGTTCCACTAAGTGGGATTGGCCAATCGGCTATATGAATCCTTGTCCGCCAATTCACTCAATCAAAGGCATTCTCTTCGACTAACTTAAGAGCTGTTTAATCCTTTCTCACTACCTCATTCTAAGTTATTTTATGTTTGCTCCTTCCTCTTCTAGTACCAATAACAATAATTAGCTCGCTCCTCCTCACTAGTGCATTACTTGGCCTGCGTTTCAAATCCCCAAATCATCTAAACTGCCCCTCTCTTATCATATCTTCTATAGATGTTGTTCTTAACTTATTGCGAATGTGTTCATTCCCTAATTTCCTTTAATGTTACACCACTCATCCACTTTAGCATGCACATTTCGGCCACATTTACTTTTTAAATATGTTGATTCTTTGTAACCCAACATTATGATCCATGTAGCATGACTGGTCTTATAGCAGTCCTATAGAACTTTCATTTTAATTTTAGTGGTATTCTATGATAGCACAACACACCCAAAGCACTCCATTTTGAAATCTGCTAGTGTTGTTGATGTCTTGATCATCAAATTTAATCTTATCTACAATATTCCTCCTTACATGGCTGAAATTACACTTTATATATCTTTCATGTTTCTACTTATCCTAAAGCCTTTTTAAACTCTCAACATTGTTCTCCAAATTTTTAACTTAGATTCTCCCCAACTCCTACTTTCATCAATCAAAACAATATCATTTGCAAACAGCATATACCATGGGATCTCGCTTTGGATATTCCTTGTGAGTTCATCAATCACTAAAGCAAACAAACAAAGGCTCAAAGTAGAGCCTTGATGTACACCTATCATGATTGAAAATTCTTTAGAATGTCCTCCTATAGTCCTAAAATTAGATTCTTGCAAAAGTCCCCAAAGTAGAGCTTTGATATACAACACATAATCGTCCTTGATATATTTTGTTTATAATATTTTAGTTCTAAAATTATGCATTATCTATTTAATAGTTTGTAAAGCTTCATCGAAGAATTCCGTGCTTTATTACAAATTTCCATTATTTTTTTATGATTGAAATCAAAATCAATATCAATATCAAAATTTTTGTACTTTTGAAGCCTTTAAATTTTAGTTAGAAATCAAAATTTAGGACCTTAATCCCACCTAACTAAGTGATACTAAAAACCCCCAATTCCAGACCATAAATCTCTCATTATTTTTCTCAAATCTTATTTGCAACCCCCACTGGAATTTTAAAAATAGACAAATAATATAAGGGGATACTAGATAAATAGGCTTGAATAAGGGTGATCCTACCTCCAAGGGAAAAGAGTGCCCCCTTCCAACCATCCAACCTTATAGACATTCTTTCCACTACTGAGTTTCAAAACTCCATGGATCTAGGATTGCGCCCCAAAGGGTGATCCTACCCCCAAGTCAAAGGCCACTCTAAAACACAATACCCCACCTCCAAAGTCACACCCTAACATGCTTAAGAGGCACACTAATGTTAGCTAATCCACTCCCCCCCCCCCCCCAATGATATCACCAATCGAGATAATTTCAATTTTTCCAAGATTGACTTTCAAGCCTAAGACAGCCTCAAACCCTACCAAAATGCATTAAAGGTTGAGGATGTGTAGAGGGTGACCTTTGCAAAAAAAAAAAAAGGCATCATCCACAAAGAGAAGATGTGAAACTTTGCGAATGTCCCATTCCTGCCTACTCAAATACCTTTAAGAAGCCCTCCTTTAGTAGCATTCTTCAACATGAGGCTTAGCACCTCCATCACCAAGATAAATAAGGAGGCAATGGAATCCCCTTGTCTTAAGCCCCTAGAGGAGCAAAAGAAATCAAATGGACAACCATTCATGAGCACTAAGAAGCTTGTAGTTTTTATGCATTGAGTAACCCAAATACACCAAAGCCCCCTAAAGCCCATTTTCCTAAGAATATACAGAAGAAAGTTCTAGTTGATGTGATCAAAGGCTTTCTCCATGTCAATCTTGAAGATGACACCACTTTTGCTTCCTTCCAATAGGAATCCACAACTTCATTTGCAGCAAGGGCGGCACCCATAATTTGTCTACCAGCCACAAAGGTGGGCTGGTGCTGCCCCAAGACTTCCGGAATGGCAATTTTTTATCCTCTCGGTTAGGACTTCAGCAAGGATCTCATCGATGCTTCCCACCAGGCTAATTGGGTGAAAATACTTGATATTTGTAGCCCCATTTTTCCTTGGAATCAGGGTGACAAAGATGGCATTAATACTACTCATAAATCTACCTGATCTGTAGAACTCAAAGGCGTTGGGAAGTCATGCTTGAGAAAGCCCCAATTTGTTTGAAGAATGCCAAAGAGAAACCATCTGAGCAAGGCGCATTGTCCCCATTGCAATCTCTAATGGCTTAAAGGATTTCTGCTTCTTCAAAAGGCTTCTCTAGCCAGTATGCAATGGAAGAGCTAAGAGATCTGAAATTGATTATATCCACCACTGGTCTCCAGTCTTAAGATTCAGAATAGAGGACTCTATTAAAATTGCAAAC
This sequence comes from Malania oleifera, assembly GCF_029873635.1. Taxonomy (NCBI): domain Eukaryota; kingdom Viridiplantae; phylum Streptophyta; class Magnoliopsida; order Santalales; family Ximeniaceae; genus Malania; species Malania oleifera. The sequence goes on from NC_080425.1 coordinate 80,555,960, forward strand.
AACGCTCTTTTTAATTTCCTCCTCCCCAGTACAACTTGCACAAGCTCACCAAGTCGTCATCAGACACTCAAAACTTTCCTTGTCTCCCTCATACTCTGGTGGTGATTCATCAATCTGCTCATCCAAAAGCTGTTTAGGACCATCATCTGTGTTTCCCTCCTTCCTCATCATCAAGCTCATCAACCCCATCCGTAATTTATCTTGGACAGCCCCTCAAACTTGAGTACTGATTGAAACATTACCAAGAACAAGCAATGCAATCTCTACAGCCCTGTGGAATTTACTAGATCCACACTGCCTTTCAATTTGGACTTCTTCGGCCAATATTTGCAGTGTCTTTTTTTTTTTAACCACATTTTTTATTGCTTATATCATCCATAGTCATAGGCACATTCCCCCGACATCCATAAAGGCCCAATAAGTGACCCTACTTATTAACTTGAATAGGCTCACTAGCCTCAGGCCCATGATGGTGATCCCAACTTCTTAAATTAGCCACAAAATTGTTATCTCCAATCAGATCTCAAAATCCCCTCACCTTCTCAACATTTTGCCAAACTATCAGAGCCCTTCCTGAATTCTTCACAACAAGGCCCCAACGGTTGCAAATCACCAAATTGCCAATAACTATGGCGGCCTTCAATGGGAATGAACAAAGAGCACCCACATAGGATCAAATTGAGCTTCTCATCACATACCATTCCCCTTTGTTCGATCTACCAAAATGGCCATAGCAAAATATCATCTCTCCAACCTTCAATTGTCTCTCCTCCCTAGCAAAACACTCCTTTGAGTTACTGAAGAGCAGCAATCACCCGCTGGCTTCAACACCTTGGAAACAAAGAGAACTATTTTGACCTCCTTGATTGTATCTCTTGAAACAACACCTCCCCCCACCCCCCCCCACCCCACCAAAATAAAAATAAAAAAACAAAAAAAGCAAAAACAAAAACATGTTCCCAAGTAGCGTCAAGTGAAGAAAACCTCCTTCCATCTAAAGAGCAAACCACCAATACTTTTATCCAGCCCACAATGCCCATACTAAAACACCATAATCAGATGCAAGACACACTGAAATTCTTAGTTATTCGACACCACAAATGACATTCAGCTACCTGCAAACTCAGTCATGTGAATTGAGTCATTCTCCAATCAATCGAAATTAAAAACCTTTCTTTCCACCTTGAAAGAATGATGACACCAAATGAAATCTCCAGATAATGGAATAAGATTACTTGAGTTTAAGGTTAGGTTGCCACAATAAGAGACTAGTAAGATGGAAACAGGTTGAAAAGGTTGAATTCCTTGAATGATATATTAGGGAGGTAACTAGCCTCATTTTTAAAATACAAAATTTCATAGTAAATACCCTCAATGAGGAATGAGCTAACAATGTATATCAAGCACATGTACACTTGACCCCGTGCCTATAGCACCCAAAAAAAAGTTGGGCCCACAAGCTCATGCAACTTCAGGTAAAAATTCAACAACAAAGCAGTTCAAGCAAAAACATGGGTAGACAATTTTTTTTGGCATCAAATCTAGGGTTGCAAGAGTTGAATTCAAGAACTTTAGAAAACTATGCTCTACTACCAAGCCTGGTCACCAATTATCCTAAAACTTAATCTATTGGGATTCAGGCCAACAATGCATACCAAGCAATCAAAAGATAGAGATTTGACATTTGAGAGCAACAATAACCATAGTTTAGAGTCAAATAGGTGACGATGGGTCTACTTACAACTTCAAACACCATGGAACCAAAACATGAGTCATTAATGACCTTAGCTATAAAAAGACTCAAATGAGACACTAGCAAACCAAAATGCATCACTCTAAAAAGAAGCCAACATTTGAAAACGTGGCAGCCAAATATTGAGCAGGATGGTAAGAGTGCCCCCCCCCCCCGGCCCCCCCCCCCCGCCCCCAAAACAAAAGAAAAACAATAAATTGTGACCCATACCACCATCAATCCTCAACATAGCATTTGCCTTGAACACAGGAAATGGATGGAAAAGAAGCATTAAGAAAGCATCTCACTTGCATATTAACACTCGACTTGAATATGAGGTCGAAATGAGAATTACAGCGTGGAAATATAAATTTTTTAGGAAGTAAAAACTGCACATCCACATCAATACAGGAGTAAAGTTAATATCATGGTAGTTTGATGTAGATGGTTTAGCACATAGATCATACAGTGTGCTACTTAGAATGATTTATTGGTGGTAGAGGCCATGGCAATGGGAGGGGTAGGCATAAAACAACTTGGGTAATAAGAAAGGGTTGAGAACACTCCAACAAAGAACTTGCCCTAAATCCAGTTGAAAGGATACACATAACGGACCCTGCCTGCCTAGTGCAACTCAAGACATTCTTTTGCTGCTGTTGTTTTGTCAAGCATAAGCTTTTGTCATTCGGTAATCTGACAATATGGCCTATTTGTAAGAGCTATGCAAATTTCAAATAAAAATGGCATGAGGTGCATATTAGTATCCATAAACATGAATATCCATGTATGTATCACCATACCTCATCCGTGGAGCCAAAACGGTTCTTCACAGATCGAAGCAAACGATGAGATGACTGTTTCTCCCCCTAAATACAAGGATAACGGCATTGAGAAAAATGAACTATCAAACTTTTAATTGTACCTACCAAATTATCTAAGTAGAATAGGAATATACAATACTGCTATCACATAATGCACAGTATGCACCATTCTTGATTGCCACTTGTCAGCAAATAACACAAAATTCACCAATAAAATCAGCTTTGATCTTGCAGCAATTCTTGTGATAACCAAAAGGAAGGACTCTGGATAGATCAAATTCGTCATTTTCATTACAAACTTACAACACTAAAAAATTTCATCAAGGGAGATCCATACTAATTGCTAAGAGGTGTATAAATTATACTGCTTTCTATCATCCAAATAAATCATATAAAAAAATTTTAAATGGAAAATAGATACACTAGGAACTTCTACAAGCTCAGACTTTCAGACGTGTTGTACTGATGTGTGTGCGCGTTATGTACAGCTTTCATAATGAAATGACTAACTAGTTACAACAAATATTCTAGACTTGCACGTAGCGTAGCTACAAGGATTTGCTTTCATGGCCTCTTGAAATCAGAATACCTTAATATTCCAGCCCGAATAACTTATCAATCAATCCTCTCCCTTGCAACCCAATTTCAAACTTTGATTGTTACCAAACTTCAACAACATGGTTCTGAACAAGCTTGATTACACCAACTACCTTTTTGATTTCTAAATTGATCCCTGTCCTGCGTTGCTGTTGAAGATCATAGAAAAGGGGATATTATTGTCTAAGGAGATCGTTTACTCCTGTATAATTTGTAGGTGTGTACCAAAATTAAAGAAAAAGCAAAAACCGGACTGAAACTGAACTGTCTAACATTTTGGCCCGGTTTTTCAATTTCGGTATTCAGTTTCAGTTTTCCAAATATAAAAAACTGATTTCCAGTTTCAGTTATACAGAAAAACCGAACCAAAAAAACCGAATTATGTATTTATCTATAAGATTTTACCAAATTTATAACTCTTAAATTATTACTTTTAATACCCACAATTATTTAATATTTTTTATTCGTTATTATAATATATGCAAATATTTAATTATGGCAGAAAAGGTGGAGGGAGTAGAACCCTTTATGCATGAGGATGAGAGGTTTTCTCCCATCTATTACCGATGTGGGAGGCACACACTGCACCTGCTGTTTGTAGTGGGTTAAATAGTGAAAGGACACTTCATCAAGAAAGAAAATTCCACTACTTAGCAACTCTCTTTGCAGGAATGGTAAGGGAAGAAGGCACACAGCAAGAGTGCCGGCAGCAGTAGCACGCAGCATCGATGCGAGGTATCAAGGTGGTGGATGCGCAATGATCCCTGGTAAGTCTATCCCTTTTATTTTTTTTTCGTTATGTTCCATTTTCTTTACTTCTCTTGAAAAATAATCAGCTTCAAGAAGAAACGAAATGTTCCTCTTTTTGTTTTTTTGTTTTTTTTTTTTTTTTGGAAACAAACTCATTTTTTTCTAGTAACCCAAAAAGTTTTTCTCTTTCTTTGGCTATTTCTTCCATTTTCTCTGCCTTTGCCCAAGAGACAGACGCATGCAAAGGCTTCTTCTTTGTATTTTCTCACACTTTCTGGCAGTTCCTCTGTTTTTAAACTGCACGAATATCCCAGACCTAAGACTTACATTGGTTTTCTCAGGATTTCGTGGGTGGCAAACACGGACGATGATTCAGATTTGGACGCATGAGTCAGTGACCCAGTCCCAGCCTTCACTCTTCACCATTCCCCTTGATTCCCACATCCCACATCGGCTGGCCATTACTTTTGGGGGAACCGTCTCCACCTATAAAGCCAGACCTCCTCTTCCCCTCATCCGCATTCCACTTGGGCTGTATGAGAACTGACTCTCATGTTTGGCCCACTCATAAACCCCATTTAACAATTCTAAGCGGGCCCTGATTAATAATATTTTGGGGAGGTTAAGTTTGGTTATTAACCAGAAACCAGACCGAAGAACCATACTCATTTTATACCGAACTGTCAGTTTACAGTTCGGTAACGGTTTTTAAATATAAGAACCGATGTGCTTCGGTTCAGTTTTTGGTTTTGGGAAAAACTGAACAAAAAAAAAAATCGAGTACACCCCTAATATATTGTATCATAATAGTGAGAGGCTACCATAATGCAGTCTCACAGTTTTCTGGTGAATTTTTGAAGTTTGTTTCAGCACTGTTTATGTGATGTTCTCCTATAGTTGGTTGGTGCACCATCAGCGTGCTTATCTCTTAGTACAATATCTGCATTCACCTAGTTAATGCAAATTTGTTTGGGTTTTCCAATAGATACCAAGAACACCTGACTGTGCAAAATACTGTGGCCACCTTGTCACCACCTTTTTTTATATAGGAAAAGAGAGATTTCTTAAAGTGAAAAAACTACAACAAGGATGAGAAATCTTCCAAACCGAAAAAAAAAACAAATACAAGAAGAAAAGATAAAAATCATGCAAATAAAGCCAGCCAGAGAAAACCCGCACAAAGCAGAGAAAACTATCCTGTCCCAAATCAAATCAACAGAAAAAGTTTGGTCTCAAAAAAATATGAGCATTTCTCTCAAGCCAAAGTATCCATAGAACAGAAAATCTTCGCACCACCACAGATCCACAAGTCCTCAAATTTTTTTTTCCTTGAAAAACTTTTAAAATCAATCAGCAAAACACTCCAAACAAGCCAAAAAGTTCATTCCACGAACACCAAGTCAAAGAGCAATAAAGAAAAAGGCAAGCATGATCCGCATTGCTGACATAAGACATAACACACACACACACCCGGCGGAGATGGAACAATGTAAGGCCTTGTAATCTGCAACAGATCTTTGGTGATATGAATCACAGCTTTTCTATAATCGATTAGCAAGAGGAAAAGAATGAGCAAATTGGATGAGAATAAAAGAACTTACAAAAGAAAACACTAAGTATTAAAACATCTCCACAGCAAGAATACCAATAGGAATCCAACAAACCAAGAAGTGGTGAAAGCTCCCCTATCTCCTTATGTATATATATATATATACACATATATATTTTGGTAGCATGTATGTTGAAAATCCCTATCTCCATATTATTATGATATCTTGAAAATGAAAGTCCCAAGAAACAACATCACTATCAATAATCAGAGTAGAAGAAATAGATGCATCAGCACGCAAAGTTGGACAAAAGAGAGAAGGAAAATCAACCAAAAAGCAAAATGCCTGAGCCAATGATCCTTCCAAGAGCAAAACTGATAACCATCTCCTGCTTTATATTTAATGCAAGGAAAGACAAAGGGAGATACCTACGACCTCCTCAACTTACTACCTATAGGTTAAATGATAGTAGTTATATCTGTGGTCAAGGGTAGTTAAAGTTTATCTTACTGGTCAATGGAAGCAACATCATCTAACAGACACTTACAGGTTTGTTATGGAACTCTTCAGGAGTCACATATTGCTGATTCACGTATACATTTGGAAACATGTAAGGAGATATGGGATTACATTGAGTTGCTACATATCTCTTCAGACTTCTTTTAGTTGCAACAAAAAGATAAATCAGTCACAATTTACTTTTGAGGAATTGAAATGGTATTATGAGGAGCTGAATGTTCTTCAATTTTTTATCATTGATGTTTATGAAATGTAGAAACAAAGGGAACTAATGGTGGTGCTAAATTTCTTAGCTGGTCTAATACCAAAATTTGATCTGGTGAAATCTCAAATCATAGGAGGAACCAAGATCACCTCATTTACAAGTGTTTATTCTCAGGTATTTCATGCATCCTGGTTCTCCCAAAAATGATTTGTTGCATGATTCTGGTTCTACAATCAGGAAATCTGTAACAGAGACACAACCATCACTGAGCTAATCTGGTGGTCTTAGGTGGACGTGGAAATCACTGTGATTTAGGTGGGCAAAATAACTCGCGGTCGATTAGAGAAGCATACATGTGACCTTGGGATTTGATTGGTTGACCATCTTGAGTTGCTAATATTGTGGCATCTAACCCTTCTGGCCAGTTCAACTGCGCCTGTTAGCATGGATTGTGGAACAGATTCTGCAACAGTATCAGAGGATGAATATGCTACATCTCAGCTGTATCAAGCATCTCTTCCCACTGCACTGTAGGCACCTATCCAGGTAAACCCATGGTCTATATTTCATCCAGTTTTCAAGATCCTAGTTATAGATTGGAGCTGCAATTGATCATCTGTCAGGTACCTCTAATATTTCTCAGATTTTTATATTCGAACTTGCTGCCTAATGTCACTGTTGTCGATGGATCTTAAACTTTTGCTAGTCACATTAGGACTGTGAAACCTAATTATTCCATCTGTTTTTTAAATTCTTTTGTTTTCCATTTAATCTTATGTCTGTTACTAAACTTACTACACATTTGAATTGCTCAGTGACTTTATTTTCTCATTCAGGATTTAAAGACTGGGGAGATTATTAAGCTGAAAATGTGAATCCAATAGTCTTTATTATTTTGACTTGTTGCCCGCTCTGACTTCTTTTTCTGCTTCAATTTCACTGCTGCAGCAGATTTAGGTCATCTTGGACATTATCCCTTAATAACTGGAAGAAAGAAGTCCTTATTTTGAGTTGTTTTTCAAGTTTAGAGTGGGAATCATGTCAATTGTAAAGACATCATCATGTTCCCTTTACTTTCTGAGTCAACAAACAGGTAACAAGTCCCTTTATGTTTCTTCTGGGGTAAGTCATGTTACTTCAATTATAAGGGATCTGGTATTTTATCACATTTGTTAATTATAATTCAAGCACTACATAGCTTTATTTAATGAAAGATCATTCTGAGTAACTTTCTATTTTTGTGCACTTTGTGCTGAAACTGAGATTTGATTATCAACTTATCTATTTATATACTTTGCAGATTTCTGTACTCTTATGACTAGTTCTAGCATGTTTCATCAGTTACCTTGTTCTCACACTCTAGAATAGAATGGAAATTCCAAAAGAAAGAATAGGCATTTTGTTGTAGTTGTTGCTTGTTAATTGTTCTTGAAAATGCCAAAAGTTTTTTAAGTGATGCAATTCATAGAGCATGTTCTCTTCCCAATACGCATTCTTTGATTCTTGGCGGCAAGTCTCTCCATCCCACTCTCTTTTCTCATGAACCTCCCTTTTTTGCTGGCACCCCATATAATTGGATGCATCTCCTTCGTCCATGAGCTTGCTTCTTGTATTCCTCATGCAATAAAATGCATTTTTTGGATCTTGTTCATAGAAAAGGGTATTGATGTTATAGTCCTATCTTGAATCCATTCTTTGTTTGTGTTGATGTTCCATTTTTAAGTTTACTCCATACAACATTACAATACATACTCTTGCAGATCTCCGTAATCTCTCCATTGCCCACTCCTATTGCAAATCCTGTCCCTAAGTCATTGTCAAAACCCCTAATCTCTTCATCTTCTCTTTTTCTTCTAGTCATCCATTTTCACCTTTGTAGGTGTGTTCTCACAAAATTGTCAATAAGTTACTTCAACTTTGGATTCACATACTTTGCCAACTGCTCGCTGGTCCACTAATCCAATTCCTAATTACTTAGATCTTCCAATTGCTGTTCCCAATAGTAAGTGCACTAGCACTTCTCATCCCATATCAAATTTTGTGTCCTATGATCTTTTCTGACCTTCGTATTATACTTTTGTCATCTATCTTCAATTTCTTTCCCAAAATCCTTTTCTGAGGTCACGCCCCATCTCGGCTGGAGAGCCACCATGCAACAAGAGATAGAAAGGCGTCCCCGGGCCACAAGGCTCCCCACTATTGTTCCATGCAACAAGAGATGCAAAATTATATTAACTGATTGCCCTTTGATACTGTGGAAGTTAATCCCAAAGTTTTTGTTGATGCTTTAAAGGCTTGTCTTGTGGCTAAAGGGGAACTTCTTAATGCTGCAAAATATAATCCCAAATATTTCCTTTTTTGTGATTCATGCACCAATACATGCCCCACCCAACTACCACTTGATGGCAAGTTGTGATGCATCCATTATATTAAAGGCAGTGTTATATTTCATTTGTCACGATTTTTTGTGAGTAGATAGACCACCCATTGATCAGGGTATGGTTCTCCATCCCTTTGGCAACTTTGATTTAACTGTGTTTTCTGATGTGGATTGGACCAGTGATCCCAATGCTTGTCACTCCATTCATAGTTATTGTGTATTTTTTGGCTCAAATCCCATCGGCTGGTCATACCATTTTTACATGGCTTTCATCCCCTGTTTATAAGAAAGCCTAAATTACATGAAATTACAAATAAACCCCTAAAACGCACATACATTACATACCAACCCCAAAATACACATAAACCTTCTACAAGCAAACTAAACACAAATAATATACTCCTAATTAACCACATGAATTCTGGTTTAGGACCCAACAATCCCTCGACTGTTGACCCTATTCTTTGAAATTGGTCACCAAATAGGGTTGAAATAATCCATCCAAACACCTGCATCCTGTCCTATATCACTCCCTCTTCCAATTTCCAAGGTCCAAGCTCACACGAAGTGAGCTTCAGAAGGCATGTCAAGGAACCACATGGAGACCACCACAAAGCAAGTTTGGTTCTCCTGCATGTCCCATGTATGCACACTTGGGCTCTCTTTCCTTGTGAATTGTGATTATATTATCCTCCTGCTATAACTCTATTTGATTGCGAGGCATTATTGGCACTCCAGAAAACGATATTGGCACACATTTATTATTTTCAATGCATTAAATTATGATTTTACCCCCTTCACTTTAACTTTTATCCCCTTTTATTTATCTTTTTTTTTTTTTGTCTTTTCACTTGCCATATTCGTCTTTCATTGTGTGAAAAAAAAATGATGGAAGTGCTAATAGTAGTTTTGGAGTGCAAATAGCATCTTTCTTTCAAATTTGTTTTTGTGTTCAACCACAGCAGATGAAGTGTCATACTTGTATATAGTATGGCTTCCATCAATGGAAATAATTCATAAATTCCCAACAGATATTCTAGCCTCACATTAAATTATTCATCTCAACCAGAGAAGCAAACAATGGAAGCCCTGAAGGAGATAAAGAATACAGGAATTAATCACTAAGCAAATTTACCAAATACCAAATATCAGAAAAAATAATAATGAAATGCAACAAGATACCAACTTCCATATATAAAACAACATCAACGATGTGCTCCAAGACACGTGGACCCGCAATATCTCCAGATTTTGTCACATGTCCAATCTGAAAAGCATAAATAAATTAGTATTTAGTTTTGTTTAAACAGAATATTGAACAAAACAATAAATTGACATTTCTTCAGAATATCAACTAGCACTATAACCGCCATAATAATAAACAATGATCCTATTTCGCATTGAAGGCTTGAAGCAATTATTGTGGCATTGAACTTGTCAATCATATTAATAAACTATTAATCAGTAAAGGGTACTGAACAGAAAAACAATTACATTAAAAACAAAATATTCAAAGTAAAACAGTTAGGCTTCATGTTAGGGATATCCCTTCAATTAGGTGTCTGATGTGAGAGTAGGGAAAATAAAAAGAAGAAGAAGAAAGGAAACTTCCCCATCAATAGGAACAAAACAGGTCAATACACAATCAATTTGTAAGACTGACTTTTACACCTCCAAAAAAATTCTTACTGAAAAGAATTTGCCTTTAGAAGTCCAACTCAAGTCGCAACCTAAAACATGAAGAAAGTAAGCAGATGATCAATTAAATTTTTTGGATAACATGTGCTCACCAAAAGAACAGGAATATTTGTCTTCTTAGCAAAACGCAGCAAGGCTGATGTGCATTCCTTCACCTGTCAAGGACCAAATCAGTGTAAGCACATATTCACTGTCCCAAGATATCACCTGGACAGTGCACATTTATAGATCAGCAACAATTTCACTCGCGCAATAGGTTCTGCTATTTTCAGTCCACAAACTAAAAAGAAGGTAGAAATTATATTTCCAACAACCATTAGTGTTGGGAAACAGCGATGACGTAAAAAGTGTTAAGAGAAAAGAGATAGAAATATGAAAGTGAGAAGAGGGCTAATTCAGGAAGCAAGAATCAAGAAGTACTCAATACCAATAGAAGTAAGTTCTCTGTAAGTGACAAATCATATTCAAAGAGAAAGTACAGCAGTGCCACCCAAGTACAGAAAGACAAATTAAAGAAACCAAGATTTTTAAAATGAAACCCAAAATTAAAATGAAATGCGGTCTTAAATTCCTAGAGCTCCAAAAAAAAAAAAGTGTCAGTGAATAAATCCTTTAATCTCCATACAAACATCTATTTTCCTTCACAGGCTTTTCTTTTTCCTCTCTCCAAGAGTAAAGTGTGCCAAGCTGCACAAAAGAGGGACTAAACTCCACACCCTTTTAATGCTCCCATCACACTTAAATCTTCCAAAGAACGAAGGAATACCAACTATCATTGAACCACTACAAAAGAAAGCACCAGAGCAAACAGGCAGTGAAGCAGCAAAATCATTGGAGTTTTTCCCATTTTTTTATGCATGGAACACCAACTTACACGCATCACACCTCTCCTGTGAAGGTTTCCTACCAGTACAGATTACCAAACAGCCCGCCAAGCAAAGAATGCAACTATTTTGAGTGCTTTCGTCCTCCAAACGGCTCCAGGGAAAATGGACTCCACTGCCTCTGCTGATTTTCTTATAATAGCCCCAGTCAAATGTGGGATCTCCCTCCCCCTCTCCCCCCAGGGCACCTTGCAGTATCCTCCACATTGGAATCAACTCTGATGCAATAAAGTTTGGTGAAAAGATTTTCAATCTCCTCTAATTCCCGTGATATACTTCCCTTTTTAATAAGTTCCACACAAGCTCATTTCCAATTGATGAAAACCCATTTTCTACTTAAGCACCTTCATTGGCTACTCTGAACAAAGCTGGAACTGGGTCCTAGTCCTCTAAGCTTGAGTTGCTATTATGAACAAAGCTGGGAACTGGGTCCTAGTCCTCTACGCTTGAGTTATTTTAAGTGCTAGCCTTAAATTCTTTTAGGAAAATCGCTTCATCTATCTTTGACAACAGCCAAATCAGAACCTCCATCACCAAGATGAAAAGGTGTGGGGATATATGTTCCTGTTCTTAGCCCTTCAGAACTAGGAAAGAAACCTCTAGGACATCAAATGAAGATAATGGGAAAATACACAATGGAATACAGAATCTAATACATTGTTTCCAATGTGCTCTAATGCTCATCCTATAAAAATTTTTTATAACTAAATCCTCAGGATATATAATGAGATTGGGCTTGGCCTTTTTAATCCTCGAGTACACACACTCATCAACTACAAGAACTACATCTAGAGTTTCACAGCCTGGGACAAAAGCATTCTGGGCTTCTAAGACAACTTTCCCAACAACTTCTTTTAATCTCAATTCCAGAACCTTGGCAAGGAATTTACATACTCCTACAATTGGTCAAAAATCTGAAATATGAACTGCCCCTCCAGCCTCCATTTGTTGGAGTCTACACCATAAATGTAGCTTTAAGGCTCTTCTTCAAAATTTCAAATTTCCCATGTTTAAAAAGCTACTGAAAAGTTGCCCTTACATCCTTGTTGATAATGCCAAAACATTGGAAAACACACAAACATGATGTCTGGCACAGAGTCCGTCCCCTGGACAAGTATTGAGAACAACAGCAGCTTCATCCTTGGTAAAAGGTCTTTCACAAAGATCTATCCTCATTACTGATGGTGGTGAAAGCAAGCTCAACCAAAAGAGGTTCTACCAGATGTTTCTTCAAAAAGAGATCCATAAAAGCTAGCAGTCCGTCCCTCAATACATTATCTCCCTCCACATAACAGATCCAGTCAATCATAACATTTTTTGTACACGTCCCTCTCATGAGAATTAGCAGTTTGATGGAAAACCTGGTGATGCTGTCGTCTTCAGCCAATCACAAAGCTCTGGATTTCTGCCTCCAGCAGATCAGATTTTCCACCTCAACTTTAAGACTATCAAGCTCATTAATCTCATTTTGCACCCGTGACAGCTTAACCTACACTCTGCCAAAGACCTCCTCATTATATTCTCCAAGCCACTTTGAACCAGCATCAGATTTTTTTGCTAGGCAGCAGCTAGGAGATCCTTCCTGCAAAGAAGAGTTCCACCAAGCTTTAATCTGAGGCCACCAATCCTTCATGTTTGGACTGCATTCAAATCAACATGGAAAGTTCCCACACGCTGTATCTCCCCCATCCACCATGACTGGAGAGTGGTCTAAAGCGGTCTCGGCCAGGCAACAACAAGGTTTAAGTCCCACTTGGTAGGGCTGGCTACATGAATTATTTTCCACCAATTCACACAATCAAGGGCATTTTCCTCACCTAGTTTAAGAGCTCTTAAATCCTTCCTCACTAACTCACTCCATGTTATTTTAGGTCTAACCCTACCCCTTCTAATACCAATAACAATAGCTAACTTGCTCCTCCTCATTAGTGCACTAGTTGGCCTACATTTTTGTTAATAGTTATTTAGTCATTTAGCATTACTATTAATTGTTAGAGTTTGGTTTGTAATAAGTGGAAGTTAGTAAGAGTATTATGGTCATTCCTATTGTGCTTGACATATATTATAAATAGAGGGAGAGACCTATCATTGAGTTTAGGTCTTCCATTTTACCCAACTATTCAACATGGTATCAGAGCATGATTTTGAAACCTAAACCCTAAGTGTTACCACCACCATCAAACTGAAGCCTAAAACCCAAAATTTACTGCACGTCTATCATCATAGAAGATTTTTCAGTGATACTATAACCCTAGAAAACAGCCAGCAGCAGCAGAAAGTCAGACCAGTTGCTGAAATTTTCTGGGCGACATTGCCAGTTCCAGAACATTAAATCCACTATAGATTTGTCAAAACCAACACTATAGTCACCCACAGACACTGCCGATCTGCCCCCCACTGAAATCCCACCTCCAGGCAGTGTCTCATGCGCCGGATGAAGGCTGCCAGGGTCGACCCCACGCACCAGCACGTGAAACCACTTTCAGGCATGGTCTTGACCTCAAATGATCCAGCAGTGATCCAATCTCTCTATTAACATGTTTTTGGAGTTTTTCGTGATGTTTTTTGCCCAAAGATCTCACCATTTTTTTTATTGCTCGAGTGTGGCACCCAAGGAATGGTTGTTTAATGCTTCGTGAAGCAGTTTATCAACAGTTATTGAGTTTATTGAGTCTGAAACAGTGGGATTTGCTGTGTTTTTTCATTCAATGATACAATTCCTTCCATATATAAAAATATCAAGCTTCCGGACATCTATTTTGCTCAAAGATCCAATCTTTGTTTAACCATGCACTCGTGGTAATTCATCAGTTGTTGTTTGGTGTTAGTAACAATCATTGGTGACTTTCTTGGCGCAGTGATAGTACTCATAAGCTGTTTTTTGTGAGGCTATAGCAGTGTTATATAAGTTAGGTGGTGATTTCTCCATAGTAGTTTCAGTTGTTCACTCCTCCAATGGTTTCAGTACTGTGAGTTGCTTTCTTGGGGCTGTGTCTGAGTTTCTTGGTGCTGTGGCAGTCTCGTACTAATTTATTTGTGACTTGTTCATGGTTGGTCACCTTGTTCATGGTAGTTCCAATTGTTCCAACTAATCTTATGGTCATTGGTCTGAGTTTGTGCATGTTGAGATGGAGTTTGCAAAACCCAAAAGTATGGTTCCCCCATTAATCACTTGTTTTGAGTGAACCACATATTGTCACTATATCAGAGGAGTATTCAAGATTTCAAGGTTTCTACAGTATCAATTGTCTCAACAAGGATATTCTCACATTGCGTCTTTTGCCCAGAAAGGTAATCCTACAGCCTATATGTCATCTGGTATCCTTCCTACTAGTCCTTGGGTTATCGATTCTGCAGCCACTAACCATATAACAGGTGCAACCAACTTCTTTTCCAATCTCCAATATCCTAAAAATCTACCTCAAGTTACCCTTGCCAATGGTTCCACTATTGTAGTTAAAGGGATAGGAACAGTAAATCTTACTCCATCCATCACTTTCTTCTGCTTTATACATTCCTAAATCTCCTTTCAATCTCATGCCAGTAAGCTTACAAAATCAACAAATTGTCCTGTCACATTCTTTCCTAATTATGTGGTTACTTAGGATCTGAAGATAAGAAAGACATTAGCACAGGATATGAGATTCGTGGACTTTACTACTTTGCGTCGCCTTCTCCACCCATTACCTGCGCAGTCGCAGCTATACCCCTTTAAATCCATTGTCGCCTTGGTCATCCGTCCTAATTCCTACATTGAGTATTATGTCTAATCTTGAGTGTGAGACTTGTCAATTGGGCAAGCATCATTGTGTTCCCTTTGCTTCCTAAGTCAACAAACAAGTGGTTAGTCCTTTCATGCTAGTTCATTCTGATATTTAACGCCCTAGTCATGTCACATCAAAGTTAGGGTTTCAATTCTTTGTTACATTTGTTGATGTCTACTCTGCGATAACTTGGTTATATTTAATGAAAGATCGTTCCGAGCTGTTTGATATCTTTTGGCCTTCTGTTACCATATAAGGACTCAATTTGAGATGCCAATCAGGATACCTTATAGTGATAATGCTAAGGAGTACTTAAGTACCCAATTCAGTACTTATATGACTAGCTTTGGTATGATCCATCAATCCTCTTGTGCCCACACTCTACAGAAAAATGGGGTTGTAGAGCAGAAAAACAGACACATTCTTGACGTCGCTCGTACCCTATTGTATCAAATAAATGTCCCCAAAGTTTTGTGGAGTGATGCTGTGCTCACAGCTTGCCCCTCATCAATAAAATGCCATCTTCTATACTTGGCGGTAAAATCCCATATTCAATTATCTTCCCTAAGGCTACTTTGTTCTCCCTTCCTCCTCGTATATTCAGTTGTGTGTCCTTTGTCCATCAATTAACTCCAAGAATGGATAACTTGGATCCACATGCTATCAAATTAATCTTTTTGGGCTATTCCTATACTCAAAAAGGATATCAATGTTATAGTCCTATTTTATATTGATTTTTTGTCTCTACTGATGTCACCTTTTTGAGTCTACACCATAATACTCTAATTCCTTGAGTTCTGTTGACCTTAATGATTCTCTTCCTTTGCCTTGCCTTCCAGATCCAAACCTAGTATCTATGCCCAATCCTCCTACATCTTCATCCAATTTGAGTCCTTCTTGTTGCCTGGATTGTCCCAATTTGCAGGTATACAAACGAAGACTCAAGGGGGGAGTGCCTCCTCCAGCTTCTACTACTGTGCCTCTAGTTCTGTCGTCTGATGATCTTATTTCCCATGATGTTGATCCTCCCGTAGCTGTTTGAAAAGGTAAACACACTTGTACCCAACACTCGATCTCTAATTTTGTTTGTTATGATTCTTGTCACCCTCGTATTACTATTTTGTTAGTACTTTGTCTTCCGTTGCTCTTCCAAAATCTATCTCTAAAATCCTATCTCATTCTGGATGGAGGATAACAATGGTTGAAGAGATGCTTCCACTACATGATAATAATACTTGGGATTTGGTACCTCTTCCTCCTGATAAATTTGTGGTTGGTTGTTGCTGGGTGTACACTGTGAAAGTCAATCATGATGGTTATGTGGCTTGTTTGAAGGCCTGCTTTGTTGCTAAGGGGTATACTTAGGTCTATGGTTTGGATTATTCAGACATATTCTCTCCGGTCGCTAAAATTGCCTTAGCACGTTTGTTCATTTCTTTAGCCACCACTTGTCATTGGCCTCTACATCAGTTAGACGTGAAGAATGCTTTCCTACATAGTAATCTTCATAAGGAGGTATATATGAAGCAACCACCTAAGTTTGTTGCTCAGGGGGAGTCAGGCTCGGTATGTCAGCTTCAGAAATCATTGAATGGATTAAAACAATCTCCAAAAGCATGGTTTGGCCGTTGTAGTGCTATAGTACTTGAGTTTGGTCTTTGTCAATGTACAATAGATCACTCTTTTTTTTATCATTATACTCCATCAGGCTAGATTTTGCTTATTGTGCATGTGGATGACATTATGATCACTAGTGATGATCATCGAGGCATCCAAGACCTGAAGCTTTTCCTGCAAAGTTTCAAACCAAGGACTTGGGGCCATTGAAGTACTTCTTGGGTATATAGAAGTATCAAGATCTCGTATAGGAATTGTTTTGTCACAGAGAAAGTATGTTCTTGATCTTTTAGTTGAGATGGGGCTGTTGAGATCCAAACCTGTTGATACACCCATGTGTCCCTGTTGACTCTTCGAATCCAATCCGGTTTTGATAATCACAAATCACTTGGTATTTGATCTGTGCATTGAGTTTGTGAACAGGACCTATATTAAGCATGCACGGAAAGATAACGAGTCATGGAAGCTATAAAGTAAAGTTGACATATCTTGGCAAGATCCATGGAACTCAAAGAGTACGAGAATCAAGATGCAAGCGGCAAAGTTCAAGAACATCTTGGGAATGGGTATTTAGAACTCATGTACTTACATTTTCATATGATTTAATTTGAGGCTCAACATATACCCTAGAATGACTTTAGGACTCATGCATTTCATGAACATCATTGGGGGACATTCATGGACTTAGAAATATTGTTAAAACCTTGAAAATGTTTTTATAAAAGAGTCAAGAAAGAGAGCAAAGCAGATTTTTAATTTAGAAAATAAAAATTCAGAAAAAGGGTACTTTGGTAGCCTGAACTCAACTTCAGTCGCCTAAAAAATTTCTTTAGGAACCTGAAGATTAAGTTTGGTAGCCTAAAGATTTAAGGGTGAAAAACAGAATCAGGCCGAGGCACTTCAGTTGCCTGAACTTGGACTTCAAGCGCCTGAACTCGCCACTTTAGGAGCCTGAACCCCACTTTGGTTGCCTGAACTTGCGGGAAAACTTAAAATTCAGATTTTTATTAAAAGAACTCGCGAGCTATCTCTTTGATCCAACGGTTGAGATCAATTCTAAGGGTAAAGCATCTATATATACATCATCTAAACCCTAGTGTGAACCAAGACAAAAGAGAAGATCAACGTAAAGAGAAGAATACATATTATTGAAAGAATATTGAGAAACTTGCTCTTATTGCTATACAATTGCCTACACTTCAACTTCTACTCATCGAGCTTGGACAAATCAACTCAGAATCTCGAAGAGAACTCATTTCCTCATCTGGTTTTTCATTCTAGTATTGAGGTTTGATCATTCAAGTTAATATTTTCAAGAGTTTCTCATCTCATCACTTGTTATTGAATATCGTTAGAAAAATTGATCTTGAGTGTGCATAAACATATAAAGATTGCTTTTGACAAGATCATTACTTGAGAAAGTTATTTTTTTTGGCTATTGATTGAATATTTTTTGATTCAAGAATATATATATATTGTTCATAGAGCTTATTATTGCAAAATCTATTTTTGATTAAGTATTAAGAGGTTGATCTTGAGTGTGCATATATATATATATTAAATCACTTTGATAAGATTACCACTTGAAAAGAGCTTTAGCTATTGATTAAATATTTTAGGTTCAAGTGAGTTTTTCCATTCAAAAACTCGATACTTTTAATATTACAAATCCACTTGATTAGATATCCTTGGAGTTCTTAAATACATATATTGTTAAAGGATATTTTCTGAAATAGATTACATTGGTTTTTGATCTTTGGAATGCATATCTATATATATTTGCATATTGCAAAGGTCGTGTTGTGATTGAATATTTGAAAGAAAGCTTTGTGATTTTGATTGATTTAATATTCAAGACAAAGTTTTTATTAATAAGTTCACATCAAATATATTTGTGCATTTTTGCAAAGTGAACTAAGAAACCTAAAATTCTCCAAAGGGTTTTAAATATATCATTACTTGGGAGTTTTGGTTAAAGAGGGAAATTGTGTATTGTAGCATTTCATTCATAAAACGATGTAATCATTTCATTCATACTGAGCTTCAAGTTTTATCATATGATTATGTACTAGGCCTTTGAATTGTACTGACTAACTTTGTTTGAAGCAACATTGAGTGTTTTGTAGATTAAATTGTATTCATGGTTTGGTTTGTGAACCGGGTTTGAGGAGAGAGTTGTATCTCTTATAAGCAGCGGATTAGGAGGGAGTTGTACCTCTTGTAAGCAGCGGATTAAGAGAGAGTTGTACCTCTTGTAAGCAGCGGATTAGGAGGGAGTTATGCCTCTTGTAAGCAGCAAATTGTAAGGGAAGCTCCATCCCAATTTAAGGAGCAGGGATTTTAGTGGAATCCTTGAGTGAGTTGCTCAAGGCAAGGACATAGGCCAGGTTGGCTGAACCTCGTAAAATCGCGGTTGCATTCTCTTTTCCCTTATCCTTTTTATCTTCCGCATCGTATTTCAATATCCAGCTTGCTTGTGTATGTTGAATAACTTTACACGCACTTAAATGGGTAAAAAGGAATTCATTGATTTAGTAATTCAAATCAACATCAAATTCTAGTCATTAATTAGTTAAACATAGAAATAAGGATTGATTGCTAAATAAGTTTCAAAGATTTTTTAAAATACCCAATTCCACCCCCCCCCCCCCCCCCTCTTGAGATTACACCTAAATCAACAGTCCCAATAGTAAGTTAGTGCTAGACATGGGTGATTTGTTTACTAAAGCCTTGGGAGGTGCTTGTGTGAAATTCATTTGTAACAAGCTAAAAGCATATAATATGTATGCTCCAGCTTAAAGGGGAGTATTAATGGTTATTTAGTCATTTAGCATTATTATTAATTGTTAGAGTTTCGCTTGTAATAAGTGTAAGTTAGTACGGGTATTATTGTCATTAGTACGGGTATTATTGTCATTCCTACTGTACTTGACATATATTATAAATAGAGGGAGAGGCCTATCATCGAGTTCAGGCCTTCCATTTTACCCAATTATTCAACACAATGGCCAAACCATCTAAGTTGCACCTCCCTTGTCTTATCTTCTACCAGTGCCATGCCTAACTAAGTGCGAATATGTCTATTCCTTAATTTATCCTTTAATGTTGTACCACTTATCCACCATAGCATTCGCATTGTGAAAACTCTTACTTTTTGGATATGTTGTTTAGTTGTCCAACATTCGAATCCATAGATCATGGCTGGTTTTATAGCCGTCCTATAGAACTTTCCTTTTAATTTTAAGGGTATTCTACAATCACACAACACGCCGAAGCACTCCTACATTTTATCCAACTTGCTTTAACTCTATGTATTATATCCTATTCAATTTCTCCTCCTGCTTGCATAATAGATCCAAGGTATCAAATCTTCTAGTGCTATTAATTTGTTAATTATCAAGTTTAATCCTATTATCGATATTCCTCCTTACATAACTAAAACTACATTTCATATATTATTTCTTAATTCTACTTATTCTAAAACCTCTAGACTCGAAAGGCATTCTCCATAGATCTACTTAGATTCTACTCCACTCCTACTTTCATCAATCAAAAGTATATTCTCGACAAACAACATACACCATGGTTTCTCATTTTGAATATTCCTAGTGAGTTCATCAACCACTAAAGCAAAAAATAAGGGCTCAAGGTAGAAACATGACGTACACCTATTATAATTGGAAATTCTCTAGACTCTATTCATATAGTCCTAACACTAGTCATTACTCTATCATACATATCCTTAATGACATAAGTATATCTAATTGCAAACATCCTTCTTTTCAAAAACGTACCATAGAACTTCCCTAGTGTAACAGTCCTAGACCCAACTCCAGTGAGGTATCGTCCGCTTTGGCCTACTAAGCCTCACAGGTTTGTCTTTTAAAAAGCTCCTCACTTGGTTGGAGCCCAAACCCTCCTTATAAGCCCAAGATCTCCCTAGTACATATCCGATGTGGGATCGTGATAAGCTCTCCTGTCCAATCTCTGACGTCCTCGTCAGCATGATTTCCCTAGTACATATCTTATGTGAGTTTGTGACAGACTCTCCCGTCCAATTTCTGACATCATTGTTAGCGTGATCTCCCTAGTACACATTCGATATGAGACTACAACAAGCCCTCTCGTCTGATCTCTAACGTTCTCGTCAAAGTGGCTTACACCTCTGTGTAGGATCTACTCACATGATGGTACCCCCTGGGTAGATCCACTCACATGATAGTCGCCCCAGGACGAATCCACTCATATAAGAATACCCCCCAAAGACTTTGATTCCAAATGTAACATTCCTAGGCCCAACTCTGGTGAGGTATTGTCCGTTTTGTACCACTAGCCTCGTGGGTTGGTCTTATAAAAGGCACCTCACTTAGTTGGAGCCCAAACTCTCCTTATAAGTCCAAGATCTCCCTAGTACACAACCGAAGAGGGATCGTGACACCTAGGTACTCTATCATAGACTTTCTCTAGGTCAAAAATAAAAACCATATATAAGTCTCTCTTCTTTTCCCTAAACTTTTCCATTAATTCTTAAAAGATCAATAGCTTCTGTTGTCAACCTCCTAGGCATAAAACCAAATTTATTTTTTTGAGACCCTCGTTTCTAATCTTAGTTTTTATTCAAATACCCTTCTCCACAGTTTCATCGTATGGCTCATAAGTTTAATTTCACAATAGTAATTACAATTTTGAAAATTTTTTGTTTTATTTATAAGTATTAACGTTCTAATAGAGCTAGGCATCCTATTCCAAAGAGTGTTCGCACCTACCTTATCCCCTATTGCCCAATTACCCTCTTTGGTCATTTTATCTTTAAATTTTACTATATTTTCTCCCTTCATCTAGTTCTTTTGCATTGATTTACATTGCTCTTTCTCTTCCATTTTTTAGTACATATATCTAATACTAGGACTTTATGTTGTGTAGTCAACCTTTCACCTATATAACTTTACAATCCATACATGATAAACAATACCCCCTCCTAGTTAAGAAAAAATCTATCTATTTGGATTTTATTTTGTCCATTCTTAAAGGTTATTAAGTGTTCTTCTCTTTTCTTAAAGCAAGTATTCATTAGAACCAAATCATATGACATGGAAAAATCTAAAATCATATTACCAAGCTCATTTTTATCCCAATCTCCATAGCCTCCATGTATCCTCTCATAACCTTTATTATCCTTTCCCATGAGTCCATTGAAATTAGCTCTAATAAATATTTTTTCAAGCTCTTGTATCCCTTGTATAATACTATCCATATCATCCCAAAATTGTCTTTTAAGGTTTTCTACGACGTCTAGTTAGGGAGCATACACACCAACAACATTTATTATCTCTAGGCATAGGGCTATCTTTGTTTTTACAGTCTTGGGGACACTCAAGAAAAATATGAGGAAACATGTCCTCCTAATTTTTCAAAACCAAAACCTGTCAATCTTGGACAAAGTGGCCATCAAAAACATGTCCTCCTTCTTGGGCAGTCAGTCAGCTCATCTCATCAACAAAAGGGGAAAACTCTCTAATGGTTGAAGTTGTCCTTCTACACCCTTTTCTTTCATTGTGCAATACTTCATCAGAGAGCGTTAAAATCCCATCCTATACAATGAGGAGCATTTATTTAGCAGGCAAAGGTTTTATAAGATTAGTTAAGATTGGGCATGAAAACTTCCTATCCTTGATTCAGCCTGCCATCAATAAGCAACTAGTAGGACATAGGTGAAATTTTATTCTTTTAGTTTTTTATCTTTATGCATTTTAACTCCCTTAGCCTGAGCAAGCTTGTGAAGGGACCCACCCAAGCCTCCCATGAAACAAAAGTACCCTAAGCGTAACCTACTTATTCCACAAGGACCTCTACTCAATAGGATTTTCCTGAAGCTCTCCCCCTTCATATCTTTTGCAGGACCATAAACCCCAAAGAAGACCACTTCATTGAATCCTGAAATTTAAAAATAGCAAAGGATGAAGTAAATTTCAACCACCTTTCAATATTATTGACCTGCCTTTCATCCTAAATCCCAAGGATCCAATCTAAAATATCTCAAGCTGCAAGAGAAGTACAATCCAACCTTCTACAAAACCAAATAGACTGAATAAATCCCCTGGAGTTATCCTCCATTCTTGTTTCCTGAAGACAGACAACTTCAGGTTTCCACCTCCTTAAGAAACCCTTCGGCACTTTTCTTTTGTCAGGTTCATGGAGGCCTCTCAAATTCACAAAATTATCCTACCATTCATTATTTTCTTGCCTTAAGACTTCATGCCCACTTCCCCCCTTCCTTCAACCCCTCCCTCCGTGTCACTTCTCCCTTCATATTCTCTAACCAAGCTAGTCACTTGATTTCTCTCCCCCTCCTCCCATGAGGAGTTCTACTCTTACTCCTGTCTTCACTGATATTTACTCTCCAACTTCTCTCCAAGCTCAAAAGAAGATCCATCACCTGAGTCTCAAAAATTACAATAGACGCCCATGGGGATTTACTGAAGCCTTTTAGCCTGTTCTCAACTCAGCTTGAAACCTCAGCCAGCTGGTAATCTGCTGCTGTGTTTGGGATATACCCCCCAATAACCAGCCTCAGGCTCCACCATGCCTAATGAACTGCAAAGAACAAGAACACCCATTGGTTCAACTTCAACAATAGCATGGTTTGGCTCTTCTGCTGTTACTTCTCCATACCTGCTGCGATCTTGTCACACTGCCCCAGCTACACCCCGTGAAAGATTACCCTATTTTGCCTGTCCATCTCTGTTGCAAGGCCAATCTTCATTAGCTTCCACGAATACCACAAGGAGGACACTGATAGATCAAAAAACTTCTTTATCCACAGATAATTTGGAAGACCTGCTAGTGCTACACTGTACTGTATTCAATGGAGCCCCGGCTTTGCAATCACCAATCTAACAGGAGTTTCATCTCTCTTCTCCCACAGCTATCCTCCTCCAAAACCTTTTACGTTCCTCCCGAAAAGGGAACTCAAATGGGAAAGTTACTCTTATTCAATAGTCCTAACATAGCCCTAAAACAAGAGGGAACCTTTCAAACTCAATTTGTTCAAACATCTAGGTTCCACCACCTTCCTCGAAATCCTCTTCTCACCCCCTCCACCAAATCTTCCAACTGATGCCCTTTCTAAAAATTCAACACATGAGACACAATTTAGAGTTGATGCTGATCACCCCACCCTCTACCTCCCCCACTTCCATATTATTGTGGGGCCACAATTGCCTCCGAGTCCTCACTAAATAATATTCCTCTATCTTAAGGTGAAGAAGCCCTCCCATCCTCCACAAACCATAAGAAGACTTCCTCTACAAACCTCCACATTTTCTTTGGGTAGTGACACGGGAATAAAATGCTCCATCTTCTACCACTGCTGCTATTCACCAGGCATAAAAAGCAGTTTTCCCTACTTCTCTGCACAAATGCTCCACAGCTTTCTCATCAGTACCCTGGAACTCTATGAATCCTTCCCTCTTCTTCACAACATGGCAAGGCAGTCCAAACCAAGTCCCAACATTTGTCTAAGAAAACCTTTGCCCCTTCCAATTCATTTGAATAAACTCTTGCTCAATCCATCAATATCCATGAGATCAATAGTCCTTTGTCAACCTGGAGCACAACCATATCTGTCATGATGCCTTTTGGGATCAAGAACCAATGAAGATTTGTTTGCAATGTTCAATTTTTATCAGCCTCCTTTATGATCAGCAGCAATCATGGTCTTGTATACATACGCAAGATTTAAATCTTCCTCAATAAATTCCAAACCTCGGGTTTGAATTCAGAAGGAAGTGAAAACTCCGCGAAAGTAGGATATGTGTCACAAGACGAACACTTCACACCATGTGAAGGGCTGAGCAGCACCAGTTATGGCACACTAGCATAACTAGTCAGTTGAAAATAAACTGCAGTTTCACAGCATGAACAATTTCACAAACATCAATTGCATATAAAGTGGAAATAGTTAGTAAACATGAAAGCAAAGGAGAGTCACAGTAAGCTATAAAGAGCTTACTACGGTATTCTAGCTTCGACACTAGGAAATATCAAATTAATCGAGGAGTCATACTCTCATTTTTTACTCAGGAATTATCCTACTCAAAGAACAAAACCTGCACTACTATTTACATGATGATTACCCATCCCTTGTACACAAGACAAGCAGTCATAGGCAAGCATAATGCCCTAAACAAGCTTAGCTTGTGACAATAGACCATGCCAATCAGCATTACTTAACAAAGTAATTGCATAATATAGAAATAGGTTACTTCAAGACAGAAAATGTTTAGCACAACATAATTCCAAAAAAAGGCAGACTTAGTCAAGTGCATCAGGGCAACGTATTCGGAATCCACCATTTACGGGTTCAATCCCTGTCATTCATCCATAACTAATAAATAAAGAATTAGTAAAAATCTGAGTTAAAACCTGCGATAGACCTCCAGCACTTCCAGTCACTCCTTTCAAATAAACTGTTTGAATGGAATCAACAACCAATGCTCGAGGGGAAACATGTTGAATCTTCTCTAGTATGTCCTGAAAGAAAGCAAACAAACTAAATAGGCTTCATACATAAATATAGTAATAAAACAGAGTAAAATTCTTATCCTCAATTTACTTTATGCCTTACGTTCTTAACTGTTCAAAAATATGTTAATCTCCCAATGTTGTGGAGCAACAAATGCTGAACCTTTAAGTCAATTAGGATATGCTTGAAATGAAAGGAGTTACCATGCATCGGCTCTATGTTATGAATATGCACACAACAAATAATTGAAATAAATATTTGCAGCAATAGCAAATGAAAAATTAATTTCCTCTAAAGTAAGATGTGTTTTCAATTTAATCAGTTTTTTTTTTAAATAAAACAAAGAAGGAAGTTCATTTAGAGATAAAAGAATATACAAAGCTGCAGATAAGAAAACCTCTAAAAAGACAAAAGATACAACTAAGAAGAAAAAAGAAATAAAATCACAAAATAACTTACCACATTGAAAATCAGAGAAACAAGTCCCCTTAAAGTAAATAACAGAAAAAGCCTTAAGAGAAGCCAAGAACCAAATCCTTTAGCGAAGCAAAGACAACAGCAAACCACTACCTTTCAGATTCCTGCATTCCTCTCCAACCAAATTCCCCACAGAACACCAAAAACCCACACTTGCATAATTGATTACCATCTTTTCTCCTTTGAAAACTGAAATAAGCAAAAATCTGTCCCCTGAGTCCAGATGTACCCAAATCACTCTAAACAAACCAAACAACCTAGTCAACAAACCCCAAGAAACTTAACAATGCCACCAAAAAAAAAAAAGAGAAAGTCATAGAACTCTCAAGATATAAAATGCACAATCATGAAATAAAGCTTTAGAGGTATCCAACTCTGCAACAGATTGTTGGTGTTAACAGCATTAAGAACTACCAAACAAATAAATGCCTTGACTTTAGAGGGAACTTTATCCTTCCAAATAATAAGGTAACGAGGAAAAGGCCTGGAAGAATGAATCAAATGATCAAAAAAAGATCCGCAAGAAACCTAGGGCATCCAAAATGATACATGAAACCTTTCTTGCTCTTGCCAAAACCCAAAGACGTTTTCCACAAAAATTATTAAGGCAAAGAAAAGAGTGCAAAAAGGAGGAGCAAGATATCTGAATGCATTAAACAAAATCAAAAGAGAAAAATAGAACAACTACTAATGTAACAAAGCCCTCCAACCTATCTTCATTTCAACCAACCACATTCCTTTAAACATGCCGAAGTTAGAGTGCCAAAGTAAAGCCAAAAAGTTACCCTGCCCGACCCCAAGTTTGGAGACATCACTTACCCATTAAAGATTGCAGAGTTTTGCTCCAACAACATACACCAAACCACAGCAGAAGTAGAATATCTCCAAAGAGTGTCCCCTCATTACCACAATCAAAGCTCATAATTTCTGGAGTAAAAAGCTCTTCAAAATGGAGGAGACACCCAAAGCACCCAAAAACTTGAAAAAGTTTGTTTAACATGCATTAAGAGAATGAAAAATGAGAAAAGATATGAGAGTTTCATCTCACCACTTCGCAAGCACATAACACACATCTGAAGAAAAAGCTTTATATGGCCCTCTTCTTTATGTAGATCATTGATGTTACTCCTGTTAAAGACCACACAGATCTAAAAGCCTTGATTCTGGAAGGAACAATAGCTTTCCAAATAAGAGACATCATTAGACCCATAATCAAAGAATGGCTTACAGCAAAATTTTCCTTAAGCATCCAAGGTCCCAAGAAGAAGAATGAAAGGAATCAAAACACCTAACAATTGGAAAAAGTTCCCTGTTTCTCTCTCAATCAAAATCCTTTCGTTGAGAACACTCCCTTTGGAGATCAAATGTCTATTGATTGGGGCACTATGGCAACTAAAAGGTGAAAGAGACAAGGATAAGCATCACACAAATTAGCATTTCCTCAATCCATTGACCCTCCCAAAACTAGATCAATTTGATAGGCTTCAAACATTGCCAATGTGAAACTTGACCTACTAACAATGAGTAACTTTGGCCAATGCAAAACTACAACCTATGGAAGCAAAAGACAGGAAATTTGCAAAAAAAAATGTCCAAGGACTCGCATGATTGGCATTAATAAGTGCCTTAGCATCCCAACCACTATGATGTACCTCACACTGCAGAATGCCTTGTCCAAATGACTATTGTTCTTAAACATTAGGTTTCCCAAACCCAACCTGCCCACAGGCTTTGTCCTACAAACTTTATCCCATCTAACCAAACAATCCATCTAGTCACACTCTCCCCTAATCGCATAAAATCTCTTGTCAACTTCTATCACCTATGAGCCATTTGCACATGAATTCCAAAAAAAAAAAAAAAAAAAAAGGGTAGATGGATGGAGAACAAAGAAGCCTAAAGCAACATGACCCCTTAAAGTGAAAAAAGATCACCCCCCCTCCCTCCCCCCAGCATCCAACCTGTTACATACCTTCTCAACAATCAGGTTTTACATGGATAAGTTCTAAGTTTTCCTCCTGACAAAACACTTAAATTGGAAATAGGTCAATTATGGACAATGCACCCTTCTGCAACTGCAAAGTGAGATAGAAAACCCTTTTCTAAGTTATGATCATCAAGCCCACTCATATAAAGATTCATATTTAACCTGGAAACCCTCTCAAGCACTTGTATAGAGTAAGCATGTTAGTAAACTTATTGAGTCATGAGGTTAACAGAGCAACAACATCCTCAGACACCACTGCAATATCCTTCATTGCATCCACATCCAAGCTTCAATTTATCATGGCAGTCAAGACATCAACACCAGTGAAAAGATAGAAAAACAATTGGACAATTTGTATAACACATGTTTTAAACCAAGACTCGGGTTCACAATTGACAATAACTGCAAAGGCAGTTGAGGAAAGATATCCCTAATCCATTTTCTCTACATACTCAAAAATCCTTTCATCTCTAAGCCTCCATTTGGGAGCACTTAGAAAAAAAAAAGTGCTTAAAACACTTATCACTTAAAATAGGCACTTTTATAAAATATATAAAATAAAAAAAAAGTGGCGTTTGGCTTGTACTATGGCAAACTCTAATTACAAAAAAGTGTTTTTCTACAACCACTTTTTTGAGAACTATTCAAATGAATTTTGAGAAGCAATCTATCATAGCTTTTTTGGCCACTTATAAGCGGCACTTTTCATTGGTGGGGTCAATTTTGTAAATACAAGAAAACTGAGTGGCTATTTTATAATTTAAAAAATACATTAGAAGATAATCATATATTATTTTATGATGTATTATAATATATTAATTATTAATAAAACATAATTAAATTCTAAAATGAAGAAGGAAAACCATCTATTAACTTAAACTAATATTAAAAATTAAATTTAATAATTTAATAATTTAATAAATAATATTCTTTTAACATAAATTAATATGATAATCATATGTTATAAATATAAATTAAGAACAAGATTATTGGAAATCAAAAAATAATGTTATATTATTTTACTCAATAAAAATGTTCAAATGTTAATTAAGAATAATAGTTAACATAATTACTAATTAAATTATTAATTAAAAATTAATCATTATTATTTTATTA
Organism: Malania oleifera; assembly: GCF_029873635.1. Taxonomy (NCBI): domain Eukaryota; kingdom Viridiplantae; phylum Streptophyta; class Magnoliopsida; order Santalales; family Ximeniaceae; genus Malania; species Malania oleifera. The sequence goes on from NC_080425.1 coordinate 80,584,581, forward strand.
TGTACTACAACTTATTAATTATTAAAAAAAATATAATAAATTCTAGAATGAATAAAAAAACATCTATAAATTTAAATTAACATTCAATAAACTAAATAATTTAATTTAATTATTAATAATATTTTTAACATAAATTAATGTGATAATCATATGTTATAAATATACATTACTAACAAGATTATTTTTAATTAATAAATTATTTGAGTTAATAGAAAATATTTAAATTTTAATTATAAAATTAATACAATTATCATTTAAATTTTTAATTATAAAAATATTAAAATTTTAAATATATTTCAAAATACATATTAGTTATTATAATTCAACTCTAGATTGAATAAGAACTATATATTAATTTAAATTAACATTAAATAAATTAAAATTTTAAATTCAATTAATAACATTATTTGTATCATGATTTAACATGATAGTAATATGTTACAAATATACATTAATAACAAGATTATTATTAATTAAAATAATATTATATTATTTTTTAATATAACATATTTAAATTTTAATTAAAATAATTATTAATGTTAATTAAAAAATATCAATATTTGTAATTTAAAATATATTTAAAAAGAATCATATAGAACCCTATAATAGAAGTATGTATCCAAATACCACTTATGTTAAATACAACCAAACACCACTTATAACTTTCAACACTCTTCCAATTTAACACTTATTAAATTTAACATTTTTTTCTGAAAAACACTTCTGCATAAGTAGTTCCAAATGATCCCTAAGACTCTAGCACCATGTCAAGAACCTCCAAAAATTCACCCACATCATGAAGACAATAACTGCATTTCCAAAAATTGTAAGAAAAAGATTTCACCATGGTTGTGTGGCTGACTGACAATGAGAAACAAACGCTCACTTGTCTCATTGGAAGCTAAACACATCATACAATTATCTAGGCCAACTGCTTTATCAAGCCTCCTCACCTACTACAATTTGTTAGCATTAATTCTTCATGAAGACTTAGACATTAGACAACACAAGACTTTGAACAGAAGGCTCCATTAGCATTTGTCTTCAAGTTCATCTTATCCTCCATTTACATAGACATTATATGACTGAAGCGAGAAGACTCCATTGATGCTCTCTTGATCATCTTATGGTCCACATCCCTCAGCATAGAGCAGGTATAGTTTGTTTCCTTCAAGAGAAAAGATAGCATCAAAGAAATTTTTTAAAGATGCATCAGCAATCATTTCAATTTGATTTAATCCAAATATTTTGCTCCTTTACTTGGCATTAAGGTCATTCTCATATGACACTAACAAAAAAGAAATAAATAAATAAATAATTTAGATAAACCTTTCAAGAATAGACTTTTACTACATTACTCAATAATATAATCAGACAAATTTCAGAGAACAAGTGATATAGATCAAAATTCAGGGATATAATGATAGGCTAGCAAGATGTCAAGAAGCATGCACCTCAATATCAGTACTTGAATATAGGAAAAGTTCTCCTGTTCCAATCTTCATGCGGTCTGCTCTGTTTCCAATTTGTTCAACACTCTGCAACTCGGATGGTTGGGAGAAAAAAATTAGACTATATTATGGAACTCCTATCGTGAAGAGGTAAAACCAAATGATGCCTGTACAGGCAAAGTCAAACCAAAATTGCAGTCTTCTTAACAGCAGTTGAAGTTGAAGTAACCAAAGGTGTGTTTGGACAAGGAGTTGTTTAAAAGATGAGATTTCATAAAAACTTCGGATTTGTGAAATCTGCCAAATTCATGTTATTGGATAACAAACTTGGGATGGGGAAATTCCTGCTGTATCAAAAGCTATCCAATCAAATGATGTAGTAATCCAATATGTGTAAATGCTCAACTTTGAAATCCATTGTATTCGTATAAAAAGGAGGTGTTTGACAAAATTAAGCATTAAGTGCTGAACAATGAATGAACCTTTGAATTTTATGAGCCAATTTAGAGGTTGATTGAACCCCTAAACGCTGAAAAAGCATAACTTGTTTAGTGAACATTTGAATGTAATTTTTTAAAAAAAATAAGAGTATAAAAATCCAAGAGCATAAATACCCAAATTGAACAGAAAATTGATTGCTTTCTTCAAATTTAAAAAAAAAAAAAAAAAAAGTAATAAGAATAAAAAAATCTGAACACACAATAATTCAACTTCAAGAAAAATTCGGTAAAAATAAAAAAATATTGAACACAAATTTGGGACTTGAAATGAAAAATAGGCTGAAAATATTCAAGAAAAATAAAGATGAGAAGTCAAATTGACGGGATCATTTGTAGCTCCATCAATTTCATCATCAAGCAACAGCAGTAGGCCATGAGATTCATTGCCAGTTTGTCTTTCTTTTCCTGGGTGTTCTTTGTTCTGGCTGTTCTCCCTTGGAGGTGGTCTTTTTGCTGATTTGTGTTATTCATTGGAGTCTTCTTGCCTAGACCCACCCCTCCCAAAAAACAAACAGCAGCTGGCCATGGAGATATGCTGGAAATACATACTCAATAGCAGCAGCAACAGCGGAGACCCAACCCCAAATTTTGATAGCCCTAACTGATTTCTTTGTCAGTTTTGTTACTCTTCATTGATTTTTCATCAATTTCATGGGAGACTTCAATTAGCTAGAAACTGAGAGGCCAGCGTGAGGAAGAGGAGGGCCACCATGATTCTGGCTCTCCTGTACTCTTTCACGCTTGCAAGGAGTATAACCGCCTTGATTCTGGATTTATGCAGAACTGCTGCTTGCCAGGAGAACACTGATCTGTAACTGGGACAGAAAAAAGGGAGAGGTACACGGCCACACAAGCATCGGAATGACATTCAGCAACAATTTTGTAGCTGACTGAATTAGAGGTGTTCAAAGGATATTCAGAGAAGTAAACAAACAGCATCAGTCTCTTAATTTGGAGTCCATTCAGTGAACTGGCTCTATATCGAGCCTCTTAAGTGTAAACAAATGCACTTGAAATCCCATCATATACAGAGCTCTATGGCAAACTAGCTCTAGCCAAGAAATGTAACTTTGTTATGGCACCAAATTCTAGGGTTTTTAAAACTACAAGGAAACAAAAAATCTTCTTCATTAAAAGAGCATTTGAAGCAAGCTTCCCTGTTCAAAATAAAAATGTGACAAAAAACTTCTAAAAGTGAATTAAATTGTGTTAAATCGTAAGACCACAATACCACAAAGAAGTGCCTATGGAAGCTTATTGGATTCAATTTTAGAAATTAAATATAAAAAATTATTTAATGAAAAAGAATAAGCAATGTTAGGATGATATAGAAGTTGAATAATTTTGTTTTCATGTGCAGTCAACACAACTTTAGGACATGAAAATGAGCAAATATCCCAAACAAAAAATTAGGAAGTGGATGTCAGAAGGCATGATTGAAGGGCTACTTAATTAGCAGTTATGTGCTAACCTCTTCACCAGAAACATACAAAACTGGCGCTGGTGCATTAAACCCACATCCTTCAGCTATCATTGCAGCAATCTTCCAATTCAAAATTAGGATTCAGTATCAGTACAGAGCTACTAACAAGAAAGAAGAAAATTACAAATTAAATGAATCCTAGAAATTCAATTGCATAAGCAGTCCAGTGAAAAGAATTTGAACTCAAACAGATGTGCTCAAAGCAAAGCCCATAATCTAGTCATTTAGAAAAAGAAATTACCTGCAACAACAGCGTACTCTTACCAACACCAGGATCACCACCAACCAGAACCAATGAACCTACAACCAAAAAGATAAACAGCAATTTAGGCTCTTAATATCCGACTTGACACAAAACAAGAGCACCAGTAGGGGAAGGGGGCATTGACCAAAGACAGTTCTTATATAAGAAGAGAAAAGCTTTGGAGGAAGAAACAATGCACAAAGCAGAGGAACAGACGTCCGTGCAAAAAAAAATGAAAAAACAAAACTACAAAAGAACACAACAGTAGTTACAAAAAATCAATATAACGAGGATCATCAGTCACTTTGGATATGAAACACTGGAAATCCTGTAAAAGCAGCAGCCACTAAAGCCCAAAGAGAAGCATAGAAGACCACCATCTTCAAAAGCAAACACCTGGGGAGGGTTTTCCCTGAAAAATTATCAAATTCTTTTCCAATGCACCATGACATGGCCATTAAAGCACAAAGCATATTATTCTAGCATTGTTCCTTCTGAAAAAACATCAAAATCAAATAAGAAACAGGTCTTCCCCAGTGCTTCAACTAACCCAACATTGTTAACAATGTTAAAAGGTAATTCTATAATTTTTCCAAGTTAAAGAAAATCGCAAAAAAAAAGTGGACAGCAGTCTCACTACTCTGCTAGCAAAACACAGAGAGATTGGGAGATAAGGCCTTATTAGGCCTCCTCCCCCACAAACAGTTAGTAGCATTTACCTTATTCAAAATCAGGCACCAAAAAAAAGCCTTAACCTTAAAAGGAGCCTAGGCCTTCCAACTTGGTTTTTTACATTCTCCGCCTATGGAGCTGATCCATGATAATCAAGTCAATATTCATATTGCCTCCATTTTAATGTTCCATGAGCAGACAAAACACATTGATGTTGATTGTCACTTTATTTGAGAGAAACTTGCGCAGAAGCTTTGATGTTGATTTTCACTTTATTGAGAGAAACTTGTGCAGGAGCTCATTACAATGACTCATGTTAAGTCTGAATTCCAACTTGAGATTTATCCACTAAAACCTTGGGCGGTGCTCAGGTTAAATCCTTTGTAAAAAGCTAGAAGCATATGATATCTATGCTCCAGCTTGAGGGGAAGTGTTAATAATTGCAGTGGTTATATCATGTTACTGCTGTGCATTATTGCTGTGTTAATAAGCATGTGTGAATTAGTACGGGTAACATGGTCATTTTTATGTACTTGGAGAGAACTATAATTGTGACTAGGTCTTTCAATTTTACTCAATAATTCAACAGGGATGAAATAAGATAAGGATGTGACTTACAAGAGAAAACACTAAAACTATAAAATACCAAACTCTCTTGTCCTAAGAAAATTGAAACTGATAACTTGAGGAACTAAATTCATCCACCTCCCTATCACTGAGACTACCAAAAAACAAGATTTCAAGAAATATTAGTGTCAAAAAATGTAGAACAAGGGCATCGTGAATGTTTGACAGATCAAGTAAACGAAGGAAAGCCTCAAAAAGGGCCTGTACCCTATCCACCTACATCCTCCCAAAAAGGAACATTAGAACCATCCCCCGCCCTGTATTAAGTCAAAAAAGGGAAAGTAGAAAATTTTTCCAAGGACTTGCAAGAGAAAAATCCAACCCCACCCCCCCCCCCCCCTCTCTTTAGCATCCTAATCATTCCTATGGGATCTGTATTTAGTCTTAATAACCTTATGCCAAAGGGATTCATATCCTCCAGCCCCATTTAGATTTAGGCTTCCTCATAATGTCCCAACTCACAAAATGACTCTTTCTTTCCTCCCTCACCCTTTTCCAAATAATCTCTAATCAACTTCTGCAAACACTTGACCACCCTAAAAGAAATCTTGAAAAGGTATAAAGAATAAATGGGAATACTAGAAAGACAAACTGAAATTAATGTAATACGACCATCTAAAGAAAAATACTTGTACTTCCTGGATCCTGAAAAGAAAACTAAAGCAGATTTCCTCCCAACAGAAGACCTCAATAAGTCAAAGGCCAATCCTGAATTTTACAAACAGCCAAAGAAGCATAACGAGGGAGAACATGCACACTCATATTCACCCTAGCCAAACTAGATTTAAACAAGTTAATCCTAAGATCCAACACAACCTCAAAAATCTGCAGACAGTTGGGGCATTGTTAAGAACCTTTAAACTTTCTTTAAGAAACAAAATTGTGTCATTAACAAACTGAAGAACAAAATTGTGTCATTAACAAATTGATGATGGGAAACACAGACCTACAACAATAACCCTCCAAATAACCTAAAGATCTGCATCTAAAGAGCATCCTACTCAAAACATCCATCACAAGCAACCAAGACAGGGATAATCATGAGCAAAACATTTTCTAAAACTTAGCATGGATTGCATTTTAGCAAACAACTTAGGTTCAGGTTAAAGACCGTAAAGCTAAAAGTAATACCAAACTAAATATAAATCAGTTGAAGGTAAATGCCATACAAAAAATAAGCACAAGAATATAAACAAGTAAACCAAACCCAATCAGAATTCAAAAACAATACCTGGGACAAGACCACCACCAAGCACCCTAGCAACTTCAGTTCCAAAGAGTCCAGGCCTAAAATACCGAACGTAAATATACAAACCAAACACTTGGCATGACATAGTAAAGAAAACCATCATGCATATATTCCATAATATAGCATAAGAATTTCATCAACGGCATGGTGTGAAATTTTCAATTATGTACCATAATGAAAAAGCAATTTTAATGGACAATCTAGCACATTTCATTTATAAAGAATTTGGTTTCTTTTGTACATCAAAATGTAACTACAAATGAGGCACAAGGGCAACATTTAATCTCATGTAACAAGCATGAGAAAATTTCAATGTAAGACTAACAATAGATACCAACTATTTATGTTTTAGAGCAATATCAGTACATTGCCAACACAGCCTTTACAAATTGTAGCCCAGTCAAGTGGCATGGAAATATAAGAGCTTGTACTTGCCCTGTTAGAGACCTGTCACATGCTGTCTCCTCTCCTCTTTTGTTTCTTAAGAAATTATGTTTACTCGTCATTTGAGCCGAAAGGGGATGTCTGGTATCATTCATGTTTTCTATTTTAGTTATATACAGTGAAGAAACAGGTTATGACAATGTGCAGCATGCACTTGTTCACATTGCTAGTTTTTTGTTTCACTTTTCAGTTTTCAGTTGTTTTAGAAAAAAAAAAGTTGAAAACTATTTTTCAGTTGCCAGAATTCATTAATATCCAAATGATTAATTTTTGGGAATTAAATCATTCATTTTATACATAATTTTTAAAAATAATTAAATAAAATGACTGCATGAATTTAAAACATAATTAAAATAAAGACATCCAAAATTTTTCTTTAAAATGAAAAAAAAAAAAAAAATTGTTCTCGCTGCATCAAAACATTAGTTTTTTTTGTTTTTTTCTGAATTATAGTAATTAAGAAAATAACTATAATAATGTCTACTTTTATAATAATATTTGTAATTTGTGTTCTTTTTGTATTTTTATTATTTTAAACATTTTTTAATTGTTATCTAATTCAAGGACAAACATGAGCAATCAAGTCATTGATTCATTTTAGTTTTAGAAATATTAACATTGTTAGTTTTCAGTTTTTAGTTTTCTTTTTATGGTTTTTAATTTTTGCTTCAGTTCTTGTTCTCGTGATTTTTGAGTGTGATACTAAGTTCTCCGAGACTTTTCAGGGCTTTCTTTTATAGCTTCATCATTTTCTTCTTTTCCAACTCAATCTCTAATAATGTCGGTTGCTGCAGAAAATCTGAATTCCAAACAAAAGTACAACAAGACAGATAAACTAAAAGGCATAATTCACAAATTGTAAAGCCTACCAGCAACAAAAAACTTACAAAGGGATCCGCCAATCCAACTGATCATCTCCCCGGTTCACTTCAGTCAACCGTATAGGCCGCATCTTGTCTGGCTGGGGCAGTAGCCACGACCTCACTTTACTCTCTGACACCTCAAACCCGCTCGTCGACACCCCACCACCACGATCCTCCCCTGGGGAGAACTGCTTCATCGTGCCCACGCTATTGCAGGCTCGGCACGTTCCCCACCACTGTCCATCCGAATGCCCACAATCTGCACACACCCAGCAAACCTTACTCTTCCCCTTCTTCTTATTCCGCACAATTTCGCGATACCCACCAACGGAGTTCACTTTTCCAAAATTCCCATTCGATCTTTCTCGCGAAATCTCACCTTTCTCTGAACTATTCGGCTCCGGCTCTTGAATATCACTTCCTTCTATTCCTCTCTGCGCTGCTAGCTGGCCGGAGACGGGATTATAAACAGTAAAAATAGTGGCGTTTTCATCACTTTCCATACTGTTATTATTAATAATCCACGAACTTGAACTACTCCATCCCTTGGGGCCATCGACTTTGGGGCTCGATTCTTCACTGTGGCGGCCGCTGGTGGAATGAATGAGTCTGGTGCGATGGTGGGGGACATGGGGATTTTGCGAGGATTTGCAGAGGGCGAGGGAAGAAGGCTTCCCGGGTGTACGTCTGGTGGGGTTGAGAAGGTGTTTCTGGGAGTAGAGAGTCCGCAGAGCCCGCATTTCTGAGAGTTGCATGACAGGGTGAAGTGTTGGCAATGATTTTTCTAGGGTTTATTGCATGGGTCTTGGGCTGGAATGCGAAAACCCGCGAAGTTCAAAAAGGAGATGCAACGAGTCTGTTTAAGGACATGAAAGCAGACCCCGGAGGCATCTATCGGGTACTCCAATTGCACATATCCTAAAGAAAGAAAAATATAAAGACCATTTTAATTATGCAAATTTATTTTTATTTTTTATTTTTAGTTTTCAAAAAATTATAATGATTTGTATAATCGTTCAAAATAATTTACATTTTTTATTTATAGAATTCAAAACAATTATAAAAATGCAAAACGCAAAATTATAATGATTTGTTTATTCATATTTCCCTATTGCATATGTAAATGAGGGATTAAACCAGAAGAGAAGGTTATTCAGAAAAGAAAAAAAATTAGGCAAGTTTTGATAATTTATAGCAAAACAATGGTAGATCACATGTCACATGATTCGATGGGAGACAAAGCAAAATAGAATTTAAATACTTGGTAATTATTTTAAGCAAATTTGCATGTGAAAAAGAACATATTTATTTAAAGAATTATTTAGTTAATTCACATGTTAAATTAGTATTGTGCATGCATGGAGGGAGCAAGTAGAGTTCTATTGCTCAAATACCTTATGTGTAATGAAAAACTAAGTATAAGAATCAAGAGTCACGTCAATCAGGTGTTGACCACATGGCTATGTGTTGACCACATGGCTAAGAGCGCTTTTCCTAAAAGGAGTATGTCATGTTAGTTACATATTGACCATGTTACCAAAACACTTCCTTGAGAAGAAACAAGTATATCAACAACATATTAATTGCACGAGCAAATGCCTATCTAGAAAAAGGATAGACCATGTTAGCCACGGGCGAACCCTATAACTAAGATTGCCTATCCTAAAAATATATAGAGCAATCATAACAAGGAAATGTCCTACCCTCAAATATGCAATCTCATCTAATTGGGCTTGCTTCTGCAGTCCAAAAGTAATAGAAACGATGATCCCCCCAAAACACAAAGCTAATATGTGAGGAGAATTTAAAGCAATTAAGGGGGTCACTATCCAAGGCTTGCCACGTGCTTACCATGTAAGAAAATGTATATAAAAGGGATGTTTGATTCTCAAATAAGGTCAAATTTACTATCAAATAAGGCTAGATTCTCTCTCTCTCTCTCTCTCTCTCTAAAGCTTTGAAGAAATCCTCCAAGGCCATTGTATCCTCCTAAGCCGTTCCCCTTTCTTGTATTTTTAGGTGTAGACAAAAAAATTTTCATTGCAAACTTTAAATAAATAATTTAATTAGTCAAATTAAATGCATAAATATCTAACTAATTATATTAATAGACTCAAATTAATAAAAAAATTATATTAAGCTTCATGAATAATGACTTAACAAAGGAAAATAGACTTAACCAAATATATTACTAGCTACCTTATTAGCCAAACTTCAAATTCAAGGACACATAACAAGATATAGTTAACTCAACCCTAGCCTAAGCTTATAAAAGCGTTGGTTGACTTCTTGAAATGGGGGTTGCAAAAAAGACAAAAAAATAAAATAAAAAAGGAAGAGGATCAACGCTTAGAGATTATGAGGATCAACGAAGTCAAAGAGGAATAACAAGTTTCTCAATAATTCTTCCACGATTAGCTCATCATATAAACAAGTCATTCTTCACAATCAAGTTGAAGTATGAAGAATCAACAAAAATTCATCTTCCACTAATCGTCAATTCTGGTGTTCGAAGGATACACACATTCACAATTGAGAATCCGCTCACAAGCTCTCGAATAGAAAAATCCAATTTCAATGAGATCAAGAGAATTTTTAATGAACTTGTAATAAATATACTTAAAGATTGTATTGTTTTTTATTCAATATAAAATCCAAATTTTACACTATTTTTCTTATTTTTTATTTTTAAGACACAAATTATACCATTAGCATAAGTATCAAGGTTGATGAGACCGTTGATACAATTTTGACAGTAACACTAACTCTATGTTTGGAGAATTTATAAATTTGGATTTGTATTGGATTTAGATAAAACATAATATAAAGTTGTATTGAAATTTATTTAAATCCATCAAAATCAAAATCGAAGGTTTGAAATTTATGTTTCCAAACATAGCATAAGAGTACTAGATCCCCCTCTTAATTGTGTAATGCAAAAACATATGTATCGATGCATTAAGTGGTTGACCACTAGAGAAAAGAAATTGAAGTTCTCGGACCCATGTGCAACTTGACCTAGAGTACTTCAAGACTATTTGTGCAATTTACCAAATTGTTAATAGGATCACATTTAGACTCCATTTGAAACTCGAAAAATATTAGGAAAAGGAAAGGAAAATATCAATTTTTTTATTTTTTATTTTTTATGTTTGGTTATAAAGAAAAGTGAAAAATAAAAATTATGCCAAATTTAAAAACAAAATTTTAATTTTACACATTATTAAAAATTAGTTTTTCTTAATTTTTAGTCATATTAAAAAAATCTTTTATTATTAATAGTATTTAATGTAAAAATTTAAAAGGTATTTCTTTAATTGATGAGAACAATCATTATGTCAGAAACAGTCATGTCAAATCATTAAGAATATTAAACTGAATGTGAAAGCATACTTGAATCCATAGCGTTCCAAGATGTGTCGAGCCGTGTGAATGACCTTTCAGATAAACACATAATGTCCGGAGAATTTCTTCTGCGTTATTTGTATTCTCTTTTGGCGATAGGATGACAAAAGAGAAATTATACAACTATCCAAGTGATCCGGGGACCATAACCACTATATATATAAACGTTGGTCATATATGTGTATTTCCGTTTTCGCCCATTATAATAAACAGAAATAACCATTAAAGTATCTACACATTAAAGGCCCACAACCGTTTCGAATACATTAAAGCTCATTATAATCCAAAATAACCAATCACTTTTAAATAGGGTTTCCTTATTAGACAATCCAAAACACATAATTGTTTCACATATATGCTCATAATTGAACTTTGATCAATCTCCCACTTGGGCTATATGTGTAACCTCATAATTATGTATTGCAAAAAATAACCAAATGAGTTCAACTTTGCTAGCATACCGAAATGTATCTATAACCAATCCGGTCCATCAATTGTACTAACATAGGATCAAGGCGGCCTTTGTGAAAACCATAACATAAATCAGAGTGTGAAAACCAAACTTTATTTTTGTAGAAAATAACCTCAAAATAATCCATAAATTGGAATAACTAAAAAACATGTCTATATCGAAAAAAAAAACTCCATAATTACAAACTCCCACTAAAACTGAACATCATCTAGAAATTTGACACCCATCTGAGTAGTGTGCTCATGAAACTGTCTAGGTGGCAATCCCTTAGTAAGTGGATCCGCAACCATAGAATTTGTACCAATGTTCTCTATAGACAACTGACTACTCTGAACTCTTTCTTTAACAACTAGGAACTTGATGTATATATGCTTCGACTTCGTTGAACTCCTGTTGTTGTTGGAATATAAAACTGTAGATTTATTGTCACAAAATAACTTAAGTGGTCTATCAATACTATTTGTTATGTGCAGCCCTATGACAAAATTCCGCAGCCATACTCCGTGATTAGACGCCTCATAACATGCTATATACTTTGCTGCCATGGTGGGAGAGGCTATAAGAGACTTTTTAGCACTCTTCCAAGAGATGGCACCTCCAATGAGCAAAAAAATATAGCCCGATGTAGATTTTATACTATCTCGGCATCTCGCAAAATCAGAGTCAGTATACCCAACGATCTCAAGCTTATCTGACCTCCGATACGTGGCATGCATTCTTTTGTTCTCTATAAGTACCGCAAGACCTTTTTAGCTGCTTTCCAATGGTCTGCTCCTGGATTACTTAAATACCTGCCCAACATCCCAATAACGTATGCAATATTCGGACGCATACAAACCTGAGCATACATTAGACTACCTATAACCGAAGCATAGGGAATCTTCTGCATTTCCTTTACCTCAAAATCATTGTTAGGGCACTGATTGAAACTAAATTTGTATCCCTTAGCCACAGGGGTATCACCTGGTTTACAATCTTGCATGTCATATCTTTTAAGAACCTTTTTGATATAGCTCTTTTATGATAGTCCTAAAGTACCCCGAGAACGATCCCGATGTATTTGTATCCCTAACACAAAAGAGGCTTCACCAAGATCTTTCATCTCAAAATTCTTAGCTATAAATCTTTTGGTTTCGTGTAATAAGCCTATATCGTTGTTGGCAAGCAAGATGTCATCAACATACAAAACCAGAAAAGTATACTTGCTCCCACTAAACTTATGACATACACAGTCATCAACTAAATTCATCTCAAAACCAAACGAGATAATTACCCAATGAAACTTAATATACCATTGTCGAGATGCCTGTTTGAGTCCATAGATGGATTTTTTTTAGTTTGCAAACCATATTCTTTGAGTCTTCTAACACAACGTTTTCTGACTGCACCATATAGATTGTCTCATCAATGTTACCATTGAGAAATGTTGTCTTTACATCCATCTGATGTAACTCAAGATTGAAATGCGCCACTAATGCCATTATAATCCTAAAAGAGCCTTTCGAGGAAATTGGAGAGAAAGTCTCTTTATAATAAATGCCTTCTTTCTGTGTAAAGCCCTTCGCAACAAGACGAGTCTTATACCTTTCTACATTGCCTTTTGAATTCCTCTTGGTCTTAAATATCCATTTACAACCAATGGGTTTTGTACCTTCTGGCAATGGGACAAGATCCCTCATGTCATTGTCCTTCATGGACTTAATCTCCTCATTCATGGCATCAATCCACTTATGAAAATTAGAACTTTCCATGGCTTGACAGAAGTTCTTCTCTCTCTAGTGGATCTTCTTAATGGCATAACTTCTTTAAGTGTAAGAGTGTGTTCTCCTGGAATAATTTCTTGGGTGGGAGGTTCTACAACATTGTCTCGAATTAATGTGTCTTTAACAGGGTCAAGAATAAAATCTTGATTAATGCCAACAACACATGTGGGAATATCTACATATTCCTCTTCAAAGACAAAGTCCCTAATTTTATCTCCCTACGCAAACTCGATATCCTCAAAGAACAGGGCATTTCCTGACTCAAAAAATGACTTAGTTCTAAGATCATAAAATTTGTACCCCCTGGATCTTTTAGAGCACCCAATAAAACAACAACTCACTATCCTTGAATCGAGTTTCTTTTCATTAGGCCTATAAGGTCTTGCCTTAGCTGGACATCCCCAAATATGAAAGTGGTTTAGACTAGGTTTTTTACCTATCCAAAGTTCATAAGGGGTTTTGGCAGTCGCTTTAGTTGGGAATCTGTTAAGTATATATGTTGCAATATTAAGTGCTTCTCCCCAGAGTGTTTCTAGTAAGGTGGAATGACTAATCATACTCCTCACCATATCCTCAAGCGTCCTATTTCGTCTCTCAACAACACCATTCATAGTGGGCAAACCCAACGTAGTGTATAGAGGGACAATACTGCATTCCAATAGGAATTTAGCAAACGGCCCTGGATGTTGTTCACCTAAACGATCATATCTACCATAGTATTCACCAACATGGTCAGATCTGATGGTTTTAATCCTTTTGTTGAGTTGATTTTCAACTTCAACTTTAAAATTTTTGAACACTTCCAGTGATTGTGACTTTTTATGAATGAGATATATATAATCATATATGGAAAAATCATCTATAAAGCTTTATAAAATATTATTGACCATTCCAAGCAACTGTAGGGAATGACCCACAAATATCCGTATGTATAAGTTCTAAGACATCCAAGGTCCTATTGGCTTCAAATCTCCTTTTATTGGTTTGTTTTCTCTTAATACAATTTACACAAACATTAAAATCTGTGAAATCTAAGGGGTCTAGAATTTCTCCTGACACAATTCTCTCCATTCTCCATTTGGAGATATGACCTAATCTCTTGTGCCATATCGTAGCTGAATTCGCCCCGATTAATTTTCTCTTGGTACCACGTGTACTTAAATGCACGGGTTCATTAAATGAAACAATTGTATCTATCATATAAAGATTACCATAACCTGATAAAGAACCAGAAGCAAGTGTGTTCAGGTACCGAAATTAAATTAACCTCAGAACAAACCAAATTAAGAAGCATAGCACGCCATACATGATAGTTGGTGCATTGCTTCTTCCTATGCCCTTCAGCTCCAGAGAAGAAACAACTTGTACCTTCCTGTTGGGTAGGTTTCTTTTACTGTTTCTTTTGAGGTGTTGTATTTGCAACAGTCTTATCCTTCTTCATCTTCTTCCCTTTTTCCTTGAAGGTCGAGGCTAGGTGAGCACACTCTGCCTTATCTTGCTTAAGTATTTCCTCTTCCTGTACACAGTGGGAGATGAGCTCATTCAGAAATCAGGTCTCTTTGTGATGGTTATAGCTCACCTTAAACTGGCTTAACTGTGCTAGAAGGGATAATAATACCAAATGCATTAACAAGTCCTTAGAGAGTTCAAGCTTAAGTGTTTTCAACTTAGAAGTAAGATGAGACAACTCTAAAATGTACTCCCTAATATTACCTTTACCCTTATACCTCGTTGAAATTACGCTTGTCAAGAGTGTACTAATTTCAGACTTTTCATTATTGACAAACCTCTTTTCAACATTAGCAAGGAAATCCTTAGCTGTAATTATTTTATCTGACATAGTGCCCCTAAATGCTTCTGGAATAATTCTCTTCATGAGCATCATACACATGTGATTTGATTTCTCCCACCTTTCAAAATCCCTTTTCTCATCAGAGGTAGTTTTGTCTGTAATAGGTGGGGAAGAATCAATCCTTAATGCAAGGTCGAGATCCATGACTCCGAGAATAATTAAAAAGTTTTCTATCAATGACTTAAAGTTCGAGCCATTTAGCATAAGAATATAATTGATGATGGATGTAATATTAGTAGGAGTCATAGCTGAATAGAGAATAACAAACAACCATAAAAGTTAAAACAAGCTCACATAAAATCCTGAACCAAAATTAAATTCAAAAATAGGTAATTTTCATCTCAAGATATCATGTACTCCATTAATATTTTATCTTTGGACAAATATATTAATTTGTAAGTGATATCTTGGTGCAGTATTCAAATGTTGATAATAAGAATATGTCGAATAATAAATTTTCCTTTGGGCCGAATTATTATTCAAATGTTAAATAGACCGAAAAATTATCATGCATTTATTACCACAGGTGCACTTGCAATTCTGTCAAAAAATTTATCTTCCTTTGGGCCGATCAATTTTACATACGTTACACACACACAAAACGTTTATTTTTTAAAACAAAATTGATTGCCACAGGAGTGGTCACTTTGGCGACGATGGTCAAAGGATGAAAGTTATAAAATAAATTCAAATATGGGTATTTTTAAAGACATATATATATATATATATATATATATATATACATCCTCCCTTTAAAAATTGTTAGGCTATAATATTTATTTGATTCGAATTTACTAAAAGATAAAATAAAAATTCAAACCAAATCTTTATCTCAAAAATATAATAACTAAATTTAAACTACAACTAAATATCTCACGATCCCTGCAAAGAACAAAATTTCCAATATAGTTCTTATTATTATTATTATTATTGGATTCAAATTTCCATATTAAAAAAAATAAAATAAATTTATTCAAATCAACCCAAAATTGAGAAACTATTTCCCAATGATTTAACATGAAACCGCTCTGATACCACTTGTAAGAACTTAAAGAGTATTTTTTTTTTTAATTGATGAGAACCATATCATGTCAGAATCAGTCATGTCAAATTATCAAGAACATTAAACTGAATGCGGAAGCGTACTTGAATCCATAACGTTCCAAGATGTGTCGAACCGTGTGAGTAGCCATCCAAATCAATACGTAATGCCCAAAGAATTCTTTCTGCGTTCTCTGTACTCTCTTTTAGCGATGAGATGACAAAAGAAAAATTATAGAACCGTCCATGCGATCCGGGGACTATAACCATTATATATATAACCATTTGCCATATATGTGTACTTTCGTTTTCGCCCATCATAATAAACAGAAATAATCATTAAAATATCTACACATTAAAGGTCTACAACCGTTTCGGATACATTAAAATCCATTATAATCCAAAATAATCGATCACTTTTAAATAGAGTCTTTCCTTTTTAGACAATCCACAACACATAACTATTTCACATATAAGCCCATAATTGAATTTTAATCCAACATTTAATCCAAAGCAAAAGGTTTAATCCAAAACAAACCCTTGGTGAAAACCTCAATTTTCCTATTTCACCCCCAAGTGCATGTTGTAGGACCACCATCCTACCAAATTGAACTTTCAAGATCTATGTGTAACTCATAAGCCCATAAATCCAACAACAATGCAATGTAGTAATATTAAAAAATATTATGTATTTATTTTATATTCTTTAAAAATGAGAGCAACATCTCAAGTTTTACATGCCATAACGATAAATGTATTTTTACGAATTGTACAAAAAAATTAATTGATTTTTATAATTTCGTTTTGGCTTTAAATTCAAAATTAGACAGAATTTAAAACTAGGGTTTTTGGAGGCCAAAGAAAGCCTTATACACAATAATGATTATTTGACCTAGGAAATAAAATTACTTAAACTAAAAGAATACAGAAAATAAAAAATAAAAAATATATTATTTTTAATTAAAATTAAATGTACATGTATGAATTGATTATAAGTAGTCATGTTCTTTTTAAAATTTATATTTATTTTAAGAAAATGATGTAAGAAATAATTATAAGTTGACAATAACTAAATTTAATTAAAGTAATAGTTATGATGATTTATGAGGACTAAATTATGGATAGTTATAGAACTACTTTAGATAGAGATTTGAAATTTGAACTGCGTCATTTTTAGAGAGTTGGGTTTTTTTTTTTAACACTAATATCCTTAATTATTAAAGGTTAGTTTAGATCAAGAATTTTATTTGGGGAAAGAAAATTAAAGAGGAAATTCATTTTCACTTGTATGTTCTTGTAATAACATAGGAAAAAAAATTAAAAAAAATTAATAAATTAAAATTATTAATCAATTAACTAGTTAAACATTATTAAATTAATATATTAAATAAACAAATAAAGGAAATATAAAAAAAATTAAATTAAATTAAAATTTTTTATTAGTAATTTATTAGTTAAACATAATTAGTTTGAATTAATTAAATAAAGTAAAATGGTGATTATATATATATATATATATAAAAGTATGTGTAAGTTAAGTTAAGTAAGTAAAGAAAGAAAAAAAAACAACTTCAAGAAGCTTTTAGCTTCCTGAAACAATTGGCACGTCTCTCCTTCTCTCTCTGTGCTCTCTGTCGCCTCTCCGTCTCCACCTCTCAATTTTTTGTTAGATTTTCAGTCAAATCGATGATCAGATACCACCATAGGATTCTAGTCACAATCGTCGTTATTTTGACATAAGTAAAATTTCAATTGAGGTTTTTTAGGCCTCACTCTAAAGCGAGAGTGAAATTTGAGAAATTTGGTAATTTGACTATATTTAAGAGTATATTTATTTATTTATAATTTATGGTTTAAGAAATATTAAAATAATATTTTATTCATGATTAATTACATGGAACTAGAATTTTTAATTTCAGAGTCCGAATGAGTGCCACAGGCATCTTTTTGGGGTCCCTATTGGCGTAATTCAAGAAACCAGATAAGGAAAAAAAAATATATTAAATCAGAATTTTTATGAATTTAATAAAAAATAAATTATATTATATGTACGTGTATATGTTTCGGTATGAGTTTAAAATGTCAACTGTTTAACTTATTTTTGTTTTGAATTTAGGGCTGTTTATTAGATACGTATATGCGAAAATGAACTGATGAAAGTGGAAAAATATTTTCAAGATAATTATATAAGAAATGAAAGATATTTTCAGTATATAAACATTAAATGTTAGTTGACTAATTTTACAGATAGTGTATGAATTTTATTGTTAAATTGTGTGGCATGAGTAAATAGGAATGTTGTGTGGAAATATATGTTAAATGTATAAGATGCAGGTTAAGTAAGTAATACATTGAAAATGAAATATGATATGAACTATGCTGCTTGTGTGTGTTAATGCAATCATATAAACAGCTGAAATATGTTGGATAAAATAGCTGAAAGATGTTGAGTAAATGTATAACAACTGAAAAATATTGAGTATAATAGTTAAAAGATATTGGGTAAAACAAATGAAAGATGTTGGGTAAATGTATAATAGCTGAAAAATGTTTGGTAAAACAACTGAAAGATGTTGGGTATGGAATGAAATGAAATGAAAATGAAAATGAAAATGAATGAAATAAAAATAAAATATGAAATGTGAACAATGTAAAATGGGAAAAAATCACTTAAAGTGAAATGAAATGAAATGTTAAAGTTATGAATATAAACATATGTGAATGATTGAATAATTACAGAAAGAACAATGTATTATGATATTAGAAGTATCTATGCTCGTAGAACACGTTATGATTGGGTAGGGCATACTCTTCGCCTGAGGGTTTGCTGAGAAAGGCAAGTGTCCTGCTGTATTAGGTGTGGCAGTAGCTGCATAATGTATCAGAGCAGAAGGGTGCTACTTGTATGGGCGGGTAATCACACCTATCCTTAGGTAATCTCGTGGGTTAAATCTTTTACATGTGATTGATTAGGTTCAAAGAATGATTTCAGAAATTATGGTAATGATTTTCAAATGTTAAATATTTTGTTGTTATATAGACTCATGTTGGCCACACACTGTTTTAATATATGATTTATTCTCTTACTGAGATGTGTCTCACCCGAATATGAATTTATTCTTTTCAGGATTTCCTCGAAATCGAATTTTGAGAGTTCGAGGTTTTTATAGCATTATTGAAAAATAGAAAAAGAAAATGGTATATTTCTATGTTAATTTTAGGGAATGTAAATATTTATATTTTAAGACTGTTGAATAAGGAATGATTGTGAAAATACTGAAATATTTTGAGAGTTATGTAGATTTATGGAAATGCAGGTGATGGATGATTTATTATGAATTATAGTTAGAATTAGTAAACTCTGGTATTATATTCGTTGGAAGATTATAATTATGTTTTTCGCTTCATACATGATATTAGTATGTGGATTATTAGAGATTTTATCAGGTATAACGCGTCGAACTCGGGTTTAAGTGTTCAGGGCGTTACAGTTCCTCTGTAAAATATATAAAAAATGAAAGTTTGTTTTAATATGACTAAAAATAAAAAAAAACAAAATATTTATAATGTATAAAATTATTATTTTTTTCATAAATTTGGTATGTATTTTATTTTCTTACTCACCTTCCTTGATAACCAAACATGGAAATGTAAATTTCTTGATATTTTCCTTTCCTTTTCTTTTCTTTCCTCAATATTTTTTGAATTTCAGATAGGGGCCTAATTATTTTAAGAAAAAAATTTATATAATGATAAATTTGACATTTGCAAAAAAAAATGACCAAAACGAGGTAATCCCCTTTTCATACCATCAGGTCCTTTTCATTTCTTATATGCAATTTTATATTAGAGAAAAAAATTAGTTTCATGTAGCTAATGAAGGTAGGGACTGGCCCCGGGCACATGGCCAGGTGGCAAGGGCGAGGTCGGGAGGGCCGCTTGGAGGTATTACCCCAGGTTCAAATCCGATTACTGCCCTTGAGGAGCCAGCGAGTTTTTCGTGGATGGTAAGCTAAGAGATGTTCTGGGCTTGGCTTGGAGGGGGCCACTTATTGGTATAACCCTGAGTTCGATTCTTGCCACTTGTGCTGCATATTCGAATTTACCTTCTGCATGATGACTGTGGGTTCGGCTGGCGCAGGCGTGGGACTAGTCTTGACAAGGGTTGGCACCCAGTGAGCGAAGGAAACCTGGCGTAATAAAAAAAAAAAATATTGATAGTAGGGAGTGGAAGTCCCACCTATTTTTTCAAATTTTTGGAATTGAAGGATTTGTTTTTCAATTGTTTCCGCGGTGTTTCTAATTAGAAACTTAGTTTGAGTATACTTTTCTTGTGTTATTATTTTCATTCATTACAAATTCAAGTTCACATTAAAATAATATCACTACAAAAATTATGAAAAAAATATAAACTAGAAGCCGAAAATGACAACTTATTTAGTTAATATTCAAAAATAAAATAAATTAAAAATTTACGGATACAAATTCTCATTTTAGTGTTCAAATCATATAACAATTAAAATTTTAATTAAAATGATGAAAAATTAATATAAATTTACAATATTATAAATAATTACTTTATATTTGACTTTTTAATGACTTAGTTTTCCATAATTATAGAAAATTTATGAATATTTTATCCTAATAATATTTTAAATTCACATAATCATTATATTTTTATTTTAATAAAATGGTATTATATATAATGAATAATAATAATATAACTAACAAAATTTAATTTTAATATTAAAGTATCATGAAGAAGCTGACAAAACAACTAAAATTTGATTTAAGTGTTACTCAAAAAATAATTTAAAATTGACAACAAAAAAAAAAAAATCAACAACACAAACAAATGCATTATCATAAAAATAAAAAGAAGAAATAGAAAACTAATATCACACTAAACAACCTAACATTTTAGGGGCCGTTTGGTATTATTGTCAAAAATTAGAGAAAAGAAAATGAAAACCCAACACTAAAAATAAAAACTAAAAACTAGAAACCAACAACCTGTTTGATTAACATTTATAAAACTAATACAAATAAAAATTTTAATTAAAAACATAATTATTTTCATCTTTAAATCATAATATAGAAAAATATGATTAAAATATTAAAATTACAAATAATACATATTAAAAATTTACTATAATAAAAATAAAATTTATTATTATTATTACACTTAATTGTTCTAGTTTCAAATTTTACTTTACAATAAAAAAATTATTGGACATGACAGTTGAAAAGAAGTAAAATTACTTTGTAATTGTCTTTATTATTATTTTTTAAAATTTATGTATATTTTTATTTTTAATTATATTTAAATTTATATGATCATTTAATTTTAATTTTAATTTAATAGTGTACAAAATGAATAATTTAACCCCAAAAAAATGTTTCTACATATGAAAATTTTCGGCTTTTTATTCTGGAAAAACAAAATCAGAAATAGAATAAAAAAAAAACAATAACGCACCAAACATGCTAATTCATTAAGTCATTATGTTGAAGTAGTTGCTTCTGATGGCTTCTTTCACTATCTTTTTTTTTTTTGACAATGTGGGAACTCCAACCATTGACGAGCCCTTTGAACCCTTTAGTGCAGCACCAAACCCACGGGATAGCGGCCTTCCCTCCTGGTTCACCCCCCCGGTTAATCGAATGCAGACATAACTTAGTCACGGCCATGTTGGACGTTTGGGCCATCCACTTCCCATAACACATCACAGAATCGATCTCCAGCTGCCCTAGCTTTAGCTGGACAGATCAACTGGGTACATCAATCAGGAATCGAATCCCCAATGCTCCTACTGAATTGCTCAGCCGCTTTCCACTGTGCCAATGCCCGGGGCGTCTTCTCCCACTATCTACCTCTTGCTTGTAAGGATAATTTTCATCTTGCCTACGACTAGATAGACTGCAATGGTTATATATATAAAAATATCTTCCTTCATTTTCCATTTGGATGGGTTGGTGGGCTCAGTTCAGTAACAGGTCACCGATGCAAAGTGTTTTTATTGTTCAAGACAAGAGACAAACCTGCAAGGGATGATGGACAATAATTTCATTAAATAATGGAAATAAGTTGACAATTAGAGTGCAAGAAAATTTGCCATTCTTGTGACATATATACATATATTAAAGAACAAAGGCCAAAATCACCAACTTTTCTTTGATAGTACGAATTATTGTATAAATAATTAAATTAATAAAAGACATTTGACTTCTCGAAAATAGTATATTAAGAGTATTCTCGCCATTCAAGGTTCAAATTGAATTCATGAAGTTCACTTTAGGCTCGCGATTGTGTGAGTGATAAGAATTCTTTCACTCTATGTTGGGAAACATGAATTTCGAAATTTGGATTTGAATTTGGATGGATAGAAACAAATTTTAATTTAATTTTATAGAACACTTTACTAAAATACAATACGATTTTGAATCCAAGATCTCTCTAAATATAGGGTTAAAATACTTTTACCCCATATTTGGAGAGACATTAGACTTAGAGTTGTATTGGATATGAATAATATGATGTATAAAATTATATTAAAATTTATCCAAATCTATCAAAATCTAAATTCACGCTCTGAAATTCATGCTCCCAATCACTACCTTAAGACTCAATACATTCCTGTGTTTGTGATTTGGAATTAAGTTTTCTATGCATTATCCATTTGCTAGAATGAGGTATGGGTGTTGTTTGCTAATTGCTAGCCCAATTGACCGTGTATTGTTTGTGTTTGAGTGTGTGTGTGTGTGTTTGAATCTCTAACTAGTGTTTTTTATTTTTTTATCTTCCTTCGTAACCTTTGTCCTATTTTTATGAAATTAAAATTAAAAGATAAATTTAATTTTTTTTTAAAAAAAGAAGGGCGGCACCTCCATTTATTTACTTTTGGCGGAGGAATACCATGATTACAAAACAATCAATGGAAGAAATAAAAGACAAAATTTTAAAAAACCTCCCAAAAAATAACACCGACAACCAGCCAAAACAGGGGTACAAGTCCAAACAAAACAAAATAAAACAAAACAAGAATCTATAAAACAAACTTCCCCCAATAAAACAAATAAAAGATAAACAACATAAAGTATAAACCAAAACAAACAAGAAATTAGTTAAACATACCTCATATACGCCGTACCCATCTTCTCCAGTTTATACAAACCATTGATAACTCTAGGAAGTTGACTACTATTTGTAAACAAATTATTCCTCCCCATCGCACCTTGTCGAGTCAAGGCTTCTGCCACTTTATTCCCTTCTCTATACCAATGATTTATCGAAAAGTCTACTCCCTCTAATAAACCAATAAGTTGCTCCCAAAAATTTCACAAATACCACAAGGAGCACTTGTTGGATTTTATTTAATTTACTACAATAAAATAAAATATAAGTTTAAATTAGATAAATTTAAATAAAATATAATTTAAATATTATTCAAAATTTTAAAATTTAAAACTCAAAATTCAAACTCAATCGGATAGATGAGCTTACACCAAATGCAAACTCATTAATTTACTAATGAGATAATTTTTTAATGGTAGTACATGATTTGAGGATGCTGGCGACCCCTTTGTGGACAACCTCATATGTTTCAAAACTAGTTTTGTGTCGTGTGACTATGAACAATCATGCTTAGTCGGGAGAAATATTATTAAATCATAACTTATAGTTTCCCCACGACAAGTGAAGTATGTTATAATAAAATCATAGATTGTCGTTTTCTATGATCACAATAGACTACTAACACATAAAAATATAAAATTAAGGGACGTTTGGTATTACTATAAAAAGATTAAAGAAATAAAAATAAAAAATTAGAAATAAAAACTAAAAATTTACTTTTTTTTATAAGAAGATAGTTCTACTTTTACTTAATTATTCTACTTTCAAAATTTACTTTACAATAAAAATTTTATTGGACTTGACAATTGAAAAATAGTAAAAGTATCTTATAATTAAATTTATTATTATTTTTTAAAATTTATGTATATATTTATTTTAATTATATTTAAGTTCATATCATCATTTAACTTTGATTTTAATTTTAATTTAAAAATATATAAAATAAATAATTGAATTAAAAAAAATATTTTTGGATATTAAAATTTATGATAACATATTATCAAAATAATTGAAAAATAATAAAATCTGAATTTTAATTTTTATTGCCAAACAGTTAAAAACTTATAATAAAAATAAAAAATTGATAAGAAAAACTAACGCATATTTGTAATTTATTTTTTATAGTAAAAAAATAAAAATAAAAAAAGCGGCAAGAACATTTTCTGCTTTAGGAGCTGTGCCATTTCAAGACCTTTTGCTTTTATATTGGGTATATTTGCTTTGCTTCTCTTTCCCTTGGCTGCTAACTGGAGAAACATATTCAGTTTCCGTTTTCCCTTTCTTGTTCAGTCAACCACCATCTCCAACTATGGCTGATGCTCTTGTTTCTGCAGTGCTGGGGCAGTTGGTTTCAGTCATGCAGCAGGAGATCGAAAATGAAGTGAGGCTGGTTGTGGGCGTCGAAGAGCAGGTCCAAATGCTCACCTCCATCCTCGAGGCCATCGGAGCCCTTCTCACAGATGCCGAGAAGAGACAAGTCCATGAAGAAGGGGTGAGACTCTGGCTAGAGAAGCTCAAGGACGTAGCCTACGATGCAGAGGACGTGTTGGATGAGTGGAGGACTGCGATTCTCCAATTACAACTTGGTGAAAAAGCTGAAACTGCTCCAAATGTTCCCAGGAAGAAGGTATGCTGCAAAATTCCTTCCCCTGGTTTTTGTTTCAGTCGAGTTGTTCTGCGTCGTGACATAGCCCTCAAGATCAAAGACATAAATGGTAGGCTGGATGCCATTTCTAAAGAGAAAGATAGGTACAGTTTCATCCCTAAATCCACAAGGGTTGTCGCTGAAGAACCCGCGCGACAGAGATCTGCATCTTTTGTCGATGTATCGAGAATAAAAGGTCGAGATCTAGACAAGGACGTTATAGTGGGGAAGTTGTTGGGTGAGAGCAGTCAGGCAGATAAGGGTCCCCAACTCATTTCCTTGGTGGGCATGGGGGGGATGGGGAAGACGACGCTTGCTCAATTAGCCTACAATGATGAGGCAGTGATGAGTCATTTTGAGAAGAAGATTTGGGTGTGCGTGTCAGATCCCTTTGATGAGGTAAGGATTGCTCATGCAATTCTTAAGGCTCTGGACGAAGAGAGTGGCTTGAAAGTGGGTTATGCTAGTTCTCTTGACTGGGAAGGTTTGCCACAGCGCATTCACAAATCTATCATGGGAAAGAGGTTTCTTCTTGTGCTAGATGATGTGTGGACTGAGGACTACAGGAAGTGGGAACCACTGGAACACTCTCTCAGCGATGGCGGCCGGGGTAGTAGAATCTTGGTGACTACACGCAGCGAGAGGGTTGCGAAGATGATGGGAAGCTCCTGCGTGCATTCCTTGAAGGCATTGTCGGACGAGGAGTGTTGGTTGGTGTTTAGTCAGATAGCATTCTTCGGGAGGAGTAAGAAGGATTCTGAGAAACTAGAAAAAATTGGGAGGGAAATAGCAAACAAGTGCAAGGGCTTGCCCCTTGCTGCAAAGACTTTGGGAAGTCTCATGCGCTTGAAAGACAATAGAGAAGATTGGCAGCATGTTTTGGGCAGTGAAATATGGCAGCTGGAAGTTGTTGAAAAACATCTTTCCCCTGCTTTGCTGTTGAGTTATGATGATTTGTCTCCTGCAATGAAACGTTGCTTCTCATATTGTGCCATCTTTCCAAAAGATTGCGAGATTGAGAGGGACAATTTGATTCAACTGTGGATGGCACAAGGTTTTCTTGGCATGGAAGGAAGTTTGGAGATGGAGAGAACCGGCGAAGATTACTTCCAAAACTTGGCAATGCGCTCTTTCTTCCAGGATTTTGAAAAAGATTCGTCTGGCGGAATAATCTTATGCAAGATGCACGATCTAGTGCATGACTTCGCTCAATTCCTTACAAAGAATGAATGTGTTATTGTGGATGCCAATGGCAAAGAACAGCTCAAGATGGACTTGTCTTGTGGAAAAGCCCGTCATTTAACGGTAGAATGTGAAGCAATGGCCCCATTTCGTTCCTCCAATTACAACACCAAAAAACTACGCACCCTCTTGCTAACCTTCTCAAGAATGTTCATAGCCCCATGTGATCCGTTTGATCATATGGCATTTGTTCGGGCATTAGATTTGAGTGGTAATGCAATTGAAGTTCCACTCGAAGTAGGGAGATTGATACATTTGAGGTACCTAAACTTATCCAATAATTTATTTGAAGTTTTGCCAGAAACATTATGCAACTTGTGTAATTTGCAAACCTTGAACCTCAATTGGTGTCCGGATCTGAAAAAGCTACCTCAAGGAATTGGGAATCTAGTTAACTTGAGACATCTTCAGATTTTGAAAACTGAAAGTCTAAGAGTGTTGCCGAAAGGCATCGGTGGGTTAATCTCCCTTCGGACATTAGAAGGTTTCTGTGTCGGTTCTGGTGATGATAGTGAAGCATGTAAGATTGGATATCTGAGAAATCTGAACAACCTTCGAGGGAGCCTTGAAATAAGTGGGTTGAAAAATGTGGTAAAAGCATGGGAAGCTGAGAAAGCAGAACTGAAAAAGAAGAATGGCCTCCACTATTTGAAATTGAAATTCTCTGGAGAGGGTGAGGATGAAATTAAGGATTATGAGGTACTTAAAGCCTTACAGCCACCCCCAGACTTGGAATCTTTAGTGATATCTTTTTATGGAGGCACCCGGATACCCAACTGGATTACCTCATTGACTAACCTGCGAGGACTTAACATCAAAGGCTGTAAGAACTGTGCGTGTTTGCCTCCTCTCGGGATATTGCCATCACTTGAATTACTTATTATACAGGGCATGGCTATTTTGAAGAAGGTGGGTCTTGAGTTTTTAGGAATACAGATTGATGATGATGACAGACAAGAGAAAGGTGCTGACGGCACAATTGTGTTTCCAAAGTTGAAGGAACTCGGCTTTAGTGGCATGGACGAATGGGAAGAGTGGGATGTGGGAACAAGATTGGGCAAAGAAATAGATATGAAGGTAATGCCATGTCTTACGTCACTAAAAGTTGAAGACTGTCCCAAGCTAAAGGCACTGCCGCGCTACCTTCAGTTGACCACACTAAAGGAATTGGACATTAGTGGGTGCCCTATTTTGGAAGAAGACAACCTAGAAGAGCCAAGTTCTGAACTATAACTACTCTTGACAAAGCCAACAGTTATGGCTTGGCTATGACTACTGTTGTGGTCCATCATTGAAACTAGTCGCTGAAGCAGTGCTGCAATTGGTTTCTGGGCTTTGGAAATTGTCAATTTCTTCAGGATAAAGCTTCCTTTTCTTCTACTTCAATTTTGATTTGGTTCTGATCGTTTACATCACAGAAGCACAGGGGCATTTGGCGTTTTAAATTCCATGAAAACTAAATTGTATAAACAGTATTTAGTTTTCCCGGGCAGTAGTGTTTGAATTTCCTATCAAGAGGGGCATTGTGTGCCAAGAAATGGAAATAATATTTTTCCAAGATACGTAATTGTGATCCTTAATTGCAAACTTGTTGCTGAAAAAACATGATTTTCTTTGCTGTAAAAAACAATGAAGCTAATGTTTTGCAGCATCATTCACCATGAACCATTGGCGGAGAACTCTACACTCTCAAGTTATGGAGAATGATGGACTGACTGAGGGTGCACCAAGGAGCAATATTGAAAACAATAAAAGTTAAAGGAAGAGAGAAGTAACTGAAAAAAGGAACAAAGAAGTAGAAGAAGAAGGGAGGAAGAGGAATAGAGAGAAACAGGAAGAAGAATGATAGATGCAAAACATGGGCTTTGCAAAATTTCATCAAACGACAGGTAACTTCTTTCCTTTTTAGCTTGTCTTCATCATTATGTAATTGAATTATGGACCCTTATCATAATTGAATTATGGACCCTTATCAGCTTTGTTACTCGATAAAACCCATCGACAAAATATAATCCATTCTTAGTCTCTTTCTCTTTTTATATTTTTTCCTGCATTGTCGTGCTCTATGCTTTACCAAAGCTCATATTTATCTTAGGGCCTTCTGTACTTGTTGTCTTTAGACTAAAACCTATGCATAAATTAGCACTTTAGCAGTATGGTTGCAAAAGAAACCTTCAAGTAATGTTTTAGTTCGACTCCAAATGATAAGCCTTCAGTATTTTTTGTTGATAAAATTCATTTTTCTTCATGTTCCAAAATTGTGGGCGCGATAAGATTGTGCTTCTATCCCATCTTACATTAGGGAGCATGAATTTTTGCCATTTTGAATTTAAATTTATGTGGATTTAGATAAAATTTAAAATTATATCGAATTTCCTTGAAATCTACGAAATCTATGTTACCGAACCATTAGGCTTCAATAAAATGGGCCGTTGAGGTGTTTGGTAAACCAAAGTAGGAATTATCAAAGTAAAAATAATGAAATAAATTGAGGTAAAAATGAATCTGTTGTCAAAAATACAATTGTTGTGATTTGGTATTCTTGCAAAATGACTGAATTACAATTTTAGACTTTTGGCCTTATTTCTCTAAGATTTGATATTCTTGCAGTGACCAAAGTGGAATGAAAAACAAAATATTTTTTCAAAAATGCTCCTATCACAACATTATTTCTTTTCGCAATTGTCATAATATTTAATTTTGAACATTAAATCATCAGTGTAGCAGTAATTAGTATAAAATGTAATACGAGAGCTGATGAAAAAAATGAAATATAATAACTGATAGCCCATATGATATCCACAGCGTCTCTTATGGTTCCTTCCAACACTATAAGCCATAATTTACTCTGGGCTAGACTGGATTAAAAATTTTATTTGGAAAAAAAAAAAAAGAAGAAAATTCATTTTTTACTATATTCTCTCTCTATATTAAATATTACTCAAAATGAAAATTTGCTCTTATATTGATTAAAAATCAACAAAAATCAAATATTAAGGACCTAGAAAACTAAAATTTTATTGATTGGTTTGATATAGATTTTATTTTCTTTTTCACTTTATTTAATTATTAGATATGAAAAAGTAAAATTTTTTCTATTTTTATTTTTTTCTCTTAATATTTTCTCAGTTTCAAACCGATGGACAATCACGACCATGACTTGTTTGGCTGGAAATTTCAAGTGGTTCTTTCAAAATGGACATTTCCACATCATACACAAAACCCAAAAACTCAAAAAGCCTTCGTGAGAGCACTGCGACCCATCAAATTTAATAGATATAATGAACAACAATTTGGTGAGTGGTGTATATATAAAAAATAGTGATCAGACAAGCAAAACGATGCTAGAAATTGTCTCATAAAAAAAATATAACAATGAGAAGAAGAAGGAGTTTTTTCCCGTTTTATTATTAAAAATAAATAAAATATCAAATAATATTCTGATTGGGAAAAATTTTTCAAAACTAATGCTTACGTAATCTCGTAAGTTGATGCTGCAAGATTTAAACTGATGGGCCGTTGGAAAGACGACACGTGGCAAAGAGAGAACTAAATCTCGCAGCTTGGTGCTACGAAATTTAAACCGAACAGCCAGCGGGAAGGTGATGTGTGGCGGAGGGGAGCAAATCTCGAAGCACCAAGCTGCGAGATTTAAAGGGAGCAGCCAACGGGAAGGTGATGTGTGGCAAAATCTCACAGCACTAAGCTGTGAGATTTGTCTTCGAAATGGCCCTGCGTGTGACACGTGGAGAATCTCGCAGGATAGACTTGCAAGATTTGCTTCGTCTGCTCATAAACACTCCCGAGCGCTCAGAAGACGACCGTTTGCAGGAGAAACAGATTGCAGAGAGGCTGTTGTAGGTGACCGTTTGCGCTTGCAGGTGACTGTTCGAGCTTGCAGGTGACCATTCGGGCGAAGGCGAGACTATTTAAGGGAGAAGATGGGGTAGGTTTTCTTTTATTTAGTAAAAACATGAATTTATTGTTTTACTTACTGAGAAATTTTCTGTTTTGAGTTGGATTTATTTCATAATTTCGTTTGGATTAATTTGGGTTTGTTGCTGCATCTAGACGAAGGTTAGTTTTAATTTATTTAAATTTTTATATTTTTATTTTCATGTTTTGCTTGCCTGTTAAATTTAGCTCACATACATAATACTAAGAAAAAATTTAAGAATAATTATTTTATTATACATATTGCACCATATAAATCACATTCTTATTTAGTGAATCCAGCCACCCTTCCCACTATTTAAGCAGCAGAGCAAGTTCCAACTATGCAAGCTGATCACTTTCTCAAGTTTGTAGTTCATATATAGTTGCAAGTATGTATCGATTAATTTGTTCCTAGAATGAAATTTCTTATTTCTTTATTATTAATATATTTATATTTACTTGTCGAATTTAATTGTTTAATTCGTATCATGTGGGTGTCTGATATTTGAGATCATCGTCGTCATGAAAAAAATCAAATGAAATTTATTCTATTGACTTATAGTGTGTCTACATAGGTTTTGTAAGTGATAGGTATGTGCAGGCAAAACGATTATTATGTGGTAACTATATGTAAGGTGTTCTTGAAAATTAAGAATATTTTTTGGAAAAATATTTATGGAATAAATTCTTTAATTTTTATAAATATTTTATAGTTGCTTAGTAGTTTTATGGTTCCAGTTTTAATTAATTAATCAAACCTATATACTACGAGTAGCTACTTTTATCGTTTATGGTTGGTCCATTTAATATATATTATTATGAAATATAAAGTTAAAGTTTCTGTTTAATTCACAATTGTTTTTCTTAATTTTTTAAATAAATAATGACAATTTAAAAGGATTTGAACACCGACTCCTTTATGTTATGTTTAAAAATTAGGGAAGTTGCAAATGAATCAAGTTTTGTTTTTTTCGTTAAAATATAGTAGTTACGTTTAGTAAGGTATTATTAAGAATGATTAATTTCTAAAATTTATTTCTTAAGTTCATCTCTTACATAAGTCAAAGAGACTAAGTAAAGTGGAACTCAACTTAGAATTTATATTTTTGAACAGTTCATTTAAAACGAGAAATTTTTAAGTAAACTGAGTCTATCACATATATATAACAACGAGCACTTATAACCATTTGGATTTATGAATAAACATTCACAACTACTCTCGTGCTTAAGTTTATTGTTATTTGACCAACTCATAATCAACTAATCCATTTATGCAGAAAAATATGTTGTAAAAGAAATATTACCATTGTCATCATTATTAGTTAGGTAATTAACAAAACTCTTTCAAATAAAGGTACAACTATGAATAATGCGTTATGTTGCTTCAAAATGTTAGTTAGGGTTCGTAAAAAAAAAGTAGTGTTTCAATTTTTGTGGTTCATATTTTTTAACACAAGATTTTTTTTTCATCACCACTACTTTTATCAAACGTTTTCTTATACAAGTAGTATTAGGACAATCACTTTTATTATAAGTATAAAAAATACGTTGTTATCAAGTGAATAAGTCTTTTTTTTTTTTTTTTTTTCCGAGTGCGAATTTAAATGTCTCCTACATGGCTGATGCAGTGATGTGAATTGCATGCTGGTAGATATCATAGGTTCTCGCATGCTCAAACTATGTTATTATATTGCTTGCAAACGTTTCAGGATCATTGTAAAAATGGGTAAATGTTCAAATTACACCTGGCATGCTACTGAAATTTCGGTAGGACTTTTCGTAGAAAAGTCAGAAATGCATGCAAAAATATTTTTGAAGTGACAAGTGAAACATTTAGGGTAGATTGCATGCACATGAACGTAGTGAAAATAATTCTTGTTTACTATTGACTTAGTATATCATTTATACATATAATTGTTGTTTTGCATAGGTCTTTTATCTTTCCCGAGCGTTGATCTAGATGGCAGGAAGTTCAAGCAGTATTCCGGTGACGGTATTGTTGTACATGGGGGGTCACATTATAATCGGACAAACCGATGTTAGTTATAGTATTCCTCCAGTTCGACCTATTTGAATTGGCCATAGGTGTAAATTAACTAAATTGTATACGAAGATATACAAGTACTTGCATATTGATCCAAATCAATATGCATTACGGGTAACCGCAAGATACCCGATTAAAGGGCATCATGATACAGTCTTCTATGAGGTTGTTCCTGTAACTGATGATTACGGTTTGCGCATTGTGTTGGATGCACATTGCGTAGAGACAACATATTTGATTGTGCAATTATATGTCGAAAACATTCCTCACATGGGTGTCGTCGCGGATGGGCAGCCGGGAACGTCTATTGAGCATGTGGTTCAAGTGGAGGAAGAAGATCCACATGTTGGTGGGATGCTTGTTGTGGATATGAACAAATGTTCGGGATCGTCGTTCGAGCCACAGACGTACGCAGGATCTATTATTGACACGGATTATCATGATGTTTGCGAAGAAGTTTCTGCAGAACAACCAGAATCGTTGTTCGCAATAGCGAATAACGCGCAAGACGAGGGGATGAACATCACGAATGTTCATTTACAAGATGACACGTATGAGGAGGAAATTGGTGAAGGGACGAACGAGTTCCCCGATGATGTGGACCCACCCCCCCGTGAAACGAATGATGCGATGTATACGGCCGAGTTCATGGACGAACCTCCTATGTATTGTGTAATTGACGTAGATGCTGCAGATTTGTCACATGGTGAGGAGCTTTCTATACGGGTAACTCGTTGGGATGAATCGTTAGAGTTGAGTAAAGGGATGCTATTCGGGTTGAAAGATCAGTTGATAGCTGCTGTGCGAATATACCACGTTAGAACGCACCATGACTTCCACGTCGTGTAGTCGACCACACTGTTATGGGTTATTAGGTGTAAGAACTCCGATTGCAGTTGGAGACTGCGTGCGATGTATCATCAGAAACACCGATTTTTTGAAATTACTCAATATGGTGGTCCGCACACATGCTTGAATGAACTTCTCTCACAAGACCATAACCAAATCACGTCGTCCCTCATTGCTAGGGAGATTGTGAATATGTTAAAGGGTGATGCGTCGACCTCTATCGCTACATTGAAAGAATTCATAGATTGTCGTTTCGGTTATTCCATCTCATATAAGAAGATTTGGTTGGGCAAACAGAAGGCAATTGCCCAAGTATTCGGCGATTGGGAGAAGTCTTATCAGACTTTGCCTAGGTGGATGGAAGCAATGTGCGCCTATAATCTTGGTACTGTTGTCAAGTGGAGGTGGAATCCTATACCAGGTAGCGATCAGATCGTAACATTTCTATCAGTACTTTGGGCGTTCGCAGCATCTATTCAAGGTTTTCCCTATTTTCCTCCTATTATATGTGTAGATGAGACACACTTGTACGGTAAGTACAAGGAAAAACTCTTTATTGTGACGTGCTTGGATGCAAATAGGCAAATATTTCCCCTTGCATTCGCTATTGTGCAAGAGGAAAGTTTGGACACATGGAATTGATTTATGTGTTGTCTTCATTTAATTACCGACAGGGACGACATTTGTCTTTTATCAAATAAGCATCTAGGGATCCTCGCTGCAGTGCATTGCAATCCCGATTGGCAACCATCACGTGCCTACCACCGATTTTGCTTTCGACAAGTGGTTAGCAACTTCAGCACGAAAGTGCATAGTGTCAATCTTAAACGAATGGCTGAGCGAGCGGGATGGGAGCATCAGGTAAGAAAGTTCAACATATGGATGGAGAGGATATTCGATGAGGGTGGGGAACCTGCAAAGACGTTTTTTGATCAGATCTCTCCTCATATGTGGACTCATTGCCACAACGGTGGCAGAAGGTATGGGAACATGACGACTAACCTCGTCGAATGTTTTAACGCCGTGCTAAAGGGCGCTCGTAGCCTCCCAATCACTGCCCTTGTGCAACTGACATTTTATCGCGTTGCACATTATTTCAACAGCGGATGGGAGGCTGCTCGTAACGCAATATTGGGAGGAAATGCATTCACTCCTCATATATTGCTAGCAATGGAAAGAAGGAAGTTGAAGGCGACCGTACATCGCGTGACGACGTTCAATCGATCTAGGGGTACTTTTAGCATCACGACTGCGCAGTTGGGACCTCATAAAGGAAACAACGTGCAAACCCTGCGCATTCAGGATACGCACGAATGCTCGTGTGGGAAATGGCAAGCGTTGCACTTTCCATGCTCCCACCTTCTCGCTGCATCTGCGGAGACACGACTGAATACTATGCAGTACGTTGAGTCTTGTTGGAGCACCGCTGAACACTATGCGACATATGTGGCGGATTTTCATCCGATTATGCACGAGGCGTACTGGCCAGCATCCTCGTTGCCGACTATACAGGCAAATCCAGCGTATGCTCGACATAAAGGTCGTCCTAGGAGCTCCAGTATACACAATGAGATGGACGCAAAGGAAGGTAGGAAGAGGACCACGTGCAGTATATGTCATTAAGAAGGACACAATCGCACAAGGTGTCTGAGAAGGACCCAACCCGGCGATGCAGCTGGACCGTCGTGTTGATTTCGTATGCAGTTTGTGACTCATTCAGACCTTTCTTCTGTTGTATATAGTTTTTCTGATGCGACGATGCATTTTGATAGGATTGATCCAGGGCTGTCTGATCCGAGCATTTTGACGATGGGTGGAGGTTGATGCACCCCCTATGCCGTTTCGTTCTCGTCCTGAGACATCGTATCAGTTCTCACCGCGTGTGCTCCGCATGGATGATGATGAGTATGCAGTACCTCTTGGCGGAGAGGATCCACATCCAGGATGACGGGACAGGACACCTGATGCTGTTGACCAACAGGAAGAGGGTAGACGCAGACGGCAGCCACCACGACCCCGAAGACGACCTCGTTGTGGCACAGAGTAGTTTAGCATTATTTTCATTGCATTTGATTTGTATGTATATGATTGATTGTTTTGATTTCATTTGTATAGTATTGATTATTTTTTTTATTCTTTTGTATATATCATTGATTATTTTTATTTCACTTGTATAATATTTGATTATTTTAATTTCATTTGAATAGTCATGTGTCTTGTGCACACTTCATACTCTTGAAGTTTTTTTATATAATTTTCCAAATTAAATTGAAATGAATAAAATAACTTTTATTTAACTAAACAGTGAAAGATTTGACCTTTACTCCAAAGAATTAAATACTGCCAAATATAAAAAATGACACATAATTCGTATTGCTAAAATTTGCATGCCTAGTTAAGTTAATTCCTGAAATTGAATTATCTTATACTGCAAAATTCATATCGCTAAAATTTGTATGGTATTTGGTTAATAGATTTTACTCTTAGCGATATATTTTGTGTCGTGGGTAGTCAAAGCAAGATTACTTGTGTATTAAAAAAAAAATAACATAAATTTTTTTAAGCTAATTTTCCTATAATTTTCCAAGACATTGAAAACAAATTAGACATTTAAGTGTGTGTGGAAACTTAACAATTTTGTCCCAATCTCTTCCCCTCCATCCTTCAAAAAATTCTAACTTGATTTACCACTACATGCAAGAAATTATTATGTCACGCTTTAATTAGATTTAAAGATGAAATTGAAGTGATAACTAAAGACTATTAAAAAAAATCCAAAACCAAACCGAACAAATCTATTAAACGAGTTTTGAATTCAGTTAAAATCAAAATTTTGAATTATATCGATTTTCAAATATTTTTTAACAGTCCCATCCTTGATGACTCGGGGGTTGTAAATTGAATTTCTATTCAAATTGTTTCTACGCAATAGTCCACACTCTTCATGCATCTAATAATTGATTATTTTTTTTAAATCCTAATATAATTCCCTAATAAAATAAATTTTGAAGGTAACTTAATTAGGTCACATTTTTTAATTAATTTCAAATCAGTACAACAGTCGTACAATATTGTTCCATTTGAACATAGTCTAGAAGAGTTGCCTATTCATTTCACACATGACACAAGTATTATGCTCTTGAAAATTGAAAAATTTTAAAAAGAATAATAAATAAGAAAAATATTTTGACCGCTACACTTTAAACAGGAAAAGAGTCCAATAGTTTAAACTCCTAATTTCAATTGGATTTTAAATTGATGAAGCACTCATGAATTTTTTTAGAATACCTTAAATTAATCCATATATTATATTCAGAAATATATAAATAAAAATATATATATATATATTATATAGTATTCATTAAAAAAATTGTATCATTATTACAGACAAAACTCGGGTCGAGTTTTTTTAACTTTAATAAAATTTAATTTTGAACTCACCGACTAGCTGGAATTTAACTTAAAAAAAAATCTCCAATTTCTAGATCACTTCTTAATTTATATTGTTATATAAAATAAATTAAAGTAAGTTCTAAATATAAATAATTCAAAAATAATTAATTAATTTTATGAAAAAAATATATTATATATGCGTTTGCTCAACTACCACTAAATTAAAAAAAATATTTTCAATTTTAAAAAATGTTCAAGTTCTTTTACTTTAGTGTTCATTTTTTATTATTATCATATTGCTACATAAATATTACTTGCATAATAAAATTGATGTAATAAAAAAAAGCATATTTAACTCATAATACAGACAAATCTCGCAGCTTGGTGCTGCGAGATTTGTGCCACGCGTCATCTTCCCGTTGGTTTCTCCCTTTAAATCTTGCAGCTTGGAGCTGCGAGATTTTCTCCCTCCGTGCCATGCGTCAACTTCCCGCTGTCTGCTCTCTTTAAATCTCGCAGTTTGGAGTTGAGAGATTTAGTTCTCTCTTTGCCACGCGTCGTCTTTCCAGCGGCCCATCAATTTAAATCTCGCAGCATCAAGCTGCGAGATTACGTGAGCATTAGTTTGGGAAAATTTTTCCTAATCAGAGTATTATTTGATATTTTATTTATTTTTAATAATAAAATGGGAAAAAACTCGAAGAAGAAGGATAGTATTTTCTGCCACTTGTGTGGTTGAAGCGGAGGAAGAAGATCCACATGTTGGTGGGATGCTTGTTGTGGATATGAACGAATGTTCGGGATCGTCGTTCGAGCCGCAGACGTATGCAGGACCTATTATTGATACGGATTATCATGGTGTTTGCGAAGAAGTTTCTGTAGAACAACTAGAATCGTTGTTCGTAATAGCGATTAATGCGCTAGACGAGGGGATGAACATTACGAATGATGTTCATTTACAAGATGACACGTATGAGGAGGAAATTGGTGAAGGGACGAACGAGTTCCCCGATGAAGTGGACCCACCCCCCCGTGAAACGAATGATGCGACGTATACGACCGAGTTCATTGACGAACCTCCTATGTATTGTGTAATTGACGTAGATGCTGCAGATTTGTCACATGGTGAGGAGCTTTCTATACGGGAAACTCGTTGGGATGAATCGTTTGAGCTGAGTAAAGGGATGCTATTTGGGTTGAAAGATCAGTTGATAGCTGCTGTGCGAATATACCACGCTCGAACACACCATGACTTCCACGTTGTGCAGTCGACCCCACTGTTATGGGTTATTAGGTGTAAGAACTCCGATTGCAGTTGGAGACTGCATGCGATGTATCATCAGTAACACTGATTTTTCGAAATCACTCAATATGATGGTCCGCACACATGCTTGAATGAACTTCTCTCACAAGACCATAAACAAATCACGTCGTCCCTCATTGCTAGGGAGATTGTGAATATGATAAGGGGTGATGCGTCGACCTCTATCACTACATTGAAAGAATTCATAGATTGTCGTTTCGGTTATTCCATCTCATATAAGAAGATTTGGTTGGGCAAACAAAAGGCAATTGCCCAAGTATTCGGCGATTGGGAGAAGTCTTATCAGACTTTGCCTAGGTGGATGGAAGCAATGTGTGCCTATAATCCTGATACTGTTGTCAAGTGGAGGTGGAATCCTATACCAGGTAGCGATTAGACCGTAACATTTCTATCAGTACTTTGGGTGTTCGCAGCATCTATTCAGGGTTTTCCCTATTTTCCTCCTATTATATGTGTAGATGGGACACACTTGTATGGTAAGTACAAGGGAAAACTCCTTATTGCGACGTGCTTGGATGCAAATAGGCAAATATTTCCCCTTGCATTCGCTATTGTGCAAGAGGAAAGTTTGGACACATGGAATTGATTTATGTGTTGTCTTCATTTAATTACCGACAGGGATGACATTTGTCTTTTATCAAATAGGCATCTAGGGATCCTCGCTGCAGTGCATTGCAATCCCGATTGGCAACCATCACGTGCCTACCACCGATTTTGCTTTCGACACGTGGTCAGCAACTTCAGCACGAAAGTGCATAGTGTCAATCTTAAGCGAATGGCTGAGCGAGCGGGAAGGGAGCATCAGGTAAAAAAGTTCAACATATGGATGGAGAGGATATTCGATGAGGGTGGGGAACCCATGAAGACGTTTTTTGATCAGATTTGTCCTCATATGTGGACTCATTCCCACAACGGTGGCAGAAGGTATGGGAACATGACGACTAACCTCGTCGAATGTTTCAACGCCGTGCTGAAGGGCGCTCGTAGCCTCCCAATCACTGCCCTTGTGCAACTGACATTTTATCGCGTTGCACATTATTTCAACAGCGGACGGGAGGCTGCTCGTAACGCAATATCGGGAGGAAATGCATTCACTCCTCATATATTGCTAGCAATGGAAAGAAGGAAGTTGAAGGCGATCGGACATCGCGTGACGACGTTCAACCGGTCTAGGGGTACTTTTAGCATTACGACTGCGTAGTTGGGACCTCATAAAGGAAACAACGTGCAAACCCTGCGCATTCAGGATACGCACGAATGCTCGTGTGGGAAATGGCAAGCGTTGCACTTTCCATGCTCCCACCTTCTCGCTGCATGTGCGGAGACACGTCTGAATGCTATGCAGTACGTTGAGTCTTGTTGGAGCACCACCGAACACTATGCGACATATGCGGCGGAT
Source organism: Malania oleifera (assembly GCF_029873635.1). NCBI lineage: Eukaryota > Viridiplantae > Streptophyta > Magnoliopsida > Santalales > Ximeniaceae > Malania > Malania oleifera. Next base: position 80,623,614 of record NC_080425.1, read on the forward strand.
TTTCATTCGATTATGCACGAGGCGTACTAGCCAGCATCCTCGTTGCCGACTATACAGGCAAATCCAGCGTATGCTCGACATAAAGGTCGTCCTAGGAGCTCCCATATACACAATGAGATGGACGCAAGGGAAGGTAGGAAGAGGAGCACGTGTAGTATATGTCATCAAGAATGACATAATCGCACAAGGTGTCCGAGAAGGACCCAACTCGGCGATGCTGCTGGACCGTCGCGTTTATTTCGTATGCAGTTTGTGACTTATTCAGACCTTTCTTCTTTTGTATATAGTTTTTTTGATGCGGCGATGCATTTTTACAAGATTGATCCAGGGCCATCTGATTCGAGCATTTTGACGATGGGTGGAGGTTGATGCACCCCCTATGCTGCTTCGTTCACGTCCTGAGACATCGTATCAGTTCTCACCGCGTGCGCTCCGCATGGATGATGATGAGTATGTAGTACCTCTTGGCGGCGAGGGTCCGTATCCAGGACAACGGGAGAGGACACCTGATGTTGCTGACCAACAGGAAGAGGGTAGACGCAGACAGCACCACCACGACCCCGAAGACGACCTCGCTGTGGCACAGAGTAGTTTAGCATTATTTTCATTGCATTTGATTTGTATGTATATGATTGATTGTTTTGATTTCATTTGTATAGTATTGATTATTTTTTTATTCTTTTGTATATATCATTGATTATTTTTATTTCACTTGTATAATATTTGATTATTTTAATTTCATTTGAATAGTCATGTGTCTTGTGCACACTTCATACTCTTGAAGTTTTTTTATATAAATTTTCCAAATTAAATTGAGATGAATGAAATAACTTTTATTTAACTAAACAGTGAAAGATTCGACTTTTACTCCAAAGAATTAAATACTGCCAAATATAAAAAATGACACATAATTCGTATCGCTAAAATTTGCATGCCTAGTTAAGTTAATTCTTGAAATTGAATTATCTTTTACTGCAAAATTCATATCGCTAAAATTTGTATGGTATTTGGTTAATGGATTTTACTCTTGGCGATATATTTTGTGTCGTGGGCAGTCAAAGTAAGATTACTTGTGTATTAAAAAAAAAATAGCATAAATTTTTTTAAGCTAATTTTCCAATAATTTTCCAAGACATTGAAAACAAATTAGACATTTAAGTGTGTGTGGAAACTTAACAATTTTGTCCCAATCTCTTCCCCTCCATCCTTCAAAAAATTCTAACTTGATTTACCACTACATGCAAGAAATTATTATGTCACGCTTTAATTAGATTTAAAGTTGAAATTGAAGTGATAACTAAAGACTATTAAAAAAAAATCAAAACCGAACCGAACAAATCTATTAAACGAGTTTTGAATTTAGTTAAAATTAAAATTTTGAATTATATCGATTTTCAAATATTTTTTAACAATCCCATCCTTGATGACTCAGGGGTTGTAAATTGAATTTCTATTAAAATTGTTTCTACGCAATAGTCCACACTCTTCATGCATCTAATAATTGATTATTTTTTTTAAATCCTAATATAATTCCCTAATAAAATAAATTTTGAAGGTAACTTAATTAGGTTACATTTTTTAATTAATTACAAATCAGTACAACAGTCGTACAATGTTGTTCCATTTGAACATAGTCTAGAAGAGCTGCCTATTCATTTCACACATGACACAAGTTTTATGCTCTTGAAAATTAAAAAATTTTAAAAAGAAATAATAAATAAGAAAAATGTTTTGACTGCTACACTTTCAACAGGAAAAGAGTCCAATAGTTTAAACTCCTAATTTCAATTGGATTTTAAATTGATGAAGCACTCATGAATTTTTAAAGAATACCTTAAATTAATCCATATATTATATTCAGAAATATATAAATATATATATATATATATATATTATATAGTATTCATTAAAAAAATTGTATCATTATTACAGACAAAACTCGGGTCGAGTTTTTTTAACTTTAATAAAATTTATTTTTGAACTCACCGACTAGCTGGAATTTAACTTTAAAAAAAATCTCCAATTTTTAGATCATTTCTTAATTTATATTGTTATATAAAATAAATTAAAGTAAGTTCTAAATATAAATAATTCAAAAATAATTAATTAATTTTATGAAAAAATATATTATATATGCGTTTGCTCAACTACCACTAAATTAAAAAATATATTTTCAATTTTTAAAAATGTTCTAGTTCTTTTATTTTAGTATTCATTTTTTATTATTATCATATTGCTACATAAATATTACTTGCATAATAAAATTGATGTAATACAAAAATGCATATTTAACTCATAATATAGACAAATCTCGTAACTTGGTGCTACGAGATTTGTGCCACGCATCACCTTCCCGCTGGTTTCTCCCTTTAAATCTTGCAGTTTGGAGCTGCGAAATTTTCTCCCTCCGTGCCACGCGTCAACTTCCCGCTGGCTGCTCTCTTTAAATCTCGCAGTTTGGAGTTGCAAGATTTAGTTATCTCTTTGCCACGCGTCGTTTTTCCAGCGGCCCATCAATTTAAATTTTGCAGCATCAAGTTGCGAGATTACGCGAGCATTAGTTTGAGAAATTTTTTTCCAATCAGAGTATTATTTGATATTTTATTTATTTTTAATAATAAAATGGGAAAAAACTCGAAGAAGAAGGATAATATTTTCTGCCACCTGTGTGGTTGCGTAATGCATGGGAGCTGGCGTCCACATGCATGGACATAGGACGGATGAAATCTGAGACGTTCAATAGTTGACTCTGACTTTTCTAAGTTTTGACCTATGAAAAAGATTCCACTAATAATGCAGAAATTGATCAACCTTTCCGTTTCGGGAATAAAATATATACACATGCCAGCCAGGAAAGATGAGGATTTCCGAAATGCCCACATGGATGAGGAGGGACATGGTGGGTGGTTCTCATCTCAGATCTTCCAAATCATTCGATAAAAAGGATTCATCCTCTTCTTAAAAAAATAGGAGGTAGAACCAATAAAGATTTCTTTTTCGATCTCTGGAGTTGACGTTTAATTTTTTATTGATGAGGGGTCTCGATCCGCGTGGGGAGTTGATTTTATGGCACGTTATGCATCGTTGAACAATGAACAATGAGCTTTTTTTTTTTCAATTGAAATTTCTAATAACAATGATAATGATTAGAATTAGGTACAAGCATGAAATTATTTTTTTTTTAGTATAAATAACTCATTTCTTGGTTTTGGATTCCCTTAATCACTACAAACAAATTCATTTCCATCCTTTCAAAAAGGAATCAAATATTGTTCTTGTTCCTATATAATTCCTACGAAGACGACTAACGCCGGAGAAAGGCCGGGCGTGCGTTCAGAAACGGTGGGCAAGGAAGGTTAGGGAAAAGGAAGAAAATTAGGTTTTGAACTATATATGCTCTGATACCATGTTAAAATTTGGAGAAAAATAATTTTCTCTATTGATACTCAAATATTACAAGGATTACAAGGGTATATATATACATGAGATAATTGAAAAAAATGAAAAGTGTATTCTTGTCTAAGATGGAAAGTTAAGGATGTAAAAAATTACAATTTTATTGATTGGTTTGATATATTTTTTATTTTCTTTCTCACTTTATTTGATTATTAAATATGAAAAAGAAAAAAATTTTCTATTTTTATTTTCTTTTCTTAATACTTTCTCAATTTCAAACGGATCGGCAATCACAACCATGACTTGTTTGGCTAGAAATTTCAAGTGATTCTTTCAAAATGGAAATTTCCACATCATGCACAAAACCCAAAACCTCAAAAAGCCTTCATGTGATTTCCAATACCGCGTGGCTTCGGCCAGCATAGCCTAATGAATAAGGGGCTTAAACTTAATGGGAAGTCATTGAAATACAAGCCCTTTCTCATTTACAAAACTAAATCTCGAAATAGGAATCAATCCTAAATTTCAATTCCATTTAGACCACGATTCCATAGAGCATGCAACAATTTACTTCCAATGCCTTGCTAACTTTGAACTTCTTAATGGAAATAGGGTTTTTTTCTTTCGCATCTTTTGTCCATTTTCATCTTTTGGTCGCAAATGGTGCTCATTGCAAATGTAATTGTTTCAATAAACAATATCATGGTAATTTAGTAAACTGAAAATGCAAATATAAAAGAAGTGACTGTTAGGGTTTATGAAAAAGAACTGAACACGGAGGACCAGAAACAACTTTTATTGCTTAGTAAACAATGATTGTATTGCTCCTTTTAACCTTGATAATGGTATTATTATTCTTAGGGTTTGGAAAAGTAGGACATGTGTTGCTTGTAGCGCTATCCTTATTTGCAAGAAGCATCAAACATGATAGTCACAATTGGGATGATAATTTTTATTAATTATCAAACTAAAAATAATATTTTTTCACACATTTTCCTCTGTAATTCTTTTTTATGTTTCCTTTTTCTTTTCCTTTACATTTTCAAAATTTGGAATGAAGCCTCAATAATTTGGTGCTTGAATAAGATAAATTGAATGTGGCTAGCTCCACATTCTAAGTTGAAGTTACTAAAATAAGGTGTTTGTATTTAATTCACTAGCTTTAATGAAAAACATTCCTTAATATTTCCTATGATTAGAATTATCATCATAATGAAGCTATATAGAATATTTTGAAGGTTTTCTAAGAAATGTAGAGTAGATTGTCAAGGCTCCATGTATATGTATGTATGTACTTATAAAAAAATCAATGAATAAAATTTTGATCTTGTACATGATTAACGTTTAATTTGTATTAATTTTTTAATTTTACTAGAATAATTTTTTTTTTTTTGGTTTTTATGTTATTTGATGTAAAGATAAAATACAATAAAAAATAATTTTTTATTATTTTTATTTTCTTTATTTTCCTAAAAAAAATCATTAGGAAAAAACAAAAGAATTATAAAATGTTGAAATGTAATAAAATAGTGAATTTAATTTCAAATTTCTAACTGTCATACCCGTTTCCTTATTCATTTGATTGTTATAATTTTTTCAAAATAATTTAACAAAAAAATTGAAGAATAATTTGATAATATGCCTATAAAATTCCTAAGGTGAGGTTCCAACATCTCTCACCTTGGGAATTCTATTTTATTGTTAACTAGGATGTCATATGCATGACAAAGACCTCTATAAAAAATTATTCTTTGATTTTATAACCTTGTTTTGAGTATGAAAATAATCTGAGATATACTATTTTTCAAATAAGAACTATTTGAATATAAACATTATTTGTACATACAATTGCATTACTGACATAGGTATGCAAAAACTTTTGGATATTAATAACTTTAATCAAACGTTTTACGATACATTTCTAGTGATTAAAATTTAAGATTTTTATATTGAAGATTCGTGTTTAAATCTCAAGAGGAGACTAGAGATGGGCTATTTTCGGCTCGGTATATAGTCTAAACCCTACTACTACTACTACTACTACTACTACTTGGATGTTATCCTCGTTAGCCTTGATGGCTTCATAATCATATTTAATGTGTTTTGATGATATTAACCTATTTGTGGTTTTTAGTATATCCTATCTTTGCAGATCATGTTTAGTACATGTACAAGTGATAAATACATGAACTACTAGATTAAAGGCAAAGATCGGACTGAGTAGACGTTCGAATAGGAAAGATCAGAAGGACACTCACTCGGAAGAACTCAAATACATCCAACGAAACTAATGTAGAATCATATGTATTATATGTAATGAGGAGTGTTTGATGTTGTATTCATTGTAACTTTTGCAGTTTTGTTTCACGCATGATTTTTGAGCAAAAGTTAAGCAAAATGCATACGCATACTAGGACACATGAGTTTATAGGATTTCACCAAGTCACAAACTCAACAATCATAGTTTTGAAAGATAAGACAAATAGTTTGACAAAAGAATCCTATACTCAAAATATGTTTTCATAAGGAACAAGTTTTTAACATTTTGGTATTGTGAACTTTTATATAATGGTTCCGGTTGATTCAAAACTATTTTTATGTACCTAAAGATTCAATTAAATCAAGTATATTTTCATAAGGACAAGTTTTAAATCTTATTAGTATTATAATCTTGTACAGACTTGGTCCTGGTTAGGTTTAAAATTTCAGTTATGCACCTATCAAAATTTTTGAACACTTTTTGGTATTTGTGGCATAACTTTTATTAGAAAAGTCCAAAAATGACCATCTTAGTATCTATGGAAAGCTAAGAAAAAATTCCACAACTTTCATGTTGATGACTTTTTTAAGTTTGGGGTAATCATTGACAGTTTGGGGTGATTCGTCGACGATTTCAGCCAGAATGTGAATGTTCAATGAATTGGGGCAAATAGTCGACAAATCGGGTCAAATAGTCGACGATTTGTGTCGGGATTCAAGTCCCAACGGTTATAAACAACTAGTTTTCAGAGAAAACAATTATTTTACTTACCTAACAACCATAAAAGGGCTAGTAGCCCATTTTGCTTATAAATACAAGTCCAAAGACTTGTTTTACACATTGATTTAGTAGTTCATATATCATTCCTAAGCACACCACATTTTATGTCACGACTTGCTCATTTTTCACATATTTTTTTTTTAAATAATAATATCAACGTCATACATTCCAGCTCAGTAGGTCACCATCCACCTGGACCCGTGGGTACCAGGGATATATCAGAATATATAGCAGAAGCTTAAGTAGCAGAAAACATATAATCATATACATCTCATCATAACATGCATTACAACACCAGAGTTACTACAATCACTGTATCTCAGTATATACATCCCAAATATCATATCTAGGGACATTCTCCGCAAAATCTAACCGTCCTTACAAAAATTTACCCTTCAAAAAGGGCAGATAAACAATATTATATCAGTGGGGCTTTTTCCCGCTCTCCTATCTGGGACTCCTGAAAAGTTAATAAAATTTAAGGGTGAGACACCTCTCAGTAAGGGAAATAAACTAATATCAATGTATGGTAACATGAGTATTCTGTGTTCTACATATACCATACATAACGCAATGAGTACTATTTCGTCAAATCTGGAAAACATATATCTATCAACACATGACAGAACATATTGCATTTTCATAAATATATCTCATCTCATACAATAATAATATCACAAAAACATTCCTGGTAGGTTAGCTGACTGTTGTCATGTATTACCCTCACATGATTGGGTTGTGTGGCCTGAAGGCGGGACCTGACAATGGTTGGCCAACCACTGCCAAGTCAAACATATAGTTTGTAAGTCTGATGGGTCTGCCAGACCTAGTTCATACACCAGGGGCGATCATCATACTTCTTATAAACCACATCGACCATTCAATCTCACACTACTCCGTACAGCGGCGTTAACACAAAGATCATGATCACGAAGACCATGGACACACAGCAACGGTACCGTGCAAGTGCTAGCCTAGACCAAGCCAACCAGGTTCTGATATCATATAACATATACTAAAATCGTGATACATAGATATCTTATATCATTTATTTTCACATCAATCATATCATTTTGCATATATACGTGTATCATGAAAATCATTGGCCCGTACGCCGGCAAACATATCATAGCATAGCCTATACGCTGGCAAATCACAGTCATATAGCACGGCCCGTACGCTGGAAAAACATAGCACAACCCTTACGCTGGCAAATCATAGTCACATAGCACGGCCCGTACGTAGGCAAAACATAACACAGCCCGGACGCTGGCAAATTACAGTCACATAGCATGACCCGCACGCCGGCAAAACATAGCACAGCCCGTACGCTGGCAAATCATAGTCACATAGCACGGCCCGTATGCTAGCAAAACATATAAAAATCTCGGTCCATACGTTGGTTTTCCACCATAAAAATCCATATCACAAACACATTTCTAGAAACAGTATCTCATAACATTTTATACTCATGCCACACTAACAGATTTTCACATATTCAACATACCATCATTTCCACAGTAGTTTCCAAATATAAATTATATATATATATATATATATATATATAAATACATGCATTTTCTCAAAACAAAACTAGCTTAGTTTATCCCCTTATCTGACTACTGAGAAAGCCCCCAAAACAATCTAGTCTAACCCTTGTAGGATTTCCTGATCAATACCCTAAAACTTGAAACTCCCAGTATTAAACTTTTGTATTTTCATGCGTACATCATTTCTTATAACTACCATAAGATCAAATTTGGTTTAAAAAACCTTACCTCAACTTAGAGATGATTCCTAACTTCGTTTCCCCAACGATTCGCTCCGGCAAACTCGTAGAGAACTTAGCTAGGAGCGTCGTGGTAGCCTCAAATCTTCGATCCAACGACTGGAGGGGCCAAAAACGAAGAGATAAGGGAGAGAGAGAGAGAGAGAGAGAGAGAGAGAGAGAGAGAGAGAGAGAGAGAGAGAGAGAGAGAGAGAGAGAGAGAGAGAGAGGAGGGATAGAGATTTCTTAAGAATGAAGTAATTTCTGGATTTTTCCATACTTATAGAACAGGATTCGTCGACGAGTCCGTCTTTCGTCGACGAAATTCAGTCGACTCAAACCCTCTCTCGGTATTTCTTCGTCGATGAGTCCCCTGTATTCGTCGACGAATTCTCTTAAGCCTTCGGCGACGAATCCCCTGTATTCGTCGACGAAGCCTTGCTGATCCCCTTACCGTTAGTCCTTCCAAAGTTCAATGTCATCGAAAAATTCTTTATAATTTAAATACCATTTTTATTTGGGTCGTTACATTTTAGTTCATATTTCAAGTGCTCAACTTCTCTCTTGCTCCTTAACTTTGTTGTTAATCATTAGTTTGAGAGAGTTGTGTGAGGTTTTGGTTGTATTAATTATCAGCTCATTCAAGGAACATTTGTTTTGTATTCCATCTTCAAGTTGTAAAAGGTTCTTGGTGAATTGGATCGCAAAGGGTTCTTGGTGAACCGTGGTTGAAGGTTCTTGGTGGACCGATTTGCAAAGCTTCTTGGTGAACCTTGCGGCTCTTGGTGAGCATTGAGGCATATGTTCCCGTGTTGTAAGGCTTCTCTGCCGATGAAGGAGTTTGTTAGTGTATTGTGGAATCCTTGTGTTTGTCTCAAAGCGTGGACATAGGTTTGGTGCTGAACCACGTTAAAATACCGGTGTTAAGCTTCTCTACTCTTTACTCTTCATTTCATATCTTGTGCATGATTTACACTTCATATATTGTGATATAATTGCTTGCATCTTGCCAAGATTATTATTATTATTTTTTTTTGTAGAGAAAAGCTAAAATACACGAAAGAGTCCATTCACCCCCCCCTCTTAACTCTACACCTAGGCCGACAAGTGGTATCAGAGCGAGATGCTTATTTTTTCAGAGTAAAATCTAGAGCAAAAAGATCAAATGGCATATATGGTGCAGACAACCTCTTCCCTAGGATGATCCATTTATCAACCACCCATGCTAGAAAACTCACTTCTAGCAGGCAAGATCCACTTCACCCGATCACTCCAAAAGTCCAAATATATGATATGATAAAAGAAGTCACCAATTACTTTTGCACCTACCTCTATGAAAGAAAAAAAAAAAAACTTTTCCTCTTATCTTCATTCTTAACCGTTCTTTTAGCTCTTTATACTTTTTCATAACTTAAACTCCAATCAACATATCCCCTTTATTTATTTACAATACACACCATATGTATTGTACTCACATCAATAACAAATCACATTAACATAACTATTTTAAAAATAAATTATGCGTCACAATTACATGCGAACATGGATTTTTTAAAAGAAAAAAAAATCTTGAAAGCCTATTTATTTATTTATTTTTAAGAAGTTGAAGCATCATGTGAAGCAATTAAAGGAAAAGATAGAAGGGAATGTTAAGGTGCAATGAACAATAAAAATGTAAGTGTGGAAAGGAGGAGGCTGGGCCCCAAATAGAGCCCAACAGATAGAAAAATATTTTGTATTGCCCTATTTTAAAGGGTAAGTGTGTTAAGGGGAATATATTTTTGGAGTAAATGAAACTAGAGTGATGTGTAAATATGTATATATGGTTTGGAAATACTGAATTCTGCTATTGTGAATATGGATGTATAACTTTATGTTTTCCACTACATAAGTGTGTTGATTTATGTACAGGGATACCTTAGTGTCATCTGGGCCCTGAGATGTTATAGCAGGTATTACAGGGGTATCAAAATAATATATATATGGTGAAATTTTTGGCTTATTACATGCAGCCCCCTCCAGGGTTTTTTCATCCTCCTGGTAAGGTCCGTCGTCTCTACCGTGCTTTATATGGGCTTAAGCAAGCTCCCTGTGCTTGGTTTGCCAAGTTCAGTTCCAGTGTTGCACAATTTGGGTTTGCTTCTAACCCTTATGATTCAACCCTTTTTATCCGTCACACTGCTACTGACATCACTATTCTACTATTTTATGTTGATGATATGATCATTACTGGTAATGATACTTCTGGTATTCATGAGCTTAAGCAATTTCTGTGTCAGCAGTTTGAGATGAAAGATCTCGGTTCTCTTTGCTACTTCCTTGGCTTGGAAGTGTCCCCTACCTCTGATGGCTACTCTTTGGCCCAAGCCAAATATGCTTATGATCTTCTCACATATGTTGGTCTCACAGATTGTAAGATAATTGATAGTCCGGTGGAACCCAACGTCAAACTCCGTCCTACTAATGGGGAGCTCCTTCCCGATGCCACTCGTTACTAACAGCTTGTTGGGAGCTTGATTTATCTCATTGTCACTAGATCAGACATTGCCTATGTAGTGCACCTTGTTAGCTAGTTTATGATGGCTCCTCGTTTTGTTCACTATGCAGCTGTTCTTCGCATCTTACGATATGTGAAGGGAACATTATTTGATGGTTTTTTTTTTCTCTCTCACTCATCCTTGACGTTGCAAGTTTATTCAGATGCTAATTGGGTAGGGGACCCTACTGATCATCGGTTTACCACTGGTTTTCTTTTTCTATTTGGTGACTCTCTTATCTTTTTGCAGAGCAAAAAACAGACTGTTGTTGCTCGCTCTAGCACTGAGGTTGAGTATCGGGCTCTTACCGATACTACTTCTGAGCTTCTTTGGTTTCGTTGGCTTGTCCAAGATATGGGCGTTCCTCAGCCCTCGAGCACTCCGCTTTACTGTGATAATCATAGTGCTGTCCAGATCGCTCACAACAATATCTTTCATGAACGCACCAAACACATCGAGATCGATTGTTATTTCGTGCGTCATCATTTTCAAGAAGGGACACTTCACCTCCTGTAAGTTCTTTCGGCTGGTCAGTTGGCTGATATCTTCACAAAGGTTCATCCACTTGATCGCCATCGTGCTTTAGTATGTAAATTTCAGTTGACATCTTCAATACCACCTTAAGTTTAAGGGAGGATGTTAACATAACTTCCTAAATTACCCTTGTAGTCTGCCTTAGGATGGCCCTTGTACAGTTTTTGTACAGTTTTATTATAATCTAGAGTTTCTTAGTTTTAACACCCTTGTTTTCCTTGGCTGCTATCTGGAGAAACATATTCAGTTTCCTTTTTCCCTTTCTTGTTCAGTCAACCACCATCTCCAACTATGGCTGATGCTCTTGTTTCTGCAGTGCTGGGGCAGTTGGTTTCAGTCATGCAGCAGGAGATGGAAAATGAAGTGAGGCTGGTTGTGGGCGTCGAAGAGCAGGTCCAAAGGCTCACCTCCACTCTCGAGGCCATCGGAGCCGTTCTCACAGATGCCGAGAAGAGACAAGTCCATGAAGAAGGGGTGAGACTCTGGCTAGAGAAGCTCAAGGACGTAGCCTACGATGCGGAGGACGTGTTGGATGAGTGGAGGACTGCGATTCTCCAATTACAACTTGGTGAAAAAGCTGAAACTGCTCCAAATATTCCCAGGAAGAAGATATGCTGCAAAATTCCTTCCCCTGGTTTTTGTTTCAGTCGGGTTGTTCTGCGTCGTGACATAGCCCTCAAGATCAAAGACATAAATGGTAGGCTGGATGCCATTTCTAAAGGGAAAGATAGGTACAGTTTCATCCCTAAATCCACAAGGGCTGTCGCTGAAGAACCCGCGCGACCGAGATCTGCATCTTTTGTCGATGTATCGAGAATAAAAGGTCGAGATCTAGACAAGGACGTTATAGTGGGGAAGTTGTTGGGTGAGAGCAGTCAGGAAGATAAGGGTCTCCAACTCATTTCCTTGGTGGGCATGGGAGGGATGGGGAAGACGACTCTTGCTCAATTAGCCTACAATGATAAGGCAGTGATAAGTCATTTTAAGAAGAGGATTTGGGTGTGCGTGTCAGATCCCTTTGATGAGGTAAGGATTGCTCATGCAATTCTTAAGGCTCTGGACGAAGAGAGTGACTTGAAAGTGGGTTATGCTAGTTCTCTTGACTGGGAAGGTTTGCCACAGCGCATTCACAAATCTATCATGGGAAAGAGGTTTCTTCTTGTGCTAGATGATGTGTGGACTGAGGACTACAGGAAGTGGGAACCACTGGAACACTCTCTCAGCAATGGCGGCCGGGGTAGTAGAATCTTGGTGACTACACGCAGCGAGAGGGTTGCGAAGATGATGGGAAGCTCCTGTGTGCATTCCTTGAAGGCATTGTCGGACGAGGAGTGTTGGTTGGTGTTTAGTCAGATAGTATTCTTCGGGAGGAGTAAGAAGGATTCTGAGAAACTAGAAAAAATTGGGAGGGAAATAGCAAACAAGTGCAAGGGCTTGCCACTTGCTGCAAAGACTTTGGGAAGTCTCATGCGCTTGAAAGACAATAGAGAAGATTGGCAGCATGTTTTGGGCAGTAAAATATGGCAGCTGGAAGTTGTTGAAAAACATCTTTCCCCTGCTTTGCTGTTGAGTTATGATGATTTGTCTCCTGCAATGAAACGTTGCTTCTCATATTGTGCCATCTTTCTGAAAGATTGCGAGATTGAGAGGGACAATTTGATTCAACTGTGGATGGCACAAGGTTTTCTTGGCACGGAAGGAAGTTTGGAGATGGAGAGAACTGGCAAAGATTACTTCCAAAACTTGGCAATGCGCTCTTTCTTCCAGGATTTTAAAAAAGATTCGTCTGGCAGAATAATCTCATGCAAGATGCACGATATAGTGCATGACTTCGCTCGGTTCCTTACGAAGAATGAATGTGTTCTTGTGGATGCCAACAGCAAAGAACAGCTCAAGATGGACTTGTCTTGTGGAAAAGCCCGTCATTTAACGGTAGAATGTGAAGCAATGGCCCCATTTCGTTCCACCATTTACAACACCAAAAATCTACGCACCCTCTTGCTAACCTTCTCAAGAATGTTCATAGCCCCATGTGATCCGTTTGATCATATGGCATTTGTTCGGGCATTAGATTTGAGTGGTAATGCAATTGAAGTTCCACTCGAAGTAGGGAGATTGATACATTTGAGGTACCTTAACTTATCCAATAATTCGTTTGAAGATTTGCCAGAAACATTATGCAACTTGTGTAATTTGCAAACCTTGAACCTCAATTGGTGTCCCGATCTGAAAAAGCTACCTCAAGGAATTGGGAAACTAATTAATTTGAGACATCTTCTGATTTTGAAAACTGAAAGTCTAAGAGTGTTGCCGAAAGGCATCGGTGGGTTAATCTCCCTTCGGACATTAGAAGGTTTCTGTGTCGGTTCTGGTGATGATAGTGAAGCATGTAAGATTGGATATCTGAGAAATCTGAACAACCTTCGAGGGAGCCTTAAAATAAGTGGGTTGAAAAATGTGGTAAAAGCATGGGAAGCTGAGAAAGCAGAAATGAAAAAGAAGAATGGCCTCCACTATTTGAAATTGAAATTCTCTGGAGAGGGTGAGGATGAAATTAAGGATTATGAGGTACTTAAAGCCTTACAGCCACCCCCAGACTTGGAATGTTTAGTGATATCTTTTTATGGAGGCACCCGGATACCCAACTGGATTACCTCATTGACTAACCTGCGAGGACTTAACATCAAAGGCTGTAAGAACTGTGCGTGTTTGCCTCCTCTCGGGATATTGCCATCACTTGAATTACTTATTATACAGGGCATGGCTATTTTGAAGAAGGTGGGTCTTGAGTTTTTAGGAATACAGATTGATGATGATGACAGACAAGAGAAAGGTGCTGACAGCACAATTGTGTTTCCGAAGTTGAAGGAACTCGTCTTTAGTGGCATGGACGAATGGGAAGAGTGGGATGTGGGAACAAGATTGGGCAAAGGAATAGATATGAAGGTAATGCCATGTCTTACGTCACTAGGAATTGAAGACTGTCCCAAGCTAAAGGCGCTGCCGCAGTACCTTCAGATGACCACACTAAAGGAATTGGAGATTAGGCGGTGCCCTATTTTGGAAAAACACAACCTCGAAGAGCCAAGTTCTGAACTATAACTACTCTTGACAAAGCCAACAGTTATGGCTTGGTGTCACGAGATAGGCTTGTTCAGGGCATTATACTTATCTGTGACTGCTTACCTTGTGTGTTTGAGATGAGTTTCTATCATGTAAATACTAGTGTAAGATTATTTTTCAGTATTTATTTCATTGTAAGCCAAATAAGGTAGTATGACTCCTCGATCACTTTGATGTTTCCTGGTGCCAAAGTGAGAATAACCCAGAAAGCTCTTTAGGGGAGGGTGAGTGTTCATCAATCATTGTAAAACTCACTAGCAATTGTCAACGTGTTTAGCCTACTTGCCTCCCTCGCTAAGTACACCATGTCAACGGAGGATTTGTTAATGAATTACGTTTGCTTCAATGTTTATTACTTGCTTGCCACGACTTTCATGAATTAATTACTGTTTCCGCTGCTATTTGAATGAATGTTAATGAAAGTGCGTTGTGGATGAATGTTGGTAAACGATAGGTTGGCTAGTTAAGTAAGAGTGCTTTAGCTAGCGCCGCACGGCCCTTCACAAGGGTGTGAAAATAGTCGGACTGTGACACTTGGTATCAAAGCCAAGGCTCAGTTGTTATGAGAATTCAGTTACCTTCGTTGTGGGATTTGGGAAGCTTTGGTAAGTGACCATGACACCAAACAATGCTAAAAGACTTAGTGCACTGGAAGCATAGGTTGAAGAGACAACCAACAACATGGCCAACGAGATGGCCCAACTGAGGGGACTTGTTGATGAAGTGATGGGATCACAGTAGCATCAAGCAAGTTTGACAAATAAAATGTTAGAGGACTTTCACCACACTGTGGAAACTTTGCAGGCCTAGATGGTTGATCTGGATGTAAAGGTGAATTTGATGGTTCTTGCTATGGGGAATTCCAACACTTCGGGAGTTAGTAAGACCAAGGTACCTGAACCCAGGACGTATGGGGGTGCCCGTGATGTTGAGGAGTTAGAGAACTTCTTGTTTGATATGAAACAGTATTTTCGCGCTGTGAGGATGGCCTCAAAACCGATGAAAGTGGACACTACAATCATGTACTTGGTGGGTGATGCCAAACTGTGGTGGCGTGCTAAGTACAATGACATTGAAAATGGAAACTGTGTAATTGATAGTTGGGCAGACTTGAAGAGAGAGCTCAAGGCCCAATTCTTTCCTGAAAATGTTGAGTACAATGCAAAGAAAAAGCTGAGAGACCTCAAGCATACTAGGTCGATCAGGGAATATGTGAAACAATTTTCTGCTTTGATGTTGGATATCTAGGATATGTCGGAGAAGGACAAGTTGTTCTATTTTCTAGAGGGGATGAAGCCGTGGGCAAGGACTGAACTTCATAGACAAAGAGTTCAAGACTTGTCTACCGCACAAGCTACTGCAGAACACTTGATTGACTACGCTGGGGAGAATGCCACTTCGTCCAAAGGATCTGGCGGAGAAGGAAGCCATGGAAAGTCTTTCAAGAAAGGCAAACCCAAGAGTGGGGGAGCCGACTATAAAACATCAACTTCAAAGGAAGCTTCGTCGTCTCGAGGGTTCAACACACCTAAGGGAAAGGGTAAACTTGAGTGTTTCTTGTGTCGAGGTCCTCATAGAGTTTTTGAGTGCCCTCACAAGGCATCACTTAATGTTTTACAAGCTTCCATTGCCGAACAAGCACTGGAAGACGATGGGGAAGAAGATGAGACCCCGAGGATGGGTGTTGTAGTGACCCGAAGAATAATAGCATTTTAATAATAATAAGAGGGAGAGAAATAGAAACAGAAATAGAAGGAGGCCGTAGACTTCGTCGACGAATGCTCCACGTTCATTGACGACATTGCATTTTGGAGAATAAAATAATTTTAAGGGGATTGCCAGGCTTCGTCGACGAACACAGGGTTTCATTGATGACGGTTTAAAGAATTTCGTCGATGAACACTGGGTTTCGTCGACGAGAAAATCCCGAGAGACAGATATGGGCTGCTTTGAATTTCATCGACGAATATAGTGTTTCGTCGGCGAATTTAATACAAGATTCGTCAACGAGGTGATGTGTCTTGTCGACGAATCTGGCAGTATAAATGGAGGGAAACCAGGATATTTTGTCATTTTCAGCGCCTCTCTCTCTTTCTCTCCTCTCTCTCTCTCTCTCTCTACGTCACTCTCTCCATTCTCTCTTTGATTTCGGCCCCGCCAGTCACTGGATCGACGATCCGAAGCTACCACGACGCTCTTGGCGGAGTTCTTTACAAGTCTGCTGGAGCAGATCGTCAGGAAAATAGAGTTGGATTTCATCCCAAATTCAGGGTAAGGTCTTTTAGTCTCTTTTTGGCCTCATGTCAGTTATAGGAAATGATATAGGCAGAAAAATGCTGATATTTTGTTTTGGCGAATATGGTTTTCAGGGAGTTGTGTAGGAGGCCTGTGGGAGTTAGGCTAGTATTCCATAGGGGCTTCCTAGTAGTTAGGTAAGGGAAATATGCTATGTTAGGTATTTCTTAAAATATTATACAATTTATTTAATTATGAAAATTATGTATTTAGTATAGTGTGGTTTGTGAATATGAATATAGTACGGGGATATGTTTTTACGGATTTAGTTTCATGATTTTATGAATTTAAGTATTATGATTATGTAAATTTCAGTACCATAATTTTATGGATTTTAGTACCATGATTATACAAATCTCAGTACCATGATTACATGAATATCAGTATTATGATTATACAGTTTCTATGTTATGATTATTTAGTTCTCAGTATTACGATGTATGAATTATAGTACAGTTTATGCAGCATTATGGTTATTATGATTACTTCAAAATCATGGTAAATCAAATAGATATGTATAAAAATATATTATATGATATTAGACCCTATTGGACTTGCAGCTACAGAGCACGGTACCGTTGCTACAGATACTATGTTACTTTATGAGTGCAACCACCTATTTAGATAATACGTGGTGAGGTCGATCACCTAAGCCCTTGAAGAGGTTAGGCTCTCCATCCAGATATGGTTTGAGGTGGGTAGATCGACCGATGGAGTATAGTGATTTATTCCTGGTTGGCTAGTTAGGGTAAATCCCGCCTACGGGCCGCACAACCCTGTCATGAGGGGGTAAGTCATGACACACAGATAGCCATAGGGAACATTTTCAATTATTATTACGTATGTATAGATTTGCAGAAATAGGGAACATACTTACTTATGCTAGAAGTATTTTGAATAATAAA
This sequence comes from Malania oleifera, assembly GCF_029873635.1. Lineage (NCBI taxonomy): Eukaryota > Viridiplantae > Streptophyta > Magnoliopsida > Santalales > Ximeniaceae > Malania > Malania oleifera. The sequence continues at coordinate 80,641,212 of NC_080425.1, forward strand.
CTCCAATATTGACATGTTAAGCAACAGGGACAGGGGTGGTGTACTTTATCACTTGTACCATATTTATATACTCAGTTGTACATGTTTAATTGAAAACAGATTTTCATGATATAGTAACTCATTTGCCACACACTAGTAATAGCATATTTCTTCTTATTGAGCGTTGACTCATCCCAGTGTTGCAACATTTTTTAGGTGATCCAGGTAGGCAAGCAGACTAGGCTCGCAGGTAGAGGGGCGTTAGTGGTGCCCTATTAGAGAGTGAGTATATTTTTGGAGATATTTTGTATTGCCCTAGCTAGCTGAGGGTATTTTGGGAAAATAGTGAAATGTGTATATTTTGGGGGAAACACGTAGTATTCTGGTATTGTGTGGTACTGTATATATATGTTCAAATGATAATGTCTATGTGATTTATGCTTCTCGCTGCTTAGGTTTATGATTGGGATTTCCCAGTATGGTATCAGAGCATGTAGATTATCATAGTGTATATATATAAAATCAGTTAATTAAGCAGGTCATTACAGGTGCAATGCGGTAGGTGAGCGCATTGGAAAAGCAGGCGAAAGCCCCAAATGTTACACGAGCCAAAGGGCTAATGTTTGTGGACTTAAGAATCAATGGGAAGAGCACCCGCGCTATGGTGGATACCAGGGCTACCTATAACTTTGTTTCCCAACCAGAAGCTTGGAGACTCAACTTATCCTTAGAAAGGGATACAGGACACATGAAAGAAGTTAATTCTGTAGCCTAGCCTACTCTGGGAGTAGCCAAGCAAGTTACTGTGAAGCTTGGGCAGTGGGAAGGTCATGTGAATTTCATAGCAGTGCCATTATATGACTTTCCAATCAATTTGGGAATGAAGTTCCTAAGGGGAACGAAGGCAGTGCTAATGCCTTCGGGTGGTTCCTTATGTCTGATGGGAGATCACCCGTGTATGGTGCAAGCTGTTGCTGTGAAAGGAGATGATGGGAAGTTTCTTTCAGCCATGCAACTCAAAAAAGGTTTGAGGAAGGGAGAGCAGACATATCTAGCCACAGTGGTGGTAAATGAAGAAGTAGGCAAAGAGCTGGTGCCTACGACCATCCAAGCGGTGTTGGATGAGTACAAGGAGGTGATGCCGGATAAGTTGCCTTACGAATTACCTCCACTACGGGGTGTGGAGCATGAGATCGAGTTGTTTCCAAGAGTGAAACCACCTGCAAAAGGGCCATATCGGATGGCGCCTCCAGAGTTAGTAGAATTAAGGAAGCAACTTGATGAATTATTGGAAGCGGGATATGTTCGCCCTTCCAAAGCACCATTTGGGGCATCAGTGCTGTTTCAAAAGGAACATGATGGGAGCTTGCGGATGTGTGTAGACTACCGCGCGCTCAACAAGGTGACAGTGCGCAACAAGTATCTTATTCCGTTGATTGTTGATTTATTGGATCAGTTGAGTCACGCCGAGTACGTCACTAAACTTGACTTGAGGTATTAGGTGAGAATTGCTAATGGGGATGAGCCGAAGACTACTTGTGTGACATGGTATGGGGCATATGAATTCTTGGTGATGCCATTCGGGTTAACGAATGCTTTTGCAACATTCTGTACCTTGATGAACTAGGTTTTCCGTGAGTACCTTGACAAGTTTGTTGTGGTGTATCTGGATGATATTGTTGTCTACAGATCCACTCTAGAGGAACATAAAGAGCTTCTACGGAAGGTGTTCGATAGGTTGCAGGGGAACAATCTATATGTGAAGAAAGAGAAGTGCTCTTTCGCTCAGCGGAGCATCAAATTCCTTGGTTATGTGATTGAACAAGGTCATATCAGAATGGATATAGAGAAGGTAAAGGCAATTCAAGAATGGAAGATCCCAACGACAGTGAAAGAGTTGTGTTCCTTTCTTGGCCTTGCCAACTACTACAGGAAGTTCGTAGAGGGGTATTCACGGAGAACGGCCCCTATGACAGAACTACTAAAGAAGGGTCATGGGTGGAACTGGATAGAGGAGTGCAAGGGAGCCTTTGATGACTTGAAGGATGCCATGATGAGAGATCCGGTATTGGCTCTTCTGGATGTCATGAAACCCTTTGAGGTACAGACAGATGCATCAGACTTCGCTCTTGGAGGAGTCTTGGTACAGGAGGGGCACCATGTTGCATACGAAAGCCGTAAGCTTAGTGAAGCAGAGCGGAAGTACACAACTCAAGAGAAGGAGATGCTAGCGGTGATACATTGTCTCCGTGAGTGGAGGCATTACTTACTTGGGTCAAGGTTTGTGGTGTAAACAGATAACTCAGGTGTTAGTCATTTCTTCACATAGCCAAAGCTGACACCCAAGTAGGGCCGATGGCAAGAATTCTTGGCAGAATTTGATTTTTCATTTGAGCACAAGGTGGGGCAATTGAACCAAGTCGCAGATGCATTGAGTAGAAAGGCCGAACTGGCGGCCTTACAAATGGTAACACATCTGACTTTAAGTACTGTTACCATAACGATGTGGGAGCGCATCAAGGATAACTTAGCCAAAGATCTAGTTACGCAGAACTTAATGAAACTTACTAAAGAAGGGAAGTCACGGCAGTTCTGGATGGAAGATGGATTACTGATGACCCATGGTAACCGACTCTTTGTGCCATAAGCAGGTGATCTGAGGAAGACATTGCTGAAGGAATGTCATGATACCATGTGGGCCGGACATCCAGGATGGCAGCACACTTTGGCCCTACTGAAGCGGGGGTACTATTGGCCACACATGCATGACGATGTGGTTGATTATACCCGAACTTGTCTCATTTGCCAACAAGACAAGGTGGAGCGGAGGAAAATTGCAGGGCTGTTGGAGCCCCTACCAGTACCGTCCAAACCGTGGGAAACTGTCTCATTGGACTTCATCACCAACCTGCCCAGAGTGGGAGACGTAGGGTCTATACTTGTTATTATAGACAGGTTTTCGAAGTATGCTACATTCATAGTCGCACCGAAGTACTATTCGGCAGAGGAAACAACACAATTGTTTTTTAAGAACATTGTAAAATATTGGGGTGTTCCCCACGACATTGTCAATGACTGAGACTCAAGATTCATCGACAACTTTTGGATAAAACTTTTCAGAATCCTCGGTTCACAACTGGAAATTTTTTCGAGTTATCACCGACAAACAGATGGATAGACGGAGAGATTCAATGGGCTACTTGAAGAGTACTTGCGCCACTTTGTCAATGCCAACCAAAAGAATTGGGTGCAACTATTTGATGTGGCTCAGTTCTGTTTCAATGCCCAAAAGAGCTCCACTACCAACAAGAGTCCTTTTGAGCTTGTTACAGGCCAGCAACCGCTGTTTCCTCACATAATGGATGAGCCGTACAGAGGAAAGAGTCCCAGGGCGTACGTCTTTACTAAAGAATGGAGACAACATGCTGAGATTGCCCAAGCCTACTTAGAGAAAGCTACTAAGCGGATGAAGAAGTGGAAAGATCAGGGGAGAGGACTGCAGCACTTCAACGTAGGTGACTTGGTGCTTGTTAAGCTCAATCCTGAATAGGTCAGGTCATTACGAGGACGAGATAGGAGACTACTTCGTAAATATGAAGGACCAGTCCCCATCTTGGCCAAAGTCGGGAAGGTCTCCCACAAAATCGACCCTCCGACTTGGATGAAAGTGCATCCTATGTTTCACATTAGCTGCCTCAAGCTGTACAATGCCGACACCGACGATCTGAGTAGAAATCAGTCAGCCAGAGCAGAAGTGGGTATAGTTCAACCTGACAGACGTGAAGTTGAAGATATCCTTGCAGACAGAGAGTTCCCATCCTTAAGGAAGAAGCGGTAGGAATTCTTAGTGAAGTGGAAAGGCCTTGGTGACAAAGAAACTAGCTGGGTTTCCGCGGAAGATATGCAACCGTTCGTAGACGAAGTCGAAGTGTACCTAGCGTCAAAGTCTACGAGGACGTTGACCGCATAAGTATGGGAGAATGTCCTGAGCTAAGCTTGTTCAGGGCATTATACTTGCATGTGCAGCTTGCCTCGTGTGTTTGGGATGGGTTTCCATCATGTAAATACTAGTGTAGGGTTATTTTTCAGTATTTTTTTCATTGTAAGCCAAATAAGGCAACATGACTCCTCGGTCACTTTGATGTTTCCTGGTGCCAGAGTGAGAATAGCCCAAAAAGCTCTTTAGGGGAGGGTGAATGTTCATCAATCATTGTAAAACTCACTAGCAATTTTCAACGTGCTTAGCCTACTTGCCTCCCTCGCTAAGTACACCATGTCAACGGAGGATTTGTTAATGAATTACATTTGCTTCAATGTTTACTGCTTGCTTGCCATGACTTTCTTGAATTGATTACTGTTTCCGCTGCTATTTGAATGAATGTTAATGAAAGTGATTCGTGGATGAATGTTGGTAAACGATAGACTGGCTAGTTAAGTAAGAGTGCTTTAGCTAGCGCCGCACGGCCCTTCACAAGGGTGTGAAAATAGTCGGACCGTGACACTTGGCTATGAGTACTGTTGTGGTCCATCATCGAAACTAGTCATTGAAGCAGTGCAACAATTGGTTTCTGGGCTTTGGAAATTGTCAATTTCTTCAGGATAAAGGTTCCTTATTTAGTTCTGATCATTTACATCACAGAAGCGTAAGGGCATTTGGCGTTTTAAATTCCATGAAAACTAAATTGTATAAACAGTATTTAGTTTTCCCGAGCAGTAGTGTTTGAATTTCCTATCAAGAGGGGCATTGTATGTCAAGAAATGGAAATGATATTTTTCCAAGATTTTTAATTGTGATCCTTAATTGCAAACTTCAAGTAGTTGCTAAAAAAACACGATTTTCTTTGTTGTAAAAAACAATGAAGCTAATGTTTTGCAGTATCATTCACCATGAGCCATTGACGGTGAACTCTACACTCCTCAAGTTATAGAGAATGGTGGACTGACGGACAGTTTATTTGTGAAAATGTATGTATAATCAAAAACAGACCACACCTAAAATCGGGTCAAGTTCTAATTGTTCAAGTTAATTCTGTAGTAATAAGATTAGCTAAGCCCTATTTAGCCACTCCAGGAGCAACTGTTCATGGCCATTATGGGGAAACCCTTTACGAAGGAGATACATTAGTTACATTTATATATGAAAAATCGAGATCAGGTGATATAACACAAGGCCTTCCAAAAGTGGAACAAGTGTTAGAAGTGCGTTCGGTTGAATCAATATCGATGAACCTGGAAAAGAGGATTGAGGGTTGGAACGAATGTATAACAAGAATTCTTGGAATTCCTTGGGGATTCTTGATTGGTGCTGAGCTAACTATAGTGCAAAGTCGTATTTCTTTGGTTAATAAGATCCAAAAGATTTATCGATCCCAGGGGGTACAGATCCATAATAGACATATAGAAATTATTATACGTCAAATAACATCAAAAGTGTTGGTCTCAAAAGATGGAATGTCTAATGTTTTTTCACCTGAAGAATTAATTGGATTGTTACGAGCGGAACGAACAGGGCTTACTTTGGAAGAAGGGTGCACCAAGGAGCAATGTTGAAAACAATGAAAGTTAAAGGAACTGAGAAGTAATTGAAAAAGAGGAACAAAGAAGTAGAAGAAGAAAAGGAGGAAGAGGAATAGAGAGAAACAGGAAGAAGAATGATAAAACCCATTATGATAACCTACAGGTAACCTCTTTCCTTTTTAGCTTGTCTTCATCATTATGTAATTGAATTATGGACCCTTATTAGCTTTGTTACTCGATAAAACCCATCGACAAAATATAATTCATTCTTAGTCTCTTTCTCTTTTTATATTTTTTCCTGCATTGTCGTTCTCTATGCTTTACCAAAGCTCATATTTATCTTAGGGCCTTCTGTATTTGTTGTCTTTAGACTAAAACCTATGCATAAATTAGCACTTTAGCAGTAGGGTTGCATTAGGGAGTATGAATTTTTGCCATTTTGAATTTAAATTTATGTGGATTTAGATAAAATTTAAAATTATATCGAATTTCCTTGAAATCTACGAAATCTATGGTACTGAACCATTAGGCTTCAATAAAATAGGCCGTTGAGGTGTTTGGTAAACCAAAGTAGGAATTATCAAAGTAAAAATAATGAAATAAATTGAGGTAAAAATGAATCTGTTGTCAAAAATACAATTGCTGTGATTTGGTACTCTTGTAAAATGACCAAAGTGGAATGAAGAACAAAATATTTTTTCATAAATGCTCCTATCACAACATTATTTCTTTTCGCAATTGTCATAATATTTAATTTTGAACATTAATCATCAGTGTAGCAGTAATTATTATAAAATGTAATAGGAGAGCAGATGAAAAAAATGAAATATAACTGTAACTGATAGCCCATATGATATCCACAGCGTCTCTTATGGTTCCTTCCAACACTATAAGCCATAATTTACTCTGGGGGGATTAAAAATTTTATTTGAAAAAGGAAAAAAAAAAGAAAACAAGAAGAAAATTCATTTTTTACTATATTTTCTCTCTATATTAAATATTATTTAAAATGAAAATTTGCTCTTATATAGATTAAAAATCAACAAAAATCAAATATTAAGGACGTAAAAAATTAAAATTTAATTGGTTGGTTTGATATATATTTTATTTTCTCTCTCACTTTATTTGATTATTAGATATGAAAAAGTAAATTTTTTTCTATTTTTATTTATTTTTCTTAATATTTTTTCAGTTTCAAACCGATGGGCAATCACAACCATGACTTATTTGGCTGGAAATTTCAAGTGGTTCTTTCAAAATGGAAATTTCCACAGCATACACAAAACCCAAAAACTCAAGAAGCCTTCGTCAGAACACTGCGACCCATCAAATTTAATAGACAACAATTTGGTTTGGTGGGTGGTGTATATATAAAAAATAGTGATCAGACGAGCAAAACGATGCAAGAAATTGTCTCATAAAAAAAATATAACGATGAGAAGGAGGAGGATAGTATTTTCTGCCACCTGTTTGGTTGCGTAATGCATGGGAGCTGGCGTCCACATGCATGGACATAGGACGGATGAAATCTGAGACGTTCAATAGTTGACTCTGACTTTTCTAAGTTTGACCTTTGAAAAGGATTCCACTAATAATGCAGAAATTAATCAGCCATATCAATTTCACGCTCGGCCCAGATGCCAGCCAGGAAAAATGAGGATTTCCGAAATGCCCACATGGATGAGGAGGGACATGGTAGGTGGTTCTCATCTCAGAGCTTAATTTTTAATTGATGATCCGCGGGGGGAGTTGATTTTATGGCACGTCATTCATCGTTGAACAATGAACAATGAACAATGAATTTTTTTTTTCAATTGAAATTTCCAATAACAATGATAATTATTAGAATTAGGTACAGCGTGAAATTATTATTATTTTGATATAAATAACTCATTTCTTGATTTTCGATTCCCTTAATCACTACGAAATGAATCCATTTCCATCCTTTCAAAAAGGAATCAAACATTGTTCTTGTTCCTATATAATTCCTAAGAAGACGACTAACGCCGGAGAAAGGCTGAGCATGCGTTCAGAAACGGTGGGCAAGGAAGGTTAAGGAAAAGGAAAAAAATTAGGTTTTGAACTATATATGTGCTCTGATACCATATTAAAATTTGGAGAAAAATAATTTTCTCTATTGATACTCAAATATTATAAGGATTATAAGGGTATATATATATACATGAGATAATTGAAAAAAATGAAAAGTGTATATTTGCCAAAGATGGAAAGTTAAGGATGTAAAAAATTACAATTTTATTGATTGGTTTAATATATTTTTTATTTTCTTTCTCACTTTATTTGATTATTAAATATGAAAAAGTCAAATTTTTTCTAGTTTTATTTTCTTTTCTTAGTACTTTCTCAGTTTCAAACGGATCATTAACCAAGGCAATCACAACCATGACTTGTTGGCTGGAAATTTCAAGTGGCTCTTTCAAAATGGAAATTTCCACATCATACACAAAACCCAAAAACTCAAAAAGCCTTCATGTGATTTCCAATACCGTGTGGCTTCAGCCAGCATGGCCTAATGAATAAGGGGCTTAAACTTAATGGGAAGTCATTGAAATATTAGTCCTTTCTCATTTACAAAACTAAATCTTGAAATTGGAATCAATCCTAAATTTCATGTCCATTTAAACCATGATTCCATAGAGTATGCAACCATTTACTTCCAATGCCATGCTAACGATAAACTTCTTAATGGAAATAGGGTTTTTTTCTTCCGCATCTTTTGTCCATTTTCATCTTTTTGTCACAAATGGTGCTCATTGCAAATGGGATTGTTTCAATAAACAATATGATGGTAATTTGGTAAACTAAGAATGCAAATATAAAAGAAGTCACCGTTAGGGTTTTTGAAAAAGAATTGATCATGGAGGACCAGAAACAACATTTATTGCTTAGTGAAAAATGATTGTTTTGCTCCTTTTAACCTTGATAACGATATAATTATTCATAGGGTTTGGAAAAGTAGAACATTGTGTTGCTTGTAGCGCTATCCTTATTTGCAAGAAGCGTCAAACATGATAGTCACAACTGGGATGATAATTTTTATTAATTACCAAACTAAAAATAATATTTTTTCATTTATTTTCCTCTTATGTTTTTTTTTTTTTCTTTTCCTTTACGTTTCCAAATTTTGGAATGAAGCCTCAATAATTTGGTGCTTGAATAAGATAACTTGAATGTGACTAGCTTTGCATTCTAAGGAGAAGTTGCTAAAATGAGGTGTTTGTATTTAATTCACTAGATTTAATGAAAAGCATACATTAATTTTTTCTATGATTAGATTTATCATCATAATGAAGCTATATGGGAGATTTTGAAGTTTTTCTATGAAATGTAGAGTATATTGTTAAGGCTCCGTTTGAAAGCTTGGAAATAATATATATATATATATATATATATATATATATGTATGTATGTATGTATGTATGTATGTACTTATAAAAAATCAATGAATAAAATTTTGATTTTGCACATGATTAATGTTTAATTTGTATTAATTTTTAATTTTACTAGAATAAATTTTTTTTTTGGTTTTTATGTTATTTGATGTAAAGAGAAAATACAATAAAAAATATAATTTTTTCTTATTTTTATTTTCTTTCTTTTCCTCAAAAAAAAAAAAAAAAAAAAAAACACCTGATCCAAACGAGGTCTAAAAAATCATTAGGAAAAAAAAAGAAAAAAATTATAAAATGTTGAAATGTAATAAAATAATGAATTTAATTTCAAATTTCTAATTGTCATACCCGTTTCCTTATTCATTTGATTGTTATAATTTTTTTTCAAAATAATTTAACAAAAAAATTGAAGAATAATTTGATAATATGTCTATAAAATTCCTAAGGTGAGGTTGCAACATCCCTCACCTTGGGAATTCTATTTTACCGTTAACTAGGATGTCATATGCATGACAAGACCTCTATAAAAAATCATTCTTTGATTTAATAATCATTTTGAATATGAAAATAATTCGAGATATACTATTTTTTAAATAAGAACTATTTGAATATAAACATTGTTTTTACATACAATTGCATTACTGACATAAGGTTTTAATGCAAAAACTTTTAGATATTAATAACTTTAATCAAGCTTTTTACAGTACATTTCTAGTGATTAAAATTTAAGATTTTAATATTGAAGATTCGTGTTTAAATCTCAAGAGGAGACTGGAGATGAGCTATTTTTGGCTCAGTAAATAGTCTAAACCCTACTACTACTACTACTTGGACGTCGTCCTTATTAGTCTCGATGGCTTCATAATCATATTTAGTGTGTTTTGATGATATTAACCTATTTGTGGTTCTTAGTGTATCCTATCTTTGCAGATCATGTTTAGTACATGTACAAGTGACAAATACGTGAACTACTAGATCAAAGGCAAAGATCGGACCGAGTAGACATTCGAATAGGAAAGATCAAAAGGACACTCATTCGGAAGAACTCAAACACATCCAACAAAGCTAATGTATAATCATATGTATTTTATGTAATGAGGAGTGTTTGAGGTTGTATTCATTGTAACTCTTGTAGTTCTGTTTCACGCATGATTTTTGAGCAAGAGTTAAGCAAAATGAACATACATACTAGGACACATGAGTTTATAGGATTTCACCAAGTCACAAACTCAACATTCATAGTTTTGAAAGATAAAACAAATAGTTTGACAAAAGAATCCTATACTCAAAATATGTTTTCATAAGGAAAAAGTTTTTAACATTTTGGTATTAAGAACTTTTATATAATTGGTTCCGGTTGAGTCAAAACTATTTTTACGTACCTAAAGATTCAATTAAATCATGTATATTTTCATAAGGACAAGTTTTAACTCATATTAGTGTTATAATCTTTCACAAACTTGGTCCTGGTTAAGTTTAAAACTTCAGTTATGCACCTATCAAATTTTCTAAACACTTTTTGGTATTTGGGGCATAACTTTTAATAGAAAAGTCTAAAAATAACGATCTTGGTATCTATGGAAAGCTAAGAAAAAATTCCACAACTTTCATATTGATGACTTTTTTTTAGTTTGGGGTAATAGTTGACCGTTTGGGGTGATTCATCGACGATTTCAGCCAGAATGTTAATGGTTAATGAATTGGGGCAAATAGTCAACGAATTGGGTCAAATAATCAACGATTTGTGTTGGGATTCAAGCCCTAACAACTATAAAACAACTAGTTTTAAGAGAAAATAGTTATTTTACATACCCAACAACCGTGAAACAGCTAGTAGCCCATTTTGCCTATAAATACAAGTCTAAACACTTGTTTTATTCATTGATTTAGTAGTTCATATATCATTCCTAAGCACACCACATTTTAGTTCATATTTCAAGTGCTCAAATTCTCTCTTACTCCTTAACTTTGTTGTTAGTCATTAGTTTGAGAGAGTTGTGTGAGGTTTTGGTTGTATTAATTATCAGCTCATTCAAGGAGCATTTGTTTTGTATTCCATCTTCAAGTTGTAAAAGGTTCTTGGTGAATCGGATCGCAAAGGGTTCTTGGTGAACCGTGGTTGAAGGTTCTTGGTGGACCGATTTACAAAGCTTCTTGGTGAACCTTGCGGCTCTTGGTGAGCATTGAGGCATTTGTTCTCGTGTTGTCAGGATTCTTTACCGGTGAAGGAGTTTGTTAGTGTATTGTGGAATCCTTGAGTTCGTCTCAAGGTGTGGACATAGGCTTGGTGCCAAACCACGTTAAAATACCGGTGTTAAGCTTCTCTGCTCTTTACTCTTCATTTCATATCTTGTGCATGATTTACACTTCATATATTGTGATATAATTGCTCGCATCTTGCCAAGATTATTATTTTTTTTTGTAGAAAAAAGCGAAAATACACGAAAGAGTCCATTCACCCCCCTTTTAACTCTACACCCAAGCCGACAAGTGGTATCATAGTGAGATGCTCATTTTTTCGGAGTAAAATCCAGAACAGAAAGATCAAATGGCATATATGGTGTAGACAACCTCTTCCCTAGGATGATCCATTTATCAACCACCAATGTTCGAAGGCACCAACTACCTCTTGTGGAAAAATCAAATGGTCATCTTCATTCAAGCACACAATTTGGATTTGTGGGTGATCATCTCGAAAGGAGACTTTTCATTAACAGAGAAGAATGACAAGAGTGAGGATATTCCAAAGGCTTTAATGGAGCTATCAAAAAGCGATAAGAGGTTAGTTGAACTGAATTTTTAAGCAAGACATTTTATTAATTGTGCTTTAAATGATGTTGAATATATTCGTATTTGCAGATGTGAAACCGCAAAATAAATGTGAGATATGCTTCAAAACACCTATAAAGAGCCTAAGAAAGAAATAGGTTTTACCTTAAATTCATCTAGTGCTACTCACCAAAACACATTAGGAGAAGCCTATTCTTGCTTCATAGCCAATGACCAAGAAGAGGAAGAAAGTTCCGATGATGATGATTATGCTCCTTCTAGTGATGAATTAGTAAATAATTGTGCTAAATTACTTGATGAATTAATTTTAGTAAAAAGGAAGAACAAAAAATTTGAGAAAGAGTTTGCATTATTTATACAAAGGGAATCCTCAATGATAAAAGAAAATGTGACGCCTCGATTTTCCTACCATTTTTTTAATATAATAATAATGGATCATCTAACAGACATCTCTAATACCATATATCAACATGACCTGACCCAAAGTGGGGTACCGAGAAATCTGTCCATCAAAACATACTATCATGCAGCAGAATACATAAAGTGTCTGAGTCTCATATACAATACCAGAGTGCTATAACCTCCACATATATACATTATACATCCCTAGAAATCCATAAAATACTCTAGGTTTATACAAAACATATCCCCAACTCTAAAACACTTACCCTGAATACTAGGGTACTATATCTCTTCTATCTCGGAGCTCACTGCACTTGCCTGTCTTGAATTTTTAGAAATGTTTAAGTTCTAGGTGATACACCTCTCAGTAAGACAGAATAAATTATTGACAGTGTATGACAACATGAGTTTTGGTATATCATAACACATTCATTTAAATAATTATATCAATTGAGAAAAACATACAGATATGTACTCATAATCATATATATATATATAAACATAGTTTCATAAGCTTTCATTTCTCATATTCAAGTTCTAGCTCATGAGTATCCACCACTATACAAAACTATGCGTCTGTAACTCATGCCTGTTCATCTTTCATTTCATTTCTCATATCCATATTCTAGCCCATGAGTATCTACTAGCGTATAGCATGCGCATTTGTAACTCATGACTATTCATCATATTGTAACATACAATTATCGCATCTGTAATGAGAAACCATCCTGAGGATATTCATGTCACATCGTCATGTATTCGCCCCACATGACCAGGTTATTCGGCTTGAAGGCGGGACCTAACCGTGGTTGGCCTACCAGGTTATATCAAAGTGAAATGCATCTATAGTACGACTGGCCTACCCAATCCTGGTTCGGACCACAGGGTGTAGCTCTACTCTTCACAGGCCCAATCGACTGTCTTTGCCACACTCTATCCAAAATGTGTGGTTGCACTAACATATATGCTAGTAACAGTACTGTAGTAATCCGAAAAAAAAATTATTAATTAATATTTAATTAAATATTATTAAATTAATAAATTAAATAAACAAATAAAAGGAATAGTATGAAAAAAAACTAATTTAAATAAAGATATATATATATATATATATATATATATGTAAAGTTATTATAATATTATATATCTAGATAGGATTGCATAAAGCAATTTGTGAATATTTCAATTGAAATCTTCAATTGAAATTTTTGCAGGCAGAAGCGTCTCTCATGCCACTCTCCATTTTTATCCTCTGTCCTTCTCCCCTCTCTCCTCATTTCCTCGGCCAATACTCGGCTGATCAGAAAACTAAAGATGCCGTTGAGTTCTTATATCCGCCACCAATATTTCTACTGAAGCGGATTTGTCGTAGAAGCGACGTAGGCAGCACACCTAGGGAAAGGTAAACCCTCACTTTTTACTCAATTTATCCTTAGATCTTTCGTTTAATCGACGATCAGGCACCACCACGGGGTCCTAGTCTCGATCGTCGTCATTTTAGCTGGAATAAATTTTCAATTTGGGTATCATAGGCACCACTCCAAAGCGAGAGTGTGATTTGGGGAATTAAGTAAATTGATTATATTTGAGAGTTTAATTGTTTATTTTGAATTTATGGGCCTAGGAAATGTTAAAATAGTATTTTATTTAGGTTAATTTAATGAAAATAAGATTTTTGATTTAGGGTCCGGGTGAGCACCGCATGTATCTTTTTGGGGTCCATATTGGCGTAATTCAAGAATACAGGTAAGGAGGAATATATATTAAACCAGGTTTTATGAATTAAATGGGTAAATGGATTATGTTATGTATATATGTATATGTTTTCTTATGGGTTTAAAATGTCAACTGTTTAGATTATGATTTCTGAGCCTAGGGCTGTTTTATTAGTTATGTAAATGTGAAAATGGACTGATGAAAGTGAAATATTTTTTAGGATAATTATGTAAGAAATTAAAGGTATATTTTCGGTATATGAATGTCAAATGTAGGTTGACTTATTTTATAGGAAATGTATGAATTTTACTGCTAAATTGTGTGGCATGAGTAAATGAAAATTTTGTGTAAATTATGTTATATGTATAAGACACAAGTTATACAAGAAATGCAAAGAGAATGAAAATTTTATATGAATTATGCTGCATGAGATTGTTAATGTAACCATGTAAATGATGAACAGCTAAAAAGAACTGTAAACTAACTGATGACAGTTAAAAGGAGCTGTAGTAGCAGATTAGCGCATATCTATGTGGACTAACTGATGTACAGCTAAAAGAAACTGTAGACTAACTGATGATAGTTAAAAGGAGTTGTAGTAGCAGATTAGCGCATATCTATGTGGACTAATTGATGTACAACTTAAAGGAGCTGTGGTATGAATGCATGAAATGAAATGAAAAGATTGAAATGAAAGGGAAATGAAGTGGAAATGAAATATGAAATGTGAACAATGTAAAATGGGAACGAGTCACGTAAAGTGAAATGCAATGAAATTTCAAAACTAAGAACATGAACAGATGAGAGATACAAAATAATGACGGACATAATAGTGTATTACAATAGTATAAGTATGTATGCTAGTATAACATGGTACACGTATGGGCGAAGCAAACTCTTCTCTCGAGGGCTTGCTGAGAAAGATGAGTGCTCTAGTAGGTATTAGATGTAGCGGTAGACTGGATAACGTACTAGGGTAGAGGGAAATTACTTGTATGAGCGGGTAAATTTTCTTATTCTCGAGAGCTTTTGCTGGTAAACCTTTGTATGAACTGTGTGAGTATGAGATTACTTTTTCACCTGAGAGCTTACTAACTAGGGTAAATACCTTGATATGCTTCAGTTATAACCATTGGTTGCCTAAAGTATTATAGCAGAGAGGTGCTACTTGAATGGGTGGGTAATCACCCAAATCCTTAGGTATTCTTGTGGTTAAAATACCTTGCATGTGTTTGATCAGGCCCAGGAAAAGATTTTAGAAATTATGATAATGATAATGATGAATACATATACATATGTTGTAGAATATGTTTTTGGAGATACGTATATTTGTGGATATAGGTGGATGAATGGTTTATTTTGAAATGTGGATAGATATAGAAAATTATGGTATTATATTGGTTGAGGATTGTAGTTATGTTTTCTATTGCGTAATTGTTAATGGAATAACAGTTACAGAAAAATGGATTACGTGGCACGCGGGTCCCACTAGGTGGGTTTGGGGCTCCACGGAGCATGATTTAAGTAGAATAATGCGTCAGGCCCTATTTTCAAGTTTAGGGTGTTACAGGTTGTAACAACCTACTTAATTTCCATACATTTTTTTTAATTAAAAACTAATATAATAAATCTAGAAGATCATGATCAACTTGAACCCGTGGGTACCAGAGATATATCAGAACATAATACGGAAGCCTAAGCAGCAAAAAATGCAAAATCATAATATCATAAACACAAAATCATTGATCTCAAAACCAGAGTTGCTACATCCATTGTATTTATGTATATACATCCCAAAAAGAAAGTCTTAGGGACATTTCCCACAAAAATCCATCCGTCCCCACCAAAACTTACCCTTCAAAGAACGCAGATCAGCAGTACTATCTCAGCGGAGCTTTATCCGCTCTCCTATCAGAGGCTTTTTAAATGTTTATGAAATTTTGGGGTGAGACACCTCTCAGTAAGGGAAATAAACTAATACTAGTGTGTGGCAACATGAGTTCATCCGTGTTATACATAAAAGCATATATAGGCATATAAAGTAAATATATCGGTATCATTTTTGGGAAAAACATGTATAATCATAACATAGCAGAACATACAAGATTTTCATAGCATAATTCATCTCATATAATAATAATACGAAAACAACCTTAGTAAGTTAGCTAACTGTTGTCATGTATTATCCCCACATGACTGGGTTGTGTGGCCCATAGACGGGACCTGACAATGGTTGGCCAACGACTGTCAAGTCAGAAGTACAGTCTGTAAGTCCGATAGGTCTGCCAGACCTGGTCCGTACACCAAGGGCACTCACACTTCTTAAAACCACATCGACTATCCGTCCTCACGCTACTCCGTACAGCAACATTAACACAATATTATGATGATCATGAACACATAACAGCAGTACCATGCAAGTGCTAGCCTAAACCAAGCCAACCAGGTTCTGATAACATCTAACATATAATCAAATTGTGATACATGGATATTTCATACTATTAATTGTCAAATCAATATCATCACATCATTTTGCATATATATATATATATCATGAAAATCATTGGCCCGTACACCGACATTTTGTATTCTACCATAGCTTAGCCTGTATGCTGGCAAATCATATCCATAGTTCAGCCCGTACGCCGGCAAAACATATTCATTGCTCGACCCGTACGTTGGCAAATCATATCCATAGCTCGGTCCGTACGTCGGTAAATCATATCCTTAGCTTAGCCCGTATGTTGGCATTTCATATTCATAGTTCAGCCCGTACATCGGTAAATCATATATAAAATTATCGACCCGTACGCCAGTATTATAAAATTCATATTATTATCATATTCCCAGAAAACAGTAATTTATCATAAAATCTACTCGTGCCACACAAAATGGGTATTATATATATATCCAGAACATATCATCATTTTCAGTAGTATTTCCCAACATAATACTCATATACACACACACACACACACACACACACACACACATATATAGATATATTTTTTTGAAATCAAATGCTATACAATTTTACTTATAATTTTTATAAAACAACTAGTTTAGTTTATCACCTTACCTGATTCCTGAAGAACCCCTAAGAAAACAGTCCTGCACCTACAGGGTTCCCTGTTCAACACCCTGAAAATGATATTTTTCTAGAACTAAACTTCAGTATTTCTATGTGTACTACGCTTCTTACAACTGTTAAGAAGTCAAATACTGAGTAGAAAGCCTTACCCTGAATCTGGGATAAATTCCGAACTCAACCTATCGACGATCCACTCCAGTAGATATGCAGAAAACTTCCCCAATGGTGTTTTGGTGGCTTCAGATCATCAATCCGGTGGCATACAGACCCAGAAATTGAGAGAGAAAAGGGAGGAGAACCGAATAGGAGAGAGAAGGAAGGTTCTGTGCAGAAGATTTTGACCAAAAATGGAGTTTATGCTTATTTATACATTGACCTTCGTCGACGAGCCATGTCACCTCATCAACGAGGTCATGAAGACAACTCGTCAACGAACTCTTGCCTCGTCGATGAAATTCAGAATCACCAAAAGCCCCCTCTCGGTATTTTCTCGTCGACGAAGAGCACACTCGTCAACGAGCTCAATCTGCTGTGTCCCTTTTTAATTTCCTTTTTCCTCCCTCTTTATTATTTAAATATTACAATTTCTCCAGGTCACTACATAGGTACACTGCTCTCTGTATATCTTTGGTCCACTAGGGTTCTCATTTCCACATTTCTATATTCATTTTTCATCATGTCTGTATATCTCATCATATCTATATAATTCTCATCATATTTGTATATATCTCATTTCATGTCTGCATATATCTAATTTCATCATTTCATTATAAAACATTTTTTGTATATCATATATCATCATTTCTATATGAACACATCTGTGTATATCACATATCATTATTTCAGTATAAAACATATCTATATTTCTTGTATCATCATGTCTACATAAAACATATCAGTATATCTCATATTATCATATCTATATAAAAACATATCTGTATATCTCATAATTTCATTACTGTATAAAATCATATATGTGGTTTTCCTAACATCATTTCTCAGTGCAAATCATATATTTCAGTATCAATTACATTCCCAGTATAAAACTATTATTTCATATTCCTCATGCCACACAATTTTAGACTGATAATCATAATATAATAATCATAGGAAAAAAATATTCATATCATAGTTTTTCCAAAACCATATACAGTAACCACTTAATTTTCCAAAAATATCGGTTATAATTTATTGCCCTTACCTGCTTACTTAGAGGGTGTCTGCTAAAATCTCTAAATCAATGCCCATGGTGTTTGTTGGAATTGGTGTATTCCCAATAGGGGGGGGGGGGGAGGGGTGAATTGGGTATTTAAAAATTTCTCCTCCTTGGTTTATCCAAATTATCAGTATTACACAACCTAGGGCCTGTCTATGCAATTATAAACCCAATCATTCACAATAATAAATCACAAACATTCAAGTGCTGAAATTTAAATTGTGAAAATTAAAACAGGTACAAGAAATGTTATTAGGGTTCAGCCAATACTGCCTACATCCCCCCCTTAGCTTGTAAGCTCAAGGATTCTACTACGAATCACTTAATGGAAGGAGTGAAACCAATTACAACTAGGTCAAATTAGCAGGGTTGACCTCAACTTTTACACACTCTCCTTACGGGGCGGAGAAGGCCCTAACGATCCTTACGGGACAGATCAATACCCATTCAGGCCACGCCTGGAATACAATAGTGGGTATCAAAATTTTGTGTACATTTCTAATGCTTCTAAACACAAGCATATTTGTACCAATACGCACATGCAATAATCAATGCATCTCAAGCAGATAGGAACAATAAGCTCAGTGCAATACATGTGCAATAACACTCAATTTAACATTAATATTCGATCAAGAGCAATAGTGTATTCTTAATCAAACTTTGAAACACTTTATCAATATATATCAATCAAAAGTGGAGTTTCAAAGATTTCCAACAAATGTAATCAAAATATCTCTAAAACAATTTTCTCAAAATTCTAGCACAAGAGATATTTGAAAAATAAGCTTGTGAAAAATATTTTTGCACAATCACAATACGAGCTTATAAGTCTTGCAACACAAGTGCCAAGACTCACAAGCTACAAAGTTTTTCCCATACAATGATTATTAATGAAACCAGGGGAAAAACCTTAAGCTAAACTCTTAATCAAAAAACAATAACACAATCACAACAATGAGAGTTTTAGCAAGTTGAAACAATATGAAATCACTCAAGGGCACTCTCACCAAGCTTGATTTAGCAAAGGAATAGTAATGAGTGAGTGTATAGGCTTTGTATTGGGAGAATAAGCTTTGAAAATTTCAGAGGCTTTTTCTTTTAATCAAGTTGCTAATCTTAGCTTAATATTACAAATGAAGCCATATATATAGAAATGCCAAATATTTTGACCGTTGGGGATATCAAGGAAATAATTAAAATTGTTTTAAATGAGTTTAACAAAAATAACCCTAATTTACCCTAATTAACCCGTAGTAAATTTTGGCCAACCCAAAAGTTTCGGTCGACTGAACCTGGGTTCGGTCTCTCGAATAGACACATGAAGAAAAGTGCTTTTTATGTGTTCGGGTGCCCCAAAAATGGTTTAGGTGGTCGAGTCTAAGGCGATTTCCAACCTGCTCGAGGTTCAGTCGCCTAGGCCTAAGTTTGATCTGTCGAACTTCAACTTTTGGTCGCCCAAGGTCAAAAGGACCATGAAGTTCGGTGCCTAGGTTGTTGGAAAAGTCAGGATTAAATTTTTGGTTGACCAAGACCATTCAATTCATTTCGGTTCTGTCGCTTGAAGTCAGGTCAACGTTCTAACTTTTCATACGTTCGGTCGACCGAGGTGTTTTCAATGCCAAGGTTAGGTCGCCCAAAACCTTTACAACTTAAAACCGAAGTCATGTTTTTGAAAATAAATTTTCCTTGAAAGCATATATGATAATGGGGACTTATCCTAAGTGATTGTGTAAGGACCAAAGATCTTTCTAAGGTCGTTTTGAGCTTATGGTTCCTATATCCATGATATGCATAAATTATTATAGACCTTGTCTTAAATAGATATTACATTTAAGGACCCAGGAAAATTAAATAATAAAAGAAATGGAAAAAAAAGTTTCTAAGCTGGTTAAGGAGAAAACCAAGGATGGTTTTCTGAAGAAGGAAGAAAATCGGCGATGATTTTGGCTTTTCATCACAAAACAGTATCGGGTAAATGGTAAATCTAGGCCGGTTAAATAGAAAAATTGACGGCGATTTTCTAAGGGTCAGACGATTTTCTCTATAGTGCTGAATGTATAAAAGTCCCACGAGCCATTTCCTTCTGTCAATTAAAATTCTCTCTTCTCTCCCTCATGCAAATCGTTGACCCTCCAACCTTCCATCGTCGATTTCAACTCTGTTAAGCGTCATCTCAATGATCAGGAACCACCATGGGATTCCTGGGAAGATTCTCTGCAACCTACGTGGAGTAGATTTTCAATTTGAGGTTCTAGGGTTACCATCCCAAAATTAGGGTATGTAGGGTATTTTTAAGTTTTATTCTTAATATGGAGTATATAGGGCCTAGGGAATGATAAATAACATTTTATTGAAGTTTGGGTTGATAAACTCGGGTTTCTAAATGAGGATTCGGGCGAGTGCTGCAGGCGACGTTTTGGGGTTTCTGCGAGGATAATTTAAGAAAATGGGCAAGGGGAATTATTTATAGTAGGTTTTTATTGAATTTTAAATAGATTAATTTAGGTATACAATATATATATAGGTATGACTTATTTGAACAGATGGAAAAGAAATTGTGTGGCAGGAATATAACTTTCATAATTTAATTGATTGATGCGAGTACAAAATGATGAAATTTGCTGTTGGATTGTAAATATTGGTTAGCTGTGAGTATAGTTATTGGTGAATAATGATTGTTTGTGAATACTAGCTGCTTGAGATTGCCGCATAACAAATAATGTAATTTGTGTATATGGGTCATTTTGTGTGATTATTCGTGTATATCACAATATAACATTGGCAGGCTTAAGGAGTTCGTATATTGTCATTATATATTGGGGTAGAGCATTGGTACGCCTGAGGAGGTTGTTCTACTGATATACTATGGGTAGGTTATGGGGATTGGTATTGGTGGTTAATAGTGCCTGTGTGGGTGATGATATGTTAGTCCTGTGTGCTATAGGTGTGGCAGGCATGTTCACATTGCTTGTGATTGTCGTGCTCCATCGAGTAGTGCACCTGCACCTAATCAGAATAGGGGAAACAACCAGATACCTCGCGACGGCGGCAGCCCGACGCGTGTCTATATGCTTGGTACGGCTGAGGGGGACAATGCTAAAGGCGGAAGTAATATATACTTATGTTTGAATGAGTGACAATTTTGTTTGATTTTGGGTGATTCGATGCCATATATATTAGAATAGATTGAATTTTATAAATGTGGTTAATTAACTTTTAAATTGTGAAAAATAATGGATTAACAAATTTCAAGGATGAAATTTTATAAGGAGAGGAGAATGTAAGGACCCGGGAAAATTAAATAATAAAAGAAATGAGAAAAAAAGTTTCTAGGCTGGTTAAGGAGAAAACTGGCGACGGTTTTGGCTATTAGAAACAAATTTCACCGGTGGAATAGTAATGTGTAAATGGTAAATCTGGGCCAGTTAAATAGAAAACCGGTGATGGTTTTCTGAGGGTCAAAGAAAACTGGCGATGGTTTTCTTTGTAGTGCTAAATATATGAAAGTCCTACGAGCCATTTCCTTTTGTCAATTAAAATTCTCTCTTCTCTCCCTTATGCAAACCCACAACCCTCCAACCTTCCACCATCGATTTCGGCTTCGTTAAGCCTCATCTCAACGATTAGGAACCACCATATGATTCTTGGGAAGATTCTCTGCAACCTGCGCGGAGCAGATTTTCAGTTTGAGGTTCCAGGGCACCATCCCAAAATCAGGGTAAGTAGGGTATTTTTAAGTTTTATTCTTAATATGGAGTATATAGGGCCTCGGGAATGATAAAATAACTTTTTATTGAAGTTTGGGTTGACAAATTCGAGTTTTTGAATTAGGATTTGGGTGAGTGCCGTAGGCGACGTTTCGGGATTTTCGGGGGCGTAATTTAAGAAAACAATTAAGGGGAATTAATTATAGTAGGTTTTTATTAAATTTTAAACTGGTTAATTTGGGTATACAATATATATATGGAAAAGAAATTGTGTGGTAGGAATACAACTTTCATAATTTAATTGGTTGATGTGAGTACAGAATGATGAAATTTGTTGTTGGATTGTGAACATTGGTTAGCCATGAGTACAGTTATTGGTGAATAATGTTTGTTTGTGAATACTGGCTGCTTGAGATTACTGTGTGACAAATAATGTGATGTGTGTATATGGGTCATTTTGTGTGGTTATTCGGGTGTATCACAATATAACGTTGGCAGTTCTAAGGAGTTCGTATATTGTCATTATATATTGGGGTAGAGCATTGGCAAGCCTGAGGAGGTTGTTCTACTAATATACCACGAGTAGGTTATGGGGATTGGTATTGGTGGTTAGTGGTGCCTATGTGGGCCACGGTATGTTTTTGTGTGATCTTAGTCCTGTGCGGACTAGTCTTGTGTGGATCATGTATTTCTGTGTGATATTAGTCTTGTGTGGACATGTAATAACTCGAGAAATTAATCAGAGCCTCATCGACGAACACAGGGGATTCATCGACGAGGATACATGAGGATCTCGTCGATGAAGAGACGTCTCGTCGATAAGAAGATACTGAGAGGGGATTTTTTGAAGTCAGAAATTCATCGACGATGGGGTAGGTTCGTCGACAAACTTTCTTCAGGACTCGTCGACGAGATGACGTGTCTCATCGACGAATCCGGGCCTATAAGTACTTCTAAAATTGAATTTTGATAGAATTTGGAGCGCATAATCATTCTTTCTCTCTCTAAACATCTCCTTCTCCTTCTCTCTTCAATCCCGGCTTCGTTTCTCGACGAATCGAAGATCTGAGGCCACCACGACACTCCTGGGGAAGTTCTCTATAAGTCTGCCGAAGCTGATTGCTGGTGGAGTTGGTTTGAAATTCATCCCAAATTCAGGGTAAGATTTTTACTTGATATTTGGATTTCCTGGTAGTTGTAGAAAACATAGTACGTGTAGAAATACTAAATTTTAATTATGGGAAATGTTATTTTTAGGGTGTTGATCGAGGAATCTTGCGGGTGCAGAACTGTTTTCTTAGGTACTTTTCAGGAATTAGGTAAGGGGATAAACTAAACTAGATGTTTTATGAAAATATGAGTATAATTTTATAGCATTTGATTTTAGAGAAATGTATATATGTAGTATGTGTTATGTTGGAAAATACTGCTGAAACTGATGAGATATTTTGAATATATGGAAAACCCATTTTGTGTGGCATGAGTAGAATTAATGATGAATTACCGTTTTCAATGAATATGTTGATGATATGGATTTTTATAATGAAAAACCGGCGTACGGGTCGAGAATTTTCTATATATGTTTTGCCGGCATATGGGATGAGCTATGGATACGATTTGCCGGCGTATGAGCCGAGCTATGGATATGACTTGCCGGCGCACGGGCCGATGATTTTCATGATATATATATATATATATATATATATATATATATGCAAAATGATGTGATGATATTAACTTGGCAAATATTAGTATGAAATATTCATATATCATAGTTTGATTATATGCTATATGTTATTAGAACCTAGTTGGCTTGGTCTAGGCTAACACTTGCACGGTACCACTGCTATGTGTTCATGTTCATAATGATATTGTGTTAATGCTGCTGTACGGAGTAGGGTGAGGACGGATAGTCGATGTGGTTTTAAGAAGTGTGGACGCCCCTAGTGTATGGACTAGGTTTGATGGACCTATCGAACTTACAGACTGTACTTTTGACTTAGCAGTGGTCGGTCAACCATTGTCAGGTCCTGCCTTCAGGCCACACACCCAGTCATGTGGGGGTAATGCATGACAACAACTAGCTAACCTACCGGGGTTGTTTTCTTATTATTTTTATAATATGAGATGGATTATGCTTAAAGAAATTCTGTATGTTATGCTATGCTATGATTATATATGTTTTTCCTAAAAATGATACATACAGTTTTACTAGTTATGTTTACGTATATAATTATATGTATAACACGAAAATTCTCATATTGCCACATACTAGTATTAATTTATTTCTCTTACTAAAAGGTGTCTCACCCCGAATTATATGAACATTTCAAGAGCCCTTGATAGGAGAGCGGATAAAGCTCCGTTGAGATAGTGCTGTTGATCTGCCCTCTTTGAAAGGTAAGTTTTGACGGGGACAGATAGATTTTGTGGGAAATGTCCCTCGTACTTTCTTTTTGGGATGTATATACTTAAATATAATGGATCTAGTAACTCTGGTATTGAGATGGATGGTTTTGTGTTTATGATATTATGATTTTATGTTTCGTGCTGCTTAGGCTTCCGTTTTGTGTTCTGTTATATCCCTCGTACCCACGGGTTTAGGTTGATTATGATCTGCTGGATTTATTATACTGATTCATATTATTTAAGGGAAAAAAATAATAACAATGTGTGCAAATTAAGTAGGTCATTATAGTTTGGTATCAAAGCCTAGGTTGTTTGGTTCTGTAGACTTTAGAATGCAGCCAAAACGATACTAGAGTATAGGAAAATGATTTAAGGTTTTGTTTTACAGTCTAGAGGCAGGACTTCTGTGGTGGCTTCTCTGTTTTTCCTGGGGTGATGATTCCAGGAAAACCATAGTAAACTATTGACGGGTTATGTTCCTAGAATGTGGGACTAGGGTTAGAATTAAGCTGAGAGTGTTGAGATAAGAGGCTGAGTTAAGTTGGTAAATTATAAGGATAGGATTACTGAGTTGCATTTATTGTTTTTTAGGATGGATCTAGGAGGAGGTAGTGCCCATGTGAGTGGCAATGATGGGGCAGGGCCCTCAGGAGCAAGTAGGACTGACTCTGAAACAGTACTACATAGCGTAGCTCGGTAGGTTATAGCTGAGATTGCTAGGAGCTCTAGAGAATAGGGTGGTCCATCTGTAGGCCATGGGTGTACCATAGAGAAGTTTACGAAGATGAATCCTTTGTCATTTTCAGGAGGAGTCAATCTTGCAGCTGCTGAGAACTGGATGTAGGAGACCGAGAAAGTTTTGGTGGTGCTACGGTGTACATAAGAACAGAGGGTCCTCTTCGCCACCTATAAGCTGATAGGAGAGGCTGAGAGATGGTGGACTGCTATGAGGCTTTTGGAGTAGCAGAGGACTACACCGATAGCTTTGACTTGGGATTGGTTTAAGGAATTGTTCTTCGATAAATATTTTCCAACTACTATCAGGGAGGCTAAAGTGAAAGAGTTCTTGAGTCTGAAGCAGGGACAATTATCAGTCTAGTAGTATGCGGTGTGTTTTATTGAGCTATATTGTTTCACTCCATATATTGTCCCTGATGAGGTGAAGAAAGCAAGGAAGTTTGAAAGAGGCTTGAGGCAAAGCATATTCAAGTAGGTGGTACTACTACGGATCTAAGATTTTGCTGAGCTAATCGACAGAGCAGCCTTGGCAGAGGTTGGTGAGTGTTTGGATGCAGAGGAGCAGGGACAGAGAAAGGGATCTGCATCTTCTGGATACTAGCAGGGTCCTAGAAAGAATCAGTAGAGGAGAGGAAACCATGGTAGGGGACAGAGGCAAGAGATTGAAGGATGCGAGGTTCAGGCAGTACAGGGTCCTCCTGTCTGTCAGATTTGTGGGAGGAGACACTGAGGAGAGTGTTGAGCAGGTGGAGTTGTCTGCTATCGCTGTGGTATGCTGGGGCATATGGTGAGAGGCTACCCTACACCACCAGATGTAGCTCTTGCTCCCAGACCATACTGGGGAGGCTACTACACGCCACGTGGGGGCTAGCAGAGGAATATGGCTCCAGCTAGAGTGATCGCTTTGAAGCCGAGTGATGCTGAGATAGCTGGTGACGTGGTGACAGGTATGGTTAGCATGCTTTCTTTTAAAAGTTATTGCATTGTTTGATTCAGAAGCCACACACTCGTTTGTGTCTTCAGAGTGCACTAGACTATGTGGGGCAGAAACATTGATGGGGATCAACATGCCTTATGTATCCCTTTTACTGATATGATGACACATGGATGACCTCCCGATCTCCACTCCTTTGCTGACATGGTGACACGTGGATGACCTCCAGATGTCCACTATTGTTTATATCTATTTTGAAGGAACACATGGGATTAATTGAAGATCATCTACTTCTTTGATGGAAGACTTTTTTATGTGAAGACTTTGCTATTGTGTTAATTTATATTTTTTGTGGATATGTTATTTCAAGATTATTAGGTGCTTTAAGACCATGCTTGAAGACCCAAGTGAAGTATTGAAGCAAAGTCCAACTCAAAACCCATGTGGCCCCCACATGGCTCCAATGGGTCCCACATGGTTTTGGCCTTCCTTTTGGAATGTGTTTAAATTTCAAATTTGAATTGTAATAATGCAAGACAACTAAGCTTGACTAGTGTGCTTATGAGTTGGAGTTCCTTGTTTTTTAGTAAGTATTAATTGTGTTAGGTTAATAGTTGTTGAAAGTTGTTGAGAGTTGTTGTTGAAAGTTATTGAGAGTTGTTGTTGAAAATTGTTGAGAGTTGTTGAGTGTTTAAAGCTATGTCTCCTAGGCTATGCCTATAAATAGCTTTCTTATTGTAAAAACAAGAAATGAAGTTGAAGTTGAAGTTGAATATTGAAGAAGCATTTCTTTGCTTGAGCTTGTAAAGCTTGTTCCTCTCCTTGTGAGTGAGTAGTGTGAGGCTACGGCGTTCTCTCCAAAGATCAAGTGGTGAGAGACCACTAAACTATCCAACGACTCCATCAACCCCTCCTCCATCTAATATTCTCACGGCCCCCATCAACACCACACGGCCAACGTCTTCATACACCCACATGACGATCATCATCTACACTTCATTGCTGTGTTCATCTTGTGATTCACAGCTTGTACCAAGGACCAACGGTGTGACCTAACTACGTGTGGAACAATGTCAAGTCATCCAAACCAATATCTTGGTAACTTCAATACTTGTGCTTGAATCTTTTGTTATATCTTGTGGACCCTTGCTAGTAGATTAAAATCACATCTTTGAATAGCCCATTTGATCTATAGATTGCAATATTGGTACTTGTTAGTTAAAATCAATTGTATGAATATTAGTTTGCTAACATAGAACTTTTATTCTTGAATCTTTGAAATAACAACTTTTCAGTATATAACTTGATTCCTTTGTGAAAGAACCAATTGGGACTTAATTTCTGGACAAGTCATACACCTTTTCAAAATCCTTGAACATGTGAAATAAAACATGATTTATTGTGTTTATGTTCGGATAATTAAATTCTTAAATTAAAGTGTTTAAGTGTATGTGCTTGTTTGAGGGTTGAATAGTAGGACATAGGTTGACCTTTCCCGTCCTACATCAAACATAGTTGTTAAACACTGAGTTAATGGTATCTACACTGACTGGGTCAGTAGTGAGGTGTAGTAGGGTACTCCGAAAAAGGCCAGTTGATATTCAAGGGAAAATTTTGTCTGCTGATTTGATAGTGCTAAACATGCCTGGGTTCAATGTAATCTTCGAAATGGATTGGTTAGTAGCTAACTTTGCCAGTATTGATTGCCTTTAACAAGAAGTGATATTTAGACCTCCAGGATGAGCATAATTTAGGTTCGTAGGGTTGCGAGTGCAATCTTCACCCCAGTTAGATTCAGTTGTTCAGGTGAGGAGACTACTGCTGAGCGGTTGTCAGGGGTTTGTGGCTTTTGTGAAGGAGATGTCAGAGAATGAATTGAAATTTATTAGCATGCTTGTAGTAAAGGAGTTTGCGGAAGTTTTTCTAGATGAACTACCAGGCTTGCCGCCTGATTGTGAGATGGATTTTCCTATAGATCTACTTCTAGGTACAACACTGATTTCTAAAGTGCCTTATCGTATGACGCTAGCAGAGTTGGCAGAATTGAAGAATTAATTGTAGGACTTCCTTGATAAGGGCTTTATATGACCTAGTGTATCTCCGTGGGGAGCTCCAGTGCTATTTGTGAAGAAGAAGGACGGGTTTATGAGGTTGTGCATAAATTATAGTGAGATTAATAAAGTGACAATCAAACACTTGAGGTAGGTTCTGCAGACGTTTCGGGAAAAAAAGTTGTACGCTAAATTCAGTAAATGTGATTTCTGGCTTGAGAAGGTCGTGTTTTTGGGGCATGTTATTTTAGAAGATGGTATTTCTATGGATTCTAGTAAAATTGAGGCGGTAGTGAATTGGGCTAGACCGTGGAACGTTCAAGAGATTAAGAATTTCTTGCGGTTAGCTGGGTATTACCGTCGTTCCGTCAAGGGATTCTCAGCGTTATTGGGCCTCTGACACGACTGACTAGGAAGAATGTCAGATTTGAGTGGGACGACAACTGTGAGCAAAGTTTTCAGGAATTGAAGCAGATGTTAGTCACAGCACTAGTATTGGTCATCTCGTTAGGTGGTGAGGGTTATGTCATTTGCAGTGATGCGTCCTTGAAAGGACTTGACTGTGTATTGATGCAGCATGGCAGGGTGGTGGCGTATGCTTCCAGACAATTGAAAGAGTATGAAAAGAACTACCCTACTCATGATCTTGAATTGGCTGTAGTAGTATATGTACTGAAAATTTGGAGGCATTACTTGTATGGCGAGCGATGTGAGATTTTTTCTGACCACAAGAGTTTAAAGTACTTTTTCACTCAGAAGGAATTGAACATAGGGCAGAGAAGGTGGTGGAGCTAATTAAGGATTTCGATTGTACCATCAGTTATCACCCAGGGAAAGAAAATGTGGTAGTTGATGCTTTGAGCAGGAAGTTTGGGGAATTAGTGTTGGTAGCTACGGAGATCCAGTATCCGATCATGATGAATTTGGAGAGACTCAATATAGAGATGGTTGAGAGTGGTTCTCAGGTATGTATCACCAGTTTAGTGGTGCAATCAACTCTGCAGGAAAGAGTTAAAGTTGCTCAGAAAGAAGACCTAGAATTAGTAGAGGTGATGGACAGAGTGCAGAGTGGTTAGGGGGAGGAATTCAGTATTGCAAATGACGGAACTTTGTGGTTCCATTTCAGATTACGCGTTCCTACTGATACTGAGATCAGGATTACTATTTTAGAGGAGGCCCACAGATCTTTGTATATAGTTCACCCTGGTAGTATGAAGATGTATAGGGATCTGCGAGAGTCGTACTGGTCGAGTGGAATGAAGAAAGAGATCGCCAAGTATGTAGCACAATGCTTGACATGCCAGAAGATAAAAGTTGAGCACTAGAGGCCAGCAAGGCAGTTGCAGCCGTTATTTATCTCGGAATGGAAGTGGGATCATATATCTATGGATTTTGTGTCAGGATTGTTGACAGTGTTGCACGACTAGAATGCCATTTGGGTGATTGTTGACTGCTTGAATAAGACTGCCCACTTTTTACCTTTCAAGATTAGCTACTCCCTCAACAGGTTGTCGGAGATTTACATTCAGGAAATAGTTCATTCATATGGGGTTCCAGCATCTATTGTGTTAGATCGAGACCCATGCTTTACATCACGTTTCTGGGGGAGCGCTAGGGTCTCAGTTATCATTTAGCACGACATTCCATCCTCAGTGAAATAGGTAGACTGAGAGGATGATACAGATATTAGAGGATATGCTCCGAGTGTGCTATTAGATTTTGGGGGTAGTTGGACTCAGTTCATGCCGCTGGTGGAATTTGCGTATAATAAGAGTTATCAAACTAGCATTGGCATGACATCGTTTGAGGCTCTATATGGTAGGAGATGTCGTTCTCCTTTATTTTGGGATGAAGTGGGTGAGCGGCGAGTAGTAGGACCAGAGCTTGTTCAACAAGCGCATTATAAGGTTCAACTCATTAGAGAGAGAATCAGTGCAGCTCAGAGCTGACAGAAGAGTTACACTGATAATCGTCGCAGGAATTTGGAATTTGATGTTGGTGATCATGTATTTTTGAAGATAACTCCGTTGAAAGGGGTTATGAGGTTCGGGAGGAAGGGTAAACTTAGCCCTAGGTTTATCGGTCCATTTGAGATCCTAGATAAAGTGGGCCCGGTGGCTTACAAGCTAGCTTTGCCACTTGTGTTATCCAAAACTCACGACGTGTTCCTCGTATCTATGTTGAGGAAATACGTCCCAGACTCTTCTCATATTATTAGTTATGGTGAGTTAGTGCTCAGTGATTCATTAGTATATGAGGAGGTGCCAGTACAGATTCTAGATATGAAAGTGCAGAAGTTACGTAATAAGAAGATTCCTTTGGTAAAAGTTTTGTGGAGGAATCACACAGTGGAAGAAGCTCCTTGGGAGTCCAAGGAGCAGATGAAGTAGAAGTATCCGCAATTAATTCAAGAAGCTTAAGTAGTTAGGTAATATTTCTTTTGCAGGTACATATAATAGGTAGTAAGTAGCATTTTAGTTTTGGGGAAATTTTTATTTTGTGTATGTAATCTCCCGGAACTCGGAATGTAACCACAGTATTCCTCCGCCATAAGTGAGGGTAAGTAATAAAATAAGTAAACCCTTTTTCTTTTAAGGGATGATGAGTTACACGAACAGTAAATTTCGAGGACAAAATTTTATAAGGAGGGGAGAATGTAATAACCCGAGAAATTAATCATAGCCTCATCAATGAACACAGGGGATTTGTCGACAAGGATACATGAGGATCTCGTCGATGAAGACACGTCTCGTCAACGATAAGATACCAAGAGGTGATTTTTGGAAGTCTGAAATTCGTCGACGATGGGGCATGTTCATCGACAAACTTTCTTCAGAACTCGTCAACGAGATGACATGATGTGGGGGTAATGCATGACAACAGCCCACTAACCTACCAAGGTTGTTTTCTTATTATTATTATATGAGATGGATTATGCTTAAGGAAATTATGTATGTTCTGCTATGCTATGTTTATACATGTTTTTCCAAGAAATGATACATACAGTTTTATTGATTATGTTTACGTATATGATTATATGTATAATACGGAAATGCTCATGTTGCCGCACACTAGTATTAGTTTATTTCCCTTACTGAGAGGTGTCTCACCCTGAATTATATGAACATTTCAAGAGCCCCTGATAGGAGAGCAAATAAAGTTTCGCTGAGATAATACGGTTGATCTGCCCTCTTTGAAGGGTAAGTTTTGATGGGGACAGATAGATTTTTTGGGAAATGTCCCTAATACTTTCTTTTTGGGATGTATATACCTAAATACAATGGATATAGTAACTTTGGCATTGAGATGGATGGTTTTGTATTTATGATATTATGATTTTGTGTTTCCTGCTGCTTAGGCTTCCGTTTTTGTGTTCTGTTATATCTCTGGTACCCACGGGTTCAGGTTGATTATGATCTTTTGGATTTATTATACTGATTTGTATTATTTATGAAAAATAAAAAATAAAAAAGTGTGCAAATTAAGCAGGTCGTTACAGGACCAGTCCTGTGTGTACCATGTATTCTGTGGAGATGTTAGTCCTGTGTGGACCATGTATTGAATGAAAATGTTAGTCCTGTATGAACCATGTATTTCTGTGTGATATTAGTTCTGTGTGGACCAGTCCTATGTTGACCATATATTCTGTGAAAATGTTAGTCTTGTGTGGACCAATCCTTTATGAAGATGTTAGTTTTGTGTGGACTAGACCTGTGTGGACCGTGTATTTTGCATAAATGAGAGTCCTGTATGGACGATGTTCTCCTGTGTAGATAGTTTGTGTGGAATGTGACCTGATAGGATAAATGGTATGTTAATTTAATTATATGTATAATTACGGCAAGGTAAAAATTTCTACCAAGAGCTTGCTGAAAAAGGCGAGTGCCTTGGTATTTTCAGTTTGGTACCAAAGTGGAGGGAAGCTACTTGTATGAGCGGGTAACCTTCCCTATTCTTGGAGACTTCGCCAATATACATAGCCCAAGGGCTTACTGAGTAAGGTGAGTGCCCTGATATTAGTATCAGAGCAGAGAGAAGCTACTTGTATGGACGGATAACCTTCCCTATTCTCGGGTATTATTATTATTAAAAATATTTATGAATGCGTGTATGATATCATATGACAGTATTGTTGTTAATGGCACGTTTTCTCAGCTGCTGTGGTTAGTGAAACATAAATGAATATATGTTATGTATTTATTTAAAGTCTCTGCCACACACTGCTATGATTTATTTTTCCTTACTGAGATGTGTCTCACCCCAATGGATGATCATATATTCAGGTCTATTAGAAGATCGAGCTTAGGGCTCCAGTAGGGTAGCTTTTTGGTAATTTTGGGGAGTTTGTAAAAACAGTTTATGTATAGTTTATTTTTTATTTTTTAAAATGCTGGTATGTAATATAAACAACTGTTGTTGTTATTTTCGGGGTTCATGGGTAGACTCTGGTATTTAATTAGAGGTTACTTATCTTATTTCTGCTGCATGATTGTGGTGTTTGGTATCAGAAACAGGTGATTGAAACACGTAACCTTTGAGCCCCATTTGGAGGGTTCGGGGCACTACATTATAGACCCTGGATAATTAATATTATAGACCCGAATGAATTGAATACAACAATAAACACTTTGAGTCTTCATTTTCTTCAAGTTACCATGTGCCACCATGTAACTTTGCCAATTGATCCTACACACAAACTCAAGACAAACATTAAATACCAATGTATTTGTCATAATCAAAACAGGATATGACCCATAAGGTCAACAACGTTCGGAACTCAAAACTCTGAAATCATATTTTCCCAATTTATGCAGTTCAACCCCAGAATTATAATTATATTAATATTCCAAAGGTCACACGCTCCCATTAACTGGTTAAATTCTAAAAAAATAAAAAAACACTATTTGATCAAATTTAATTTCTAACATATTACCAAAAACTCTATTTGATCAAATCCCTGCAGTTTAATTTAACTCCAAAGATACTCCAAAAAATCTATTATAATTAAATCCCTACAGTTTAATTTAATTCCAAAGTATTCCCAAAAATCTAATTTGATCCAATCCTTGTATTTTAACTTAGTTCCAAAATATTCCCAAAAATCTAATTTAATCCAATACTTCAATTTAATAAATAAATCAAAATTTTCATCCCCATAAAATTACTTAAAAATCCATATACAATATTCCAATAATTATATATCATGATTTAACCAGGTGAATTTCTAAAATAACGAACATAATTTATACTGTTCACCTTAACCTTGGAGTGGTGCCTAAGATCCCCAAATCAAAAATCTGCTCCGATTAACTTACTAAGAATCGAAGCCAGGACCTCGTGGTGGTGTTCGTTTTTTGTTTTAGACGAAAGATCACTGTGAGACCATGTGTTTGCACTTATCATCCCACTGACAATGGTACCATGCTTTCAAAAATACTCCAGTCCATCAGGGTTTTCGTTTTCAAATTTCCATATACGCATTTCAATTTTCACATTTCAATATTCACAATTCAGCATTCACATTTCAGTATGTTCATTCATCTCATCATATCAGTAATATTCTCATCATTTTCTCCTTCATTCTCATCATATCAATACACATTCCATTCTCATAATATCTCATTTCATGTATTTCCACATTTCTCAATAAAACATGTCAATATTTCTTATTTCCTCATTTATCATTGAAAACATTTCTATACATATATATCATATTCCATCATTTTCCTAGAAAATACACATTGGTATATCATTATTCATCGTTCTCAATAAAACAATTATGTATTCCATTTTTCGTCATTTTCCATATTTCAAATCTCATATCATCACAATTCAGTATATAAAACATAATTGGGTTTGCCCTTATCATTATTTTTGCATAAAACATTTCAATATATATATACACACACACACACATACACACATAACCCAGTTTCAAATACAATTCATTATTCTCGATGCAAATCACATAACCCAGTTTGAAATACATTTTCAGTATAAATCATATGTCACACAATTTCATCTGATATTTATATCATAATAATCTCAAGTAAAATATCATATTCTCATTTTTCACATATTAACTCAACCAGTAATTTTAAAAAATAATTGTAATAATTTATCCCTCTTACCTGACTTATTGAGAGGCCTGCTTAAAACCTTAGATCCACACCCACGACGTTCAGAACTCAAAACCCTGAAATCACATTTCCCCCAAATTAATCAATTAAACTCCTAGAATAATGACTATTTTAATATTTCCTAAGCCCACACACTCCCAATAGTTAATTAAACTTTAAAAATAATTAACGGATATAATTATACTATCCTACCCTAACCTTGCAGTGGTGCGTAGGAAACACAAATTAAAATTTTGCTCCAATTAAAATGACGAGGATCGGAGCTAGGACCCTGTGGTGGTGTCCGATCGTCGATTTGGCTAAAGATTTAAGGAGAAATTAAGGAGAGAGAGAGAGAGAGAGAGAGAGAGAGAGAGAGAGAGAGAGAGAGAGAAAGATGTTACCTTACCCCAGGAGTGGTGTCTACGATGCTTCTAAGATAAATCCACTCCAGTTAAAATATCGGTAGTGGAGAATGGAGCCCAACGGTATTTTTTATTTTGCGATCGGTACTCATTGGGTCGAGGAAATCGTGAAGAGAGAGAATGAGGGATGGAGACGAGAGAGAGAGAGAGAGAGAGAGAGAGAGAGAGAGAGAGAGAGAGAGAGAGAGAGAGAGAGAGAGAAACGCTTGAGTAATTCGCTAGGGGAGGCGCAAACCATCTTTTAGCATTATAGATGTAGCGTCCTGCTTAACTTATTACATAATAAACATAAATAATAATAACATCAACTCGAACCCGTGGGT
This sequence comes from Malania oleifera, assembly GCF_029873635.1. Taxonomy (NCBI): domain Eukaryota; kingdom Viridiplantae; phylum Streptophyta; class Magnoliopsida; order Santalales; family Ximeniaceae; genus Malania; species Malania oleifera. Next base: position 80,676,042 of record NC_080425.1, read on the forward strand.
AGCGGGGATAGCCTGGCATAAACAACATAAACCTAAGCAGCAGTAAAAATACATTACATCCATCAAACCATTAATTACATAATACCAGAGTCTACTACATTCCCAAAATACAGTATTTGAATACAATTTCCAAAACATCAAAATAGACCTAGGATCTTACAACAAAAATCTTCTAATCTTAGATCAAAGCTTACCCTTCTAGCAGGGAAGCTCAACTCACTCAACGGCGGCCACGACCTACCGGTCTCTCAGGGTCTCCTGAAAAATTAATTAAGTTCAGGGTGAGACACATCTCAGTAAAGGAAAATAAACTAAATACAGTCGTGTGACAACATGAATATATATTGCAGTTATAAATATACAAAACATTTCATATATCTGTAAACATTCGTCATAACATACTGAATCATCATATACTTTCATATTTTTCTAGTAACTCATATCATTCATAAATTACCTGTTATATTTGATAATATTGAAAACATACTCCAATGAATAGCTAGTTGATGTCATGTATTACCCCCCATGACAGGTTGTGCAGCCCGAAAGCGGGACTCGACAATGGCTAGCCGACCACTGCCAAGTCAAAAATGTCTGTAAGTACGATGGACCCACCACACTCTGGTCCGGACTGTTAGGTGGACATCTATACTCTACGTTGAAAGCCACATCAACTATCCATCTCCCACCCCCTCGTGGTGTGGTTAGCACAAGTCTAAACATAGATATCTGATCTATATAGCTACGGTATCGAACTCCTGAAATTGAACTAAACTAACATCCGGGTTCTGATAACATATAATACATGATATTATAGTATTTTTCATAATTTCATAAATACGACATCGTGCCGAAATCATTTCATAAATACGGTCTCGCGCCAAACATTTCATAAACACGATCTTGTGCTGAAATCATTTCATATATACGGCCTCGTGCTGAGCATTTCATAAATATGGCCTCGCACCGAAATCATTTCATAATTACGACCTCGCGCCAAACATTTCATACATATCATGCTGAAAATAATCAATTATCATGTACTTGTCAAAATCATCATAATTTACTGTATCTTTTCATAATTCTTGAAAACATGCTTAATTTGTAAAATTTGTCATATCATTACTTTTCATAAAAATAACATTCATGCAACACAAAATTGAATAATTTCGTACATTTCCTTCTAAAATCTCAATTTTCGTATAATAATAGTATTTTCCCAATAGCATACATTTTCTCAATAATATTCAAATATCATGCATATTCCCTGAAAATTACTTTGCTAATAATAATAATAATAATACGTGAAAAAATAACTGCTTTAGTTTATTCCCTTACCTGACTACTGAGAAAGCCCCTAAAAATCTTGGTCTAACACCCGATGGGTTTCCTGATCAATGCCCTAAAAACAACAACCCCTAGAATTAAACATCAGTATTGCTTCGTAAATATCATTTCCTACAACTATGGTAAGACCAAATTTGACATAAAAAGTCTTACCTCAACTTAGGGACGAATTTTAACTCAGCTCTACTGATGATCCGCTCTGACAGATATGGAAAGAACTTCTTTAGGAGCGTCGTAGTTACTTCAGATCGTCGAATCGGCATAAATCTGGCCTGAAATCGAAGAAAGAAGGAGAGGGAGACAAAGGGAGGAAAGAGAGGAAGTTCATGCGCTGAATTTCATAAAAAATATGAGTTTTTCACTATTTATAGGGCTGGATTCATCGACGAGCCACATCATCTCATCAACGAGTCCTTTAATAATTTCGTTGACGAAACCCACTCCCCTTTGACAAAATTAAGACTACCCAAAACCTCTCTCAATATTTCCTCGTCGACGAGACATGTCACCTCGTCTTCGCGTTCGTCGACGAGGCCTACTACCTCCTTCTTTTCTTGTTTCCATTTTTCACCCTCTTAATCATTATTTAAATACTATTACTCTTCGAGTCATTACATTCTTCTCTTATAAAATTTCACCATCAAAATTTACTATTCATGTAATCTATCGTCCCTTGAAGGCAAAATGGTCTACTTATTTTATTACTTACCTTCACTTATGGCGGAGGAATACTGTGATTACATTTCAAGTTCTGGGAGATTATATATACCAAAAGAAAATTTCTCCAAAACTAAAATACCATATACTAACTAAAGTATTACATGTACCTGCAAAAAAAAAAACTACATATTTACTTACATTTTCTAATTACATTTAAATTTCTTGGAATAGTTGCGAATATTTCTATCTGATCTGCTCCTCGAGCTCCCAAGAAGCCTTTTCTATTGCATTATTCTTCCATATAATTTTTACCAGAGGAATCTTCTTACTTTGTAGTTCCTGTTCTCTTCTGTCCAGAATCTGCACAGGCACCTCCTGATAGACTAGCGAATCATTGAGCTCCTATTCACTATAATTGATGATATAAGAAAGGTCTGCGACGTACTTTCTTAACATAGAAACGTGGAATACGTCGTGTACCTTGGATAATAAAGGTGGTAAAGCTAACCTCTAGGCCACCGGTCCCACTTTCTCTAAAATCTCAAACAGACCGATGAACCTAGGGCTAAGTTTATCCTTTTTTCTGAATCTCATAACTCCTTTCAATGGAGTTATCTTCAGAAACATATGATCACTACCGTCAAATTCCAAATTCCTGCGGTGATTATCGGCATAACCTTTCTGTCAGCTTTGAGCTGTACTGATTCTTTCCCTGACAAGCCGAACCTTGTCATATGTTTGCTGCACCATCTCTGGACCCACAACTCGTCGCTCACCTATCTCGTCCCAATACAAAGGAGATCGACATCTCTTGCCGTATAAAACCTCAAACGACGCCATGCCAATATTGGTATGATAACTGTTATTATACGCGAACTCCACCAGTGGCATGAACTAAGTCCAGCTATCCCCAAAATCTAATACACATGCATGGAGCATATCTTCTAGTATCTGTATCGTCCTCTTAGTTTGTTTGTTTGACTGAGGATGGAATGTCGTGCTAAACGATAACTGATACCACAGAGCCTTCTGCAAGCTCCTCCAAAATATTGACGTGAATCGCGAGTCTCGATCTGACATAATAGATACAGACATCTCATGAGAACAAACTATTTCCTGAATATAAATCTCTACTAAACGGCTGAGGGAATAGCTTATCTTGATAGGGAGAAAATGGGCGGTTTTAGTTAACCGATCTATTATCACCAAAATCGCATTTCTGGCCATGCGATGTCGACGGCAGCCCTAAAACGAAGTCCATGGATATATGATCCCACTTCCACTCTGAGATAAATAACGACTGCAACTAACCCGCTAGCCTTTAGTGCTCAGCCTTTACCCACTGGCACGTTAAACACTGAGCTACATATTCGGCAATCTCTCTCTTCATACCACTCTACTAGTAAAACTCTCGCAAATCCCTGTACATTTTTGTACTGTCGGGATGAATCGTATACAAAGATCTGTAAGCCTCATATAAAATAGTCTTCTTGATGTGAGCATCAGCAGGAACACATAATTTGGAACGGAACCGCAAAGTTCCGTCATTTGAAATGCAGAATTCCTCTCCCTGACTAGTATGCACTCTAACCATCACCTCTGCTAATTCTGGGTCCTCCTTCTGAGCAGCTTTAATTCTTTCCTGCAGAGTAGGTTGTACCACTAAACTGTAAATACACACTGAAGGATCACCCTCTACCAACTCTATACCGAGTCTCTCCAGATTCATAATAATCAGATGCTGGATCTCCATAATTGCTAACACTGGGCTCGCGATTTTCCTACTTAACGCATCAGTTACCACATTTGCTTTCCCAGGGTGGTAACTGATGGTACAATCAAAATGTTTAATTAACTTTAACCACTTTCTTTGCCTCATATTCAATTCTCTCTGAGTGAAGAAATATTTTAAACTCTTATAGTCAGAGAAAATCTCACATTGCTCGCCGTACAGGTAATGCCTCCAACTTTTCAATGCGTGTACCACTGCAGCCAATTCAAGATCGTGGGTAGGGTAGTTCTTTTCATATTTTTTCAATTGTCTGGACGCATATGCCACTACCCTGCCATGCTACATCAATACACAGTCAAGTCCCTTCAGGGATGCATCACTGTAGATAGTATACCCCTCACCCCCAGACGGGATGATCAATACAGGCGCTGTGACTAACCTCTGCTTCAATTCTTGAAAACTTTGCTCACAGCTGTCGTCACATTCAAATCTGGCATTCTTTCTAGTCAGTCATGTCAGCGGTTCTGATAAAGCTAAGAATCCCTCCATAAAACGACGGTAATATCTAGCTAACCCTAAGAAACTCTTGATCTCCTGAACGTTCCTTCGTCTAGCCCAATTCACTACCGCATCAATCTTACTAGGATCTACAAAATTTCCTTCTCGTGAGATAACATGCCCCAAAAACACAACTTTCTCAAGCCAGAAGTCGCATTTACTGAACTTTGCATATAACTTCTTCTCCCTAAGCATCTACAAGACCTGCCTCAAATGTATCTCGTGCTCCTCATAGCTCCTCGAATAAACCAATACATCATTAATAAAAACAACCACAAACTGATCTAAATATGGATGAAAAATCCTATTCATCAAATCCATAAATATCACAGGAGCATTCGTCATACCAAATGACATAATAAGAAACTCATAATGCCCATATCTGGTCCTGAAAGCTGTCTTCGATACATCTTCTGCTCTCACCTTTATTTGATGGTAACCTGACCTGAGGTCAATTTTAGAATACACCCGTGTACCTTGGAGCTGGTCAAACAAGTCATCGATACAGGGTAGAAGATACTTGTTCTTGATAGTTACTTTATTAATCTCTCTGTAGTCTATACACATCCTCATAGACCTATTCTTTTTCTTCACGAACAGTATTGGAGCTCTCCACGGAGATACACTAGGTCGTATGAAACCCTTATCAAGTAAATCCTGCAACTGATTTTTCAGTTCTTCCAACTCTGCTGGTGCCATTCGGTACGTTGCTTTAGAGAACGGCGCTGTACTTGTAAGTAGATTAATAAGGAAATCTACCTCACGATTAGGTGGCAGACTTGGTAATTCATTTGGGAACACATTTGTAAATTCTTTCACCACAGGCGTATTGATAAGTTTCAATTCATTTCCTGACATTTCCTTCACAAAAGTCACGAATCCCTAACCGCCACTCTGGAGCAGCCTCCGCGCCTGAACAGCCGAGACCATCTGAGGTAAAGATTGCACTCATGACCCTGTATATCTGAATTCTGGTTTCCCTGGAGGTCTGAATATCACTTCTCTTGCACGACATTCTATAATAGCAGAATTAGCTACTAGCCAATCTATGCCGAAGATGATGTCGAACCCGTATATATCCAGCACCACCAAATCAACAGATAAAATTCTCCCCTGAACATCAACTGAACAACCACGAAGCATCCTACTACATCTCATCGCTGACCCGGTCGGTGTAGCCACTAACAGTTCAACATCTAATGAATGCATTTCGGCCCCACATAATTTAATACACCCCAAGAACACAAACGAGTATATGACACCAGAATCAAAAATTGTAATAACTTTAAATGAAAACATATTAATTGTACCTATCACCATGTTGTCGGTTGTCTCAGCATCACCCAGTGTCAAAGCAAAAACCCTGACTAGGGCCATATTCCTCTACTGGCCTTCATGTAGCGCCTAGTAGCCTCCTCGAACAGGTCTAGGAGTAGGAGCAACACCAAATCTTTGATAGAGGACAACATGTTGACACTTGAAAAAATTTAAGGTAACAAAAATCCGGCAGATATGTTAACTAAGGTGGTGACTACAGAGAAGTTAAAGTTGTGTTCAATTTCAGTTGGTCTTCATGCTTGAAGACATATTTTAAGCACATCATTTATTCATGATACTGGTTGAGGAGACGTCTCTACCTCCAAGTGTGAGATTGTTGTAGCTGGAGTCAGGAGATGTAGCTGGAGCCAGGAGCTGGAGATGCTGAGCTGGAAATACGTTTTTTGCAAGCTGTGCAAGCTGCCATTTATCTCCATTTATCTCCATGATTGTAATCTCTCAATTTCTAATTTATTGTATTAAATTGTAATTAATTATCAGCCCTATAAATAGAGAGCTGTGGAGGGTTGTAAGATGTACAAGAGAGGCACAGAGAGCAGAGAGAAGAAAGAGAGGAGGAAAAGAGTGAGAGGAAGAAGAGATTTGTATTTTTTTTCAGCAATTTTAGTGAATTTGTGGTGTGCTCCATGGACGTAGGTCGATATTGACCGAACTACGTAAATTTCTGGTGTTCATAATTTTCTAGTTGCTTGGTCCTAACAAAGGCATCTTTACATTCAAACAAAACCTATCTAAAAGTAAAACACCTAATACATTTCCCACGGCTACTTTAGTCAATAATCTTGAGACAACTGGGCACTAGATTCTCCCTCTCTGTCTCAACCAATTCCCTCACATGCCATTGCCAACTCTCTCTCTCTCTAAATTTCGCTCGGCAGTCAACATGAAATAAGACAATTCTACAATAGAAAAAGAAGCAAATTAAGACTAAAAATCAATGGCCTGTCTTTATTCTTATGAAAACTTTAATGGAGCATGCGTTCACACGCTACTGCAACAGCCCTCCAGCTAATGAGAATCACAAAATACACCACTGCAATTTGCCACAGAACACCACCTCCCTTCTTTAGAAGAGTGGCTCATTATCATGGTGGATTAGTCGAATGGTCAAAAAATCTCGTTTAAATATATATATTTGTCATGATAAAACTCACTAGTGTAGAGGAGATTATTAAAAATACCCACTTGTGAATCTTGCATATATTTAAGAAACAAAAAATAGTAGAAGAATGGTTTTAGATTCCGTGCTTACCTATGCATGTGAAGCTCAGGTGAGGACTTCCGTATATTTAAAATTTTGGATTTGAGTTTAGATTTTTGTAGAAATGTATAACACTCAATATATAATTTAATACCATGTTTCATTTACACAAACTTAAATTAAAGGTTTGAACTCTAAACTCCCAACAGTAAGTAGGAGATCATTTTACAAAGTCGGAACAAGTCATGAAGCACTAGATCTCCCAAAAATAAACAAAATCTATCACTTTGACATCTAAATGGTTCAATTTTTTTAAACAAAATTTTCTGATCAAGACGGCATGAATAACATGTAGGCATATAAAATTGATCGGCAGACACTCCTATTTTGTTTGAACAGTGAGCAAAAGTAGCAGTTAAGAGAAAGGTAAACTACATTAAGATGTCAGAGTGGCCATCTCTGTTATGTGCGAAGTTAATTAGCAAGCTTATTTTCCATTCAACCAATGGGTGGGGGAAAGCCGCGAGAAAAAAAAAGGGACATCATTGTGGAATTTTAAAGGTTTCACCACTGACCTGAAGTATTGGGATAAATTGAATTGATCCAAGGAACAGAAAATAGAGAGAAACTTGAGGGTATTACCATATATAATCCAATGCACATTACAGAAATATACTCCATGTCAAGGGATGCAAAGAGCCATATTCTTCATGGGTATAGTTTACTATTGACATTTGATTACTCACGGTAGATATGCCACATACCGAGTTTTTGCCACAAAGTCGCCTTCACAGACCCTTGACCTTTTTTATGTAGGGCAGATCCTTCGGTAATTTTTCCCTGTCAAGTGAAGTGCACCCAGAAATATCCAAGTTTGTTAGGGATTTCAATTTCTCAAGTCCCTGGATCTCCGTTAGTTTCTTGCACCCATGAAGCTGTAAACTCTTCAACTTTATAAGGTTTGACAAGTCTGGTAATCTTTGAAGAGATGTGCACTGTGACATGTCAAGTCTCTCCAAGGATTCTAAAACATCAAGGCCTTCAATTTCTTGTAACTTCTCGCATTGGATGAGCTCCATGCCTCTCAACATTTCCAAGTTTGACAAATCAGGCAGTCTGTTCATGGAGATGCAACTCATTTTTAATTTTTCCAAGGATTTTAATTGGTCGAGGCCCTGAATCTCGATCAGCTTGTTGCAATGCAGAGCAAGTAGTTTTCTCAGGTTCTTTAGGTTTGATAGATCTGGCAATCTTTCCAGGGATGTGCACTTTGATATGTTCAATTCCCTTAGATATCCCAACCGTTCAAGCCCATCAAGTGTGGATAGCTTTTCACACTCAGACACATCCAAACTTGCCAGCAATTCTAATCCTCCAAGGCCTTCAATCCTTGTTAGCTCTAAGCACCCACCAAGCATTAAATATGACAAATTCTTTAGATTTGAAAGACATGGCAATGTTTCCAGTGATTCACATACTTGAACACATAGCTTAAACAGACTAGAGGGAAGCTCTGGAAAATACTGAATTTTTTCAGAATCTTCAACAGCAAGTTCCTGGAGCCGAGAAAGTTCACTAATATTTGCTGGTAGGATACTAATGTTGGTTTTGTAAAATTTTAAGGTCTCCAATTTGGATAATTTTCCAATCTCGCTAGGAATTTCCACCAATTTAAAGCAGTTTGAAAAGCACAACTCCTTCAAATTAATCAGGGTCAGAAGATGTGGAAATGTCTCCATTGAAACACAAGTAATGCGTAGGCTTGTCAAACTAGAGGGAAGCTCTGGCAATGGTTGAAGCTCTTTGCAGCCTATTAATCCCAGAGATTGGAGGCAAGAAAGCCCAGAAATGCTTACTGGCAGACTGCGAATTTTGGTGCAATCTAAACTCAGGATTCTTAGAGAGGACAGTTTGCCAAGATCGCTAGGAATATCCCCTTCCAAATTATAACAGTGCCAAGCACGTATTTCTTCAAGCTTCTCTAACATTCCAATAGAACTCGGAAACTTCTTCACCATGCTAGTATCAATGTCAAGCACCCTCAAATTTCTTAGATTGCCAACAGTATCTGGTATTTCTGTAACTGTTGCTGCAAACAGGTGCAGCTCCATTAGTGATTTCAATTTTCCAATTGATTCTGGAATTTCTTTTAACTGCCGACAATATGTTAAGGACAAGATCTGCAGTTTCACCAGTAATCCAATTGAGTCTGGTAGTTTAACAATGCTTGTAAAATCAAGTGTAAGGTGAGATAGAGAAGTAAGCCGACCAATTGAACATGAGACTTGAGTCAATGATGCACATTCGGTTGCACTAAGAATCTCAAGGCTCTTCATATGACCCTTACAGACTGGAACTGTCTGTATAGAAGTTCCATCAACGAGAAGTTCTTTTAAAGCTCCCATAGAAACCATTTCAAGAGGCAGGTTGTTTAGCTTAGTGCATCTCCGCATGTTTAGGAAAACCAGATGCTTGAGATGACCAATGGATGGATCAATGTGAACCAAATTTCCACAATCTTCAAGAATCAATCTCTCTAATGCTGCGTATGCAGAGAAGTCGGGAGTTCTGATTAAGTGAATGCAGTTAGTGAGATTTAAAACTTTTAGCTTTTTTGTCATCTGTGAACAAAGAAACAAAAAGATTAATCACCAACAAATAATCAACTGACAATGAATAGAAGCAAAAATATTCTTTTAAGACCTCAATATGGCCCCAGCCTTCCCAGCTTTGTGTAATTTTACTCCATGATAGATCAAGAATGACTAAATTATCTAAATGAAAATTGGTTGGTGAAAAATTCCCAGGGCATCCATTCCAATGGAGCCATCTTAACTGCGAAAGGAGACGCTTAAAATCTCCAGCCAGATTTGCATGATCTAATTGAAGAAACCTCAGATTGTATAGTGCTACAAATTCTTCACTTGTAAAGCAGTGCCCTTGTGACCCAAATCCAAAGTTGAGACAAAGGGCTTCAACCTTGGCTGTTCCCTGTCAATAGAAACCTCCAAAATAAGAAAACAACGCAATAATTATAAACTTCCAACTGGTAAAGAACATAAACAATAGAATTGTCTTAACTTATTTAAATATAAAGTTCAATAATTTTCTAAAGCAATTTCCTGCTTGGGACATCTTTCATATGATAAAAAATAACTTTTGAAAACCAAGAGTAATTTTAGTCACTTGATAGACCCCGCAAGGGTGCTAATTAGTGAATAACTGCACCAACAAGAGTACAAGCGACACCATGTAAGGAGCATATGAGATCTTACCATCTTTCTCACCAGCATGTCAAAGCATTCATCATGAGACCACAGCCTACTACGCAGCCAAGGTTCCTTGTAATTTTCCTGACGAACAATTTCCCTTCCAAGGTCCCTAAGTTGGTCATGCATCCTCAACTCATTACCATCTCCAATCTTTACCAGAGACATAAGGAGGAGGACTTCAATTCCATTTTCCGGGAAAAAATCGCAATCATCCCACATGTAAACTACAATTCTTTTGTCTATTCCAATAAAAAGACAAGCAATATCAAGAAATATTTGTTTCTGTTCATGATCTAATGCTTCATAACTTATTCTTAACTTTTTCTGGATTTGGCCTTCTGGCACTTTTTTCAACTTTTTCAATGTGTCCTCCCATACACTTTTTTTCTTGCCAGATAAAAGTGAACCTATAACTTCAAGAGCTAGAGGAAGCCCTGCAGCTGTGTCCACAGCATCGCTAGAGAGAGTAATGTAGTCTTCAGGAGGATAGTCCCTTCTAAATGCATGCCTACTAAAAAGTTGGAGAGATTGATTAAAGTCCATTTCTTTGGGTTCATAAGTTGAATCAACCTCAGGAATGCTGAGAATATTTTTATCTCTAGTTGTAATAATAATTCTACTTCCGCTACCAAACCAATCATGACTTCCTGCAAGTGCATTCAACTGATGTCTGTGATCCACATCATCAAGCACAATGAGCGCTTTCTTATTGCAAAGTCTATCTTTAATCGTGTTGATTCCTTCATCAGCATCACTAATATCCTGGCATTTCCTTTTGAGGATGTTAGAGATAAGTTGATTTTGCAAATAGACAAGACCCTTGTGTTGTTGTGATGTTTCTCGAACATCCGCGAGGAAGCTACAAGAATCAAAGCATCGGGATAGTTGGTTGTAGATGACCTTGGCAATTGTTGTCTTGCCAATTCCTCCCATTCCATGAATTCCAATAATTCGAACATCACTCAAGTCAACACTCAACAATCTCATAGTTTCCTCCAGGTGGTAATCAATCCCAACCAAGTCATTAGTCACAACCAAAGAGGTCTTCTTCAACTCCCTCCATACCTTCGAAACAACCATTTTTATTAGTTTTCCTTGATGCCTGCAAAATAAAATTGATGTTACAGTAGAGATGTAAAATATTATATAACATTGAGAATGAAAATGAACTTCACTGCTTCAATCAATTTTGTAGATCCTCCATCCATAAACAATGAGTCATTTACTCCGAGTGAATCTTTAATGATCATGTGGACTGCCCTCTTAATATTGAAATGTTAAAGCCAATTTACTCTCAAGTTGTATAATTCACTTAATGTATATCATTCCAATGTGCATGATTGTTAGAATCTTATCACAAACCTTATGATTCATATCAATTACACGCCAAATCAATTCAAATCTAACTAGAGAACCAAAAAACAACTGAATTGTTGCCAAATCTGCCAACTCATGCCCTGAAACCTAACAAATCGATCAATTCACACAATTCTAAACCTATTAAATGCAGTCGGGTACAGCTGGTTCAAAATTCCCAAAACAGCCTTTCTTTTTTTTTTCCCCCCCACATGGTTTGCTTACATTGCTTATCTGTGTCAGTTCTGTGCTGAAAAAAAGGAGAAAACATTTAGGTCTTCTTTTTCCTTCACAAGACTATTCTTCAATCTTGGGGGAGGATAGTGTTGTGGCATTGAGAATAAGGGGCGGAACGCTGGTTGACTAACATGGTACTCACGTTTCGCAGTGTTGTTAAGATTCAAAGGTTGGTTTTTTAGTAGTTTGTTCAATTATTTATCAGCTTTACATAAGTTTCCCCTCCCCCCTTTTAATTAAAGAAAGCATATGCATGAAAGTTGCAGCAATCAGAAACTTAATTTCTTATTTTCCTCCTCCTATTGTTTCCTTTTCCAATTCTTGATTAATTTCAGACCATTTTTTATTTGAAAATGGTCAACAAATCTGGGTGGTCACTCTTGGCAGTTTTGATCCCAACTTTATCTATCTGGATCCTTCTGACCCTTGAATTGGTACATGCAATCCAGATTGTGGTCCTGGGGGAAATGGTATGTAGTGCCATTATGAAAAATGAAGTCAAAGAAATGACTAGAGCATACCTTGCAGCAGTTTCACTTGGTAGATCAAGTGGATTAGAGAGAAGAATTTTTTGTTACTTACCACTTGTTTTCTTTCCTTCCCTAGTTTTCATCCTGTCAAACAAGGGAAAAAGGTTTTCACTTCCCTTTTCCCTTCCACACTAGTTTTCGTCCTCTTTCCCTTCTATAGGCAATTTCAGTTCCATAATGCCATGAAAAAATCACAAAATTTTGTGGACGGGATCGCAATAAATAGAGCATTAAACTCTGGTAAGGGGTGGCTTTTAGAGCTTTTTCAAGTTGGGGAAAAGGGGGGGAGGGGGTGCATTACATTATAAAATGCACAGTTATATGGAGATGCTCCATAATCGAGCATCACCATCACCATTGCCACCGTCCTCGTCATAGTTATCGTTAGTGTCACAATGAGTTGTTATTATTATTATTTAAACATCCTAAGACCAAAAAAGTCATCACATCATTATTGTTACATTTGCTATTTATTTTTTATTTACCTACAACCTAATTGCAAAAAAGAACACAAATAATTTTTCAAATCTTCCTCCTACCGCTCTCCACACAAAAAAATAATCTTAATAATTTTGCTTATGCAGATGCTATGATTGAAAGAGTTTTGCGGTAAGAATTTAGATGTATAGGTCATTTTCTAAATAAATAGGTTGATGCATGTGCACTAATGCAGGCAACATTGAATGATGAAAATAGGGGCAGCTCATAGGAGCTCATTGCTAGCAAATCCTTATGTGCGTACTAAGGGATTGTCCACAGAAAAATCTAAATTTTAAAATCTTGCATGTCCACAGATTATCTCTAGAGGAGTTAAATCTAAAATTAACATTGTCCTGTACTTTAAAAGCATCGGTAAAAGACACCCACCTCTATTGAAGTTTGGAAAAAAAACAAGGATCTCCCTTGATGCATATGTACTAATGCAGGCAACATTGAATGATGAATATAGGGGCAGCTCATAGGAGCTCATGAAAATTGCTCCTAGCTAGCAAATCCTTATGTACTAAGGGATTGTCCACAGAAAAATCTAAAATTTAAAATCTTGCATGCCCGCAGATTATCTCTAGAGGAGTTAAATCTAAAATTAACATTGTCATGAACTTTAAAAGCATCAGTAAAAGACATCTCTATTGAAGTTTGGCAAAAAGACAAGGATCTCCCTTAATTTTTCAAAAATCCCAAGAACCTCTCCTGAGAACCGAAAAATTACAAACGTCCTTGAGGTTTGCCAAAAAGGCACAAACATCTTCTTATATTTGGCAAAAAATAAATTTTTAAGGGATATTAGTGCCCTAAAAATCAAATGTCAGGAGATGTTAGAGGGATTTTTGGAAACTCAAAGAGAGGTCCTTGTCTTATTGCCAAACTTCTGGGGTGGTCAATGTTTTTAGTGCTAAGAGCATATAGATATAATATAAATCAACAAGGGAATCTCCACGTGCATCATACTAAACTAACTCACTATGACAATTGGACATTTTAAGAGTAATTGTGGACACCACTTTCACATAATCTTAAGAATCCCCATCCAAGGAATTGAACCTGGCTAGATGACAAGACCAGAAGCATCCATCCCATCCCAAGCCCCTCCCCACCCTTTCTCATGATTCAAAGAAGGATCTCCATGGTTGAACTGTGAGGCTATCCCAACTCCCAATAAGAATTTGAAAGACTTTTTTTTTTTTTTGTGTGTGGTTGTAAAAGCACACCAAACTCAACAGTCTTAAATTTTCATTTCCTTTTGTGTTGAAATCAATTGGCATCAAATTAATTACTCCAGATAACGTATATCCATCTATTTCCAAATTCCAATCCAGGCTTCGCCTCTGTGTTTAATCTCACCTCCCAACACTAATTAGATGACTATTTTTCTTTGTTTGGTGAAAAGTACATGAATTATTTCATTATGCTCGATCTACTTCAGTCAAACTAACTAACGCTATGGAAAATGGCGAAATAAATTTTGAAGGGAAGTGTAAATTACCCATCAGCGATGTTCTTCAGCTCCCATCCCTTCAATGCCCCAACCTCTCTCAAAGCCTTCTTCCACCCTTCAACTAAGCCCTCCTCAAAATGCTTCTTGTGTTGGCGAAACGCCTTCTCGTAACACCCCGTCTGGTGTCGCACCTGCGAAGGATCAACGTCGTAGAAAATGGGCAGGATCATGTGCCCCATTGTTTGCTTGCACTTCACCATGTGCGTGACCTCATTTAGGCACCATTTACTTGAGGCATAGTCTGTGGAGAAGATCGGAATGGAGATTTTCGAGTTCTCGATGCCTTTGAGAAGCTCCGTAGCGATTTTTTCGCCGATCGGGAGTTCGTCGTCGTCTCTGAAAGTGCGAATCCCGGCGTCTACCAGATCGTTGTAGAGGAAATCCGTGAAGCTTTTGCGGATGTCCTTGCCCCTGAAACTCAAGAAAACTTCGTAATCCCATCCGGCGGACGATGTAGAGATTCTGTCGGTCTCGTCGGGAACACTTGGAGTTGCAGTAGGGGTTCTGTTCTTCTTCTGCAACAGATGAAATGCGATCAAGGGAAGCAGGATTACTCCAAGAGTGAGAAGAATCGATGGCCAAAACAATTCGGGAAACATTTTCCACTCTTTTCTTGTTCCAATTTGCTGAATTTTCTCACGACAGAAATATAATCTTAGAGGATTGAGGTGGGTTCGGGGCTAGCTTGCGGTCTCTCTTTCACATTTTTTACTACCGTATTGGCGGCGAAGCTTGCAGAGACGCGTGCAAATCTTAGTTTGTCTTTGATTGGAAGACATGAATTTGTTCAATGCTCCTTTTGCAAGGGATGCTTTTGGTTTCATGCGAGGAAAACATTTAATCCATATTCAATATATCTAATTAGAAGACGACTAGGATGACACAGCAACAACAATAGAAAAATTTTCAAATTTCTTAAGAATGTGATACTTTGGAAGTACCTTTGGAAGAAATGGTTAAAAAGATCTATATCAATAAAATATACATTTCTTTTCGAAAGTTTTCCTATAAGAACTCTACGATTAAGCATATTTGACTTGAAATAATTTTTGATGGGTGATATTTTGAGAAGTTTTTTCATGAAGTGTATGTGTGAGTGAGGACAAAATATACTGAAATTGATACGTATTGATCTGTTGAGTCAGTTATTAATCCGACAAGGTTCGCGCCCTTATTGTCTAGACCAGGTGAAGGAGGAGAGACGCAATACTTCTTGACAGATTAAGGTTGGGGTGTTACAACTATGAAATACTTAGCCTCAAGTGCATCTCATAGCTCTTTTGTAGTAGCCATATTTTGATACAGATCAAACAGATTGTTTGATATTGAATTATAAATGTGGCATTTCCATATATAATCATCTTGTTCCTATTTTAGTCTTACACGTCATTGAGTCAAAGTCTCATTCTTATTCTCTACAGGCTTAGGGGTGGTCAGAACATACATCACTTTAAGACCCACAAGAAGAAAATGCATCTTTTTCTACCACCACTTGCTTCCATCAAATTGTTCAAATTTGACAAAATTCGCAACTAATTCCCTTAAGGTTGAAGAACTAGCCATTTTTTAAATAATGTTTTAAGATTGTAAAATAATAAATAGAGAAAATATTGTAAAACAGAAAACGCTTCAAAACACGTTACAATGTCGTTTTCCTTAAAATGTTATTTTTCCCTACTAGATCGGTGTGTATTAAGTCAGCAGATACATTTTCAGGATATAATAAAGTTCAGAATATAATCTAATATCAGTTTGCGTTATACACAAACGAAAAACTGATCTCAAATACCTTTAAAAGAATCTGAACAAATTTCAGGAATTCTATTTCTATAGAAAATAGAACTCTAAATTGAAAAAAAAATATATAATTTGTGAAAACTTTATAAGAGAGAGAATGAGAGAATGATTGAAAATTTCTATATCTTCTTAGAGTTAATTCTGTCTTTAAATAGACAGAATTATGTCTTTTTCAAAAAGTTACATTTGTTCAAATTTAAATAATCTGTTAAATAAATGTTTTATTAACTATCATTCGCAAAGCAGATTTCTGAAATCGACTGGCACCAACCTAGTCGCACCTTGGTTGACACAATTTGGAATATATTTAATTCTTTCTTTGTGTTTAGTAGACCTGGTCATACTTCCAAAGTCGCTTGGTCGCACCCTAGTCTAAATATTCTAGAAAATCAATTATTTTAGAAAATATTTAAACAAAATCAACAAAAATCCATCTTCCACTAGTCGTCAATTCTGGTGTTCGAAGGATATACACATTCATAATTGAGAATTAGCTTACAAGCTCTTGAATAGACAAATCCAATTTCAATGAGATCAAGAGGATTTTTAATTAACTTATAATATACTCAAAGATTGTATTATTTTTTTTATTCAATATAAAATCCAAATTTTACACTATTTTTCTTATTTTTATTTTTAAGACACAAATTAGATCATTAGAATAAGTATCAAGGTTGATAAGACCATTGATACAATTTCAATAGCAGCACTAACTCTACGTTTGGAGAAGTTATAAATTTTGATTTGTATTGGATTTAGATAAGACATAATATAAAGTTGTATTAAAATTTATTTAAATCCATCAAAATCAAAATCGAAGGTTCAAAATTTTTGTTTCCAAACATAGCGTAAGAGTACTAGACGCCCCCTCTTGCTTGTGTAATTGACGTATTAAGTGATTGACCACTAGTGGAAAGAAATTGAAATTTTAGGACCAATGTGCAAGTGCCCTGTAGTACTTCAAGACTACTTCTGCAATTTACCAAATTATTAACTCGATCACATTTAGACTCAATTTGAAACTCGAAAAATATAAGGAAAAGGAAAGAAAATTATAAATTTTTTTTTTTTTTTATGATATGATTATCAAGAAAAGTGGAAAATAAAAAATATACTAAATTTGTAAACAAAAATTTGATTTTACACATTATTAAAATTTAGTTTTTCTTAATTTTTAGTCATATTAAAACAAACTTTCATTATTGATAATACTTAATAGAGAAAGAAATTGAGTTTTATTCTTATTTTACTTTCTTTTCATTTTTCCAAACAAAATGCTTGATCCAAACAGACCCTAAATGAAAACCTCGATTTTCCTATTTCACCCCTACATGCATGCCCATTGTAGTAAAGTGAACTATCAGAACCTATGTGTAACTCATGAACTCAGAAAATCCAACAACAATAATGCAATGTAATATTAAAAATTATTTTGTATTTATTTTAAAAATTGCTTTTCTATTTTAAAATTCTAGACTTAACTTTTTAATGCAATTTTTTAAAATTTTATTTCAATAGTTAATTACTCAATTCAATTTGACTATTTAATCACTAAATAAATTTTTGAAATATATGTTTACCATAATATCAACTAGCATACATTGCAAGACACATAAGACTATGAGTGAATAGTAAAATATTAAATTCATCAATTAAAGTTAATTTTTTGAGCAACACATAAAATTAATTTATGTGTCAATCTAATCATTAAATGAATGTATTTTATTTTTTTAAAAAAGAGAGCAATATCTTAAATTTTGCAGGCCATACTGATAAGTATATTTTTTTACTAATTGCACAAAAAAATTAGTTTTTATAGTTTCCTTTTTTTAAAAAAAAAAAATTCAAAATTACAAAGAATTCAAAACTAGGGTTTTTGGAGGCCAAAGAAAACCTTGTACACAATAATGATTATTTGATATAGAAAATAAATAAATAAAATTAAAAATACAGAAAATAAAAAATATATATTATTTTTATTAAAATTAAATGTTGACATATTGTACATGTATGAACTTTGTCCAATAACAAATATGATGGAACTAAATAGCTGAAATAAATTATACAATATAAAAAAGGAATTACGGTCATATTCATTCCTACTATATATGAATCATCAAGCAAATGTTAAAGTTTGATATACATTATTGGCATACAATCTAATAGTTTAAACTTTTAGGTAAAGTGGTAATCGAACATGGTATTAGAATCCTAGTAACTTTTTTTTTTTAGCCTCTTCTGTGCTAATAAGCCTTTTCGATCTCACGACCTTGTCCTTCACAACTTCCGCTGCTGCTGCTGCTAGCTTAATCCAATCCAGGCTGTCTAAGACCTTCCGGCAACCCGACCAATCCACCAGGATCCCTGCCAACTCCGACCTCACTATCGGCTTCAACAACTACATCATCACCATCGGCCTCAAAACCCCCATTAAAAACCTCTTCCTCATATTCAACACACAGAGTGGCCTCACCTGGACCCAGGGCTAATCTTCAAATCTGCCAGCTCTTCGAACCCTCCCAAACCACTTAATATTCCAACATTGCCTGCGACTCAGACTTGTGTCCCCATATCGCCAACTCCACCGTCATCTCACCACCTTGCTCCAACTCCATATGCTCCTACAACATCTTGTATGGCGACCTCTCCATCGAGTTTCTCTAGATGTACGAAGATTTTTTTTTTTTTTTTTTGAAGTTTAGGAGTTTACGGGCATTGGATGTAAATATGGTTTATTGTTAAAAAATCAAAGGTCTTAAAAAAATATTTTTTTTGGGTTCACTTGGATATGTTTCTTTGAGTTATTGGTGTATCTAGCCTCCTATTTATAGTTATTCTACATAACTTGCCACCATGGAAAAAACAGAATTTTCTCAACCTATTTGCACCATTTTTAATGGATCTAACTATAATGTCTAGGCTCAAAGCATGCATAGTTTTCTCATTTGACGAAAACTTTGGCGAATCACTATTGGTGAACTTGGTACACCAATACAAAAGGAAGGGGAGTCTCGGGATAAATTTCTTGAACGAATTGATGATTGGGAGATTAAGAATCATCAAGCCATTACTTGGCTTCGGAACACTTCAATCCCGTTGATTCATATTCAATTTGAGCAGATTGATACAACAAAGAAGATTTGGGATTTTCTAGCTCATCAATATACTACTAGTCTTGCTCATCAATATCAACTTTGGACTCTTCTGCACAATTTGAAGCAGGAATCTAGACAATCAATCAATGATTTCTTGGCACAGGTTCAAGCTTTTTAGAATCAACCTACTCAATCCCATATAACTATTGATTAAATGCATCTCATTCAATTTCTTATGGTCTTGCATCCTAAATATGAACCAGTTCGTGCTTCCTTGCTACATCGACATCCTCTTCCTACTTTGAGTAAGTGCCCATATCTGAGATCATTATTTAGGAAACCTATCTTGCATAACGAAGTCTTCTACCCCTAATGTTGTTTTGGATACTACTCCTCAACCTTAGTACGATGGTCAGTCTCCTATCGCATCCGGTCAGTAACTTTGTCGAACTGCTCTAAAAAGGGCCATGTGTTTTCTAAATGTCCTACAATCGAATGTTGATATTGCCATCATCTTGGTCATATCATTGACAATTGTCCTACTTGACCTCCTAAACCTAGGGGAGATCAACCTTGACCACGGAATAACTTCAGGTCTTCAGTTTCATTTGTTGCTGTTGCTACTGAATCTTCAGAATCCTCAAACTCATAGTCCTTGTTTCTCTAAAATATTTAGAAAGTGTTATCTGACAAGTTATGTTATCTAATAATTCTTCTATTTTGGCTACGGTCTTAGGTTCATCTTGGTTCTTTGATTCTTATTTCTGTAATCACACGACTTTTGATTTGTTTTTACTCTCCTTCCGATCTCTCCCACCTCTGCACCTATCATTCACACAGCAAATGGTTCTTTTATGAAAATTTAATCATATTGGTCATGTTTCCTTTTCCACACTTTCATTGCCTAAAACATATTATGTGTCGAACCTAACATTGAATCTTATTTATGTTGGTCAAATTTGTAAACTTCCTATCTTAATAGAGTCCTTGATCGATTTACCTTAGTTGGGATGTAACACCCCAACCCCGAAGGGTCTATGACATTAACTTTTTACCATTGATTTACAGCGCAAGTAAATAAACTCAATTATTATTAAACCAGAGCGCTAATTAACTATCTTACAATTATTTATTTAAAAGAAAAAAAATTACATAATGCATAATCATCTGACATCATACTAATATTTCTAATCAATTTTTATTTTTTTCTATCCCCACCTGCATGCTTGCTAAGCTTGACTTCCGATATGCTCTTCAGAATCATCTGAAATGTAAAATATAATTGGGATGAGACGACACTCAGTAAGTAAATAAGATTATTATTAGTTTGTGGCCAAAATGAGCTTTTAAAATTTTGTAAAACAATATTTAATACTATAACTTCAAAACTGCTTCTAAAATATATGTAAATTTAAAAATTTCTGCATAAAACTTTTACCATCAACTATAATAGTAAAATTTAATAACCATATACTAACCGTTAAATTAAACTTTTAACTTTAAAACTATAAAAATATTTAATTATATACATACATATAGTTTTCCTTATACGTTTCCTTTAAATCGTCATTTAGGCACAAGAATGACCTGTTTCATATAAACTTGTACTTTTCCTTCAAATCATTAATAACTCTACACGTAATTAAATATGTATAAACATATATTGTAAAAACCACCCTTAGGCCTGTTATCCGTAAGTCATGTTTATCCCCATGGCTGGGTTGTGTGGTCCGAAGACTAAACTTAATTGGCTGACCGACCAAACTAAATCAACGTACGTAAACATTAAGTGAGATTTTCCTTATTAAGTCCTGGTCCGAAACCAGGTGTGCACTCAGGAGAAATCCACTAACATAAATAACCACTCTGTAAACAGCGTGAGTGCACTCTGATCCGTTTAAACTTTAAACTGCGGTACCGAGCATCTGTAACTTTGAACTTCCTTTGCCATAAAAGGTTTTAAGACCATCTTATTATAATGTATGCAATTTAAAATAATCTCGTGAAAATCTCATCTTTACTCATATTTTCATGAAAAAAATGCAACGTAAAAATAAATTCAAGCCACACAATTTTTGTGTTAAAAATAGGAATAATTTTTTTTTTTGAATAGAAAGAAATGCTGAAAATTTACTCGAAGGGATTAGAACATTTCTTAACCCAAAAATAAATGCATTAAAGATAGAACTTGTATAATTAAATATGCATAAGAAAAATAAACTCATGGAAAATTTTTGGAATTAATTAACATAATTGAAATTTCCTTACAAAATAAACTCAGGTATGAATTTAAAAAAAAAAAAAACTAACATAAGCAAATTTACTTATCTCTTCTTTTACCTTGTGCTACAAACACAATAACTATCTCTAAGAAATGAGATCGAAAAGAGTGAATGAGTGAGAACTTACTCAAAAATTATTTCTCCACCACTAATTCTTTCACTCATTAATCCTTCTCTTTCTTGAAAAATTTTTGTGAAAAATGAAGGTTGAGAGCTTCCTATTTATAGGAAAATTTTGGGGAAGAAATGGAATTGGTAAAATTGTGGGGAGAGGGGTGAATTATAATTTTTTTTAAAATTAAAGAATGGGCATGGGATGGACAAGGTATGAATTGTGTATAGGATAGGGATGGAGGTCATGTGGGAGTGTTTGCCACCACTCACATTTAATTAATTAATTAATTAATTATTTATTTATTTATTTTTATTTATTTTTAAATCATTATTATTATTATTATTGTTATTATTTTTAAGTTATATTTTAGTATTTTTTAAAAAAAAAAATAATTAAATTCGAATTTCGAAAACTCATGTGGACCCCACGCAGTCTTGTGGGCCTCACACAACTTTGAGACCCAAGTGGGTCCTATGTAACTCCAATAGTTCTCATACGATTTTATAAGCCCTACACAACTTCGAGACTCATGTGGACCCCCTCACTCGGCTTCGGGACTCATGTGGGCCTCACACGATCTTGTGGGCCCCGTATAGGATACCTATTTTGTTATTATTTTATCATATATTTCTACAATTTATGTCAGTCAAAACATCGTTTTATGTACTTATTTACGTATACAAACAGTGTCTACCCTGTTTATCTTATGAAATTCTATTTTGACCAGACTGACCTCTAGGGAGCAACTGAGCCGCAATGGTCTCTGAGCACTCGCTTAGACAAGGTATTTCTTAGGCATCAAATATGGAATCAAGGATCCTAACAGAGAAATACTTTCGTTTTCATACTAACTAAATGACCATTATTATTATTCTACATATATATATTTGGGTTGTTACATGGGACCTTTCTAGCAATAGGCACGTCACTCACATAAAATAACAAAATACTTGCCCACTTGCAACCTATCTCCCTCTCCCTCTCTGGGAGCACCACCAACCCCCATGTCTGATTCTTATACAGTACCTCCATCTCCTCCACCATGGCACTTGTCCACCTTCCCTTTTCCTAGTCGTGCACTGCCTCATGAAAGGTACTAGGATCCTTCTTGGTATTAATGGTTGCATAAGACATCATATCACACTTAGGCAGTGGCCTGATAGTGCCTTTAAGCCCATTGTGATTCTGCTGGTCTCCCGAGTTTGAACTCCCTGCATTTCTACCTTGAGTATGAGACTCCACCTACACCACAATCTCCTTTTACTCCAGTTTATCCTATAATATTGCAAGTCTCCTGAATTAGAGCTCCCTGCACTCCTGCCCTGAGTGTAATGCCCTAACTTGGGTTTGCTAGGGAGCACTACATTTCATCTCCTCCAACTGGATCAGACAATAGGGGTGGGCCTTATCGGACTAATGACTAGCCCCATAGATCAACACGTGTCATTTTCAGTGTGTTTTGTCCTCACTTACACACTTCCTGAGAAAACTTCCTAGAAGGTCACCCATCCCAAGATTACTTCAATCCAAGCACGCTTAAACGTGGAGTTCTTATGGGAAGGCTCCCGAAAAGAAATGTGCACCTTGTTGATATAGGTAGTAACATCTAATCCTTTTAAATCTTTCTTCCACGGGGTGTCATATTTTCCCCCACTTACAGAATGCAACGTCCTTGTTGCGAACCCACATTTCCAAACTCAGGCGATGCGAATCTCATCACACTTTCGGTTGGGTAATTGTTGTGATACAATTTGTAACGCCCCAACTTGGGTCTGCCAGGGAGCACTGCTTCTCTTCTCCTCCACCTAGACCAAACAATAGGGAAATGGGCCTTATCGGACTAATGACTGGACCCACAAAGCAATACGTGTCCTTTTAAATGTATTTTGTCTTTACTCACACACTTCTTGAGAAAACTTCTTAGAAGGTCACCCATCCCAAGATTACTCTAAGCCAAGCACGCTTAATCATGGAGTTCTTATGGAAAGGCTCCCGAAAAGAAAGGTGTACCTTGTTGATATGGGTAGTGACATCTAATCCTTTTAAGCCTTTCTTCCACGACGTATCATACTGAGTCTCCAACTTCACCTGCACGACATGCTAATTGCTACTACTGCAGCTTTCTGGCACCCGTTTCTCTTCATCTGCCTGAGTACGTTGTCCCATGACTTTAACACCTAAAGCCATGTCTCCACCAATCACCACCCTATTTGCCATTGGATCACCCAGTTTGAACCCATCTTTCTTATATACTAGAAAGATGCACTTCTCGGACATTACCCCAAGCCTAGATCCCACCTCACTAGAAAAGTGCATAGCTGGACCTCCAAAGTCTACCGCATAACTAGTCCAAACCTCTCCTGCAACTCTCCCATCTAGTGATTCTTTTGGTGATCAATTATCTGAGAAACACGCCATACTCGCCAACTTAACCAAAAAATCCTTTGCAAGCCCTGCATACACCATACCCTGCTCACAAAACTCCTTGAACGCCAACGTACTCAGCAACAATATTTGACTTAAGGAACTCTCTCTCTCGATATGGTACTCCACCTCAGCCACAAGTTATACCTAGCAAACAACACCAACTTGTATTGCATGAGATACTTGTTGGCCTAACAAGGCTTAATCTCAATTTTGATAATGACAAACAATGAACTCTAATTGTGCATTCAAGTGAAGTTTCAGGTATTGTATTTTTACAAGCACAATGGTTTACATTTAAGTTCAAAAGCCATGAAGAAAACAAGTTAAATGAAAATTAGCTAAAGTTTAGATGAAGTTAAAGCTTCAAGACATGAGGACTTAGAATTTATTTCTTGTTAAATGTATTATAAGTCTCATTTAAATACTTTTCAATTTTGAGTTTGTTTATGAAGCTCATAGGTTTATTTGGACTTAGAGACCTATGTTAATTACTTGAAAAACATTCTTTCAAAGTCCAAACATATTTTCAAAAGAAGGTAAATGAATTTTAGAATAAAAAAGAAAACTAAATTTCATGGAGTTCGAGGGATCGAGGCTTTGGCTCAGTCGACCGAATGCAGTTAACTAAACAACCAGTTCTGGCAACAATGAGTTTGAGAAACCAGACACTTGGTTTAGTCGACCAAATATGTATTGCCAATGTTAAAAGCCAAGACAGTGTGGTTTGGGCGATCAAACTAAAAGTTCAGTCGATTAAACATGTTCAAGCGACTGAAGTTAAAGTTTGGGTGATCAAAAGGCTACTGGTTGTTTGAAATTCACATCTTTTAAATGGTTTGGGTGGCTGAAGTTCGCAATTTAAGTTGCGGACAATGTGTTTTCTTTCTGTTTTCAGAATATATTGTTTCCAAACTTTGGAAAAACGGTCAGATTTCAAAACCCATCTATTTAAGGGTAACCCTAATCATGTTAGGGCAACCAAATGCACAAAATACTCTTTGATTTCAACCTTTATACACTACTATGCGCATTCTTCACTGCTGCAAATTGACTTCTGGTTTTTATTCTTGATTTCTCATCTTTTAATCTTGAAAACCCTAGAAAACTTGCTGAGCTTTATAGCATCTTATTGTTCAAACTTGTCTCTGTCTCAACCATAGCCTTCAACTTCTTAATAGTTTCAAATACATCAGATTTATTTCTCAACCCATACCTTTCTAGTTGAGTCATCAATGAAAGTAACGTAGTACCTTAAACCTCCAAGGGATGCAATGGGAGAAGGCCCCCACAAATCTGTGTGCACTAACTCCAATTTTTCAGCCTTCGGTGTCCTGCCACTTTTTAAGAAACTCACCATTTTCTACTTTCCTAAGATGCAACTTTCACATAAGTCAAAATTAACGGACTTCAATTCTTGTAGTTTCCCTTTTGACAACAACATCTTCATCCCTTTTTCACTTATGTGACCAAGTCTGTGGTATCATAAGCTTGTATCAGTACTTGCTTCAGCAACTGTAATTGTGTCTCTTGGACTTGAAGTCATGTAGAGAGTACAAGATTTATTTCCACGAGCCAATACTCTGGCTCCCTTTGTAACCTTCCAAGTGCCACTAGCAAACAACATTGCATGCCCTTCATCATCAAGCTGTCTGACAAAAATCAAATTCCTTCTGAGGTCAGGAAAATGTCGTACCTTCTCCAGTAACCAAACAGACCCATTAGGCAACAACATCCAGACGTTTCTCATACCCACAACATCCAAGGTTGTATCATCATCCAAATACACCTTGCCAAAATCTCCTGCTACATAGTTCTGTATGATTTCATGATGTGAAGTGGTATGAAACGAAGCTCCTGAGTCCAAAATCCAGTCATCAAGTGGACTGTTTACTGTAAGAAAGAATGCATCCTGTACCTCTTCTGTTATAACATTAGCAAAATCATCCTCATTTTTCTTCATAAGACTTTTGCATTGTCTCCTAAAGTGACTTGTTTTTCCACAGTTCCAGCATTGTCCTTTTTGGCCAGATCTAGATTTACTTCTGTTCTGATTATAATTTTTGGATTTTGATTTGCCCCAATCTGAATTTCGGTCATTACTTCTTCCTATTATATCAAGGTTTAGGGCATAACTAGATCCTGAGGTTTCACCCGCATTGTAACGACCTACTTAGCTTACTATATAATTAATCATAATCAATAAAGTAAACCTGAACCCATGGGTAATAAGGATACACTTGTCATTCACAGCGGAAACCTAAGCAGCAATTAATATAAATTACATCTATCAAACCATAAAATACATAATACTAGAGCCAACTACAATCTACAGTAATATTGTATTCATATACAATCCTCAAAGTATCCAAAATAGGATCCCGCAACAAAAAACTCTTGATCCTAGCACAAAACTTACCCTCCTAATGGGGTAGCACCAAACTAACTCAACGGCAGCCTCGATCTGCCGGTCTTTCTAGGTTTCTAGAAAATTTATTTAAGTTGGCGGTGAGACACCTCTCAGTAAGGGAAAATAAACTAAATACAATTGTGTCGCAACATGAATATTTAATGCTAATATAGATATACAGTACATTTTGCATACCAGAAAACATTAATCATTTAATAATTGCATAAACATATACTTTCATATTTCTAATAAATCATACTGTTCATGAACTTTTTGGTATAGCTAATAATACTAAAAATTTGTCCGGGATGTATAATTAGCTGATGTCATGTATTACCCCCCATGACGGGTTGTGCAGCTCGAAGACGGGACCCAACAATGGTTGGCCGACCACTGCCGAGTAAAAAATGTCTATAAGTACGATAGGCCTGTCACACCCTGGTTCGGACTGTCAGGTGGACATCTACAACTCTACACTGAAAGCCACATCAACTAATCATCTCCCACCCCCTCTACTAGTAGGGGCAGTTAGCACAAGTCTGAAACATAATAATATAATCTGTTTAGCTATGGTACCATGTTCCTGAAACTGAACTGAACTATCATCTGGGTTCTGAAAACATATAATACGTGATAATATACTTGTCTAACATAAATAGATTGATAACATTTTCTATAATAACATACATACATACATACAACCTTGCGCCGAATTCTTTCATATTTACGGCTTTGCGCCGAACATTCATAAATACAGCCTTACACTGAAATCATACATAATACACGACCTTTTGCTGGCTATCAATCACCGTATTGTGTCGAACATTTCATACTTATCATTCTGAATAAATAATTCATTTATCATGTATTTTGAAATCATAATGTACTGCATTATTTCATAATCTTTGAAAATATACCTTATTCATAAAATTTGCCATAATATAATACTTTCCATGCAAAATAATATTTATGCCACACAATGTTGAATAAAACCATACATTATATTCTAAAATCATATTTTCTAGAATTTCATAATACATATATATATACACATTTCAACATAATAGCAGTATTTTCCCAAACATCCATTTTACCAATCTACTCATATATATATATATATATATATATATATATATATATATAATACATACTTTTTGAAAATTAATTTGCTGATAAATAAAAATAAAAATTTGCATGGAAAATGACTGCTTTAGTTTATTCCCTTACCTGTCAACTGAAAAGTCCCTATAAAATTCTGGTCTTACACCCATAGGATACCCCGTTCAATACTTTGAAAACGACATCTCTCATAACAAAACTTCGGTATTTCTCTATGTACAACATTTTCTATAACTATAGAAAGACCAAATTTTAAATAAAAAGTCTTACCTTAAACCAAGGATGAATTCCAAAGTAGCTCCACCGACGATCCACTCCGGTAGGTTTGCAAAGAACTTTCCTAAGAGCGTCGTGGTAGCTTCAGATCATCGAACTGGTGAGAATCCAGCCTGAGATCTTAGAGAGAAGGAGGAGAAATCGAAGGAGAGAGAGAATGAATTGATATTTGTTAAAAATTCTGCATTGAAATCGGATTAAGGCTATTTATACACTGGCCTTCGTCGACGAGCCACGTCACCTTGTCGACGAGGTCACGAAGGAAGTTCGTCGACAAATGCTTGCTCCTCGTTGACAAAATTCAGAGATGGAAAACAACCTCTCAGTATTTTCTTGTCGACGAAGCACACCCTCACCGACGAGCCCAAAATGCCACGTCGTCGACGAACACATATTTGAGAGGAATGAATATTTGAGACCAGCTGTAGGCACGTTATGTACCCTCTGTGGATAGTGGTGCTTGTGTGGGCCACGTGTAGATAAAAAGTACGTAGGTGCCTATGTGGGCCACGTACTGATATTTATGCAATTGCTCTGTGTGAGACACATACTGAGGACAATGGAAGACGAAGTATGAGATGCATGATTCCTGTGTGGATGTGTTGTGTGTATATGAATTTAATTATAACATAATAATAATGGTATAGCATATTGTGAATGCATGTGTGTGCATGCGGCGAAGTAAACGTACCGTTAGGGGCTTGCTGAGAAGGGCGAGTGCTCTAATAGGTAGTTTCTTGGTATCAGTGCAAAGAGATGTTACTTGTATGGGTAGGTAATCATCCCGATCCTCGAAAACCTTCGCCTTTAAAAATAAAAATAAAGATGTGTATACTGGCGGCGAGGTAATTCTTTGCCTAAGGGCTTACTGAGTAAGGTGAGTGCTCTGGTAGGTATCTTTTAAGTAATAGAGCAGAGGGAAGCTACTTGTATGGACGGGTAATCTTCCCTATCCTAGGGGACTTTCGCCTGTATAAAAATTATGTACTTGTGCATATTAGATGTGTGTATGATATCAGATGTCAGTGATGTTATTAATGATGCGTTTTCTTAACTGTTATTGATATTATATGAGAAACAGTATATATATTAGAACTCATCTGCCACACACTGTTATAATTTACTTCCACCCTTACTAAGAAGTGTCTTACCCGAGTGTATTATCAACTTTTCAGGTTCTTCTGGAGATCAGGCTTGAAGGCCTGGGCTAGGAATATTTTTGGTAGTTTTCTTTTTGGGCTATTGTGAGATACTAGTAAATATACAGATATATTTGTACAGGGTTATGTTTTAAATTCTAGTTATAGATACGGATATCTAGATGTTGTAGTGTTCATTTTTGGGATGTTATATAAAACTCTGGTATTTATTTAAGGTTATTTATTTATATTCCATTGCGTGTATGTTAATTATGGTATCAGAGATGGAGGATTGAACAACATGGCACTTGGGTCCCATCTGACGGGTTCAAGGCGCCACAAAAATACTGTTCAACAAAGGAGACGACACAATTGTTCCTTGTGACTATTGTGATATATTGGGGTGTTCCCCAAGTTATTATTTGTGACCAAGACTTGCTACTTAGATGCTTTCAATAGTTATCCGCTTCGCACTTGGCTATCCAGCATTTACTGTGGGCACGATAATTGGTTCAGAAGAAATCGAAAAATTTCTTAGGAATCCTACAAGATTCATTCGTTCTTTTTTCTCTAATAGATGGTCATAACTTCGTTCGAATCCTACTAAGAGGTCCACTAAAGATCAGAAATTGTTGAAGAAACATCAGGATGTTTCTTTTGTCCCTTCCTGGCGATCGGAAAATGAAGAAATGGTTAATGTATTCAAGATAGTTACGTATTTACAAAATGCTGTCTCAATTCATCCTACTTCATCAGATTCAGGATGTGATATGGTTCTGAAGGATGAACCAGATATGAACAGTTCCAATAAGATTTCATTCTTGAACAAAAATTCATTTTTGGATTTATTTCATCTATTCCATAATCAAAATAGGGGGGGGGGGGATACACGTTGCACCACGATTTTGAATCAGAAGAGAGATTTCAAGAAATGGAAAATCTATTCACTCTATCAATAATGGAGCTAGATTTGGTGTATCGCAAGGGATTTGCCTTTTCTATTGATTCCTATGGATTGGATCAAAAACAATTCTTGAATGAGGTATTCAACTTCGGGGATGAATCGAAAAAGAAATATTATTATTTCTACCTCCTATTTTCTTATGAAGAGAATCAATCTTTTTATCGAAGAATCAGAAAAAAAAAAAAAAAAAAATAGGACCCGAACCTGGGTGATCTATCCATGACCAGGATTAAGTTTGGGTGAAACTAAGTGGAGGTCCGAACTGATTGATGTTAAAGAATCAGCGGATGAGTTGTGGTTAGGGGTGAAACACCACTCGAACCCAAAGCTAGCTGGTTCTACACAAAAAGCGTTGAGGCGCAGCAGTTGACTGGACTTCTAGGGGTAAAGCACTATTTCAGTGCAAGCCGCGATAGCGGTACCAAATTGAGGCAAACTCTGAATACTAGATATGACCTCAAAATAATAGGGATCAAGATTGGCTAGTGAGACGATGGGGGATAAGCTTCATCTTCGAGAGGGAAACAGCCTAGATCACCAGCTAAGGCCCCTAGATGTAATGTTCATTGAAAACTTCTTGATATAATTTTTCAACATATTTAAGTCGCATCTTGACATCTTTTCGAGTTCTCACCGACAATGAACAGATGAAGAGATTCAGAGAGCTACTAAAAGAGTGCTTGCACCATTTTGTCAACGACAACCACAATTGGGTGCAACTACTTTACGTGGCTTTGTTTTGTGGCAATGCCCAAAGGAGCTCAACAACCAACAAGATCCCTTTCGAGCTTGATACAGGCCAGAAACCGCTGTTACCTCACACAGTAGGTGAGTCGTACAGATGAAAGAGTCCCATGACTTACATCTTCACCAGAGAATGGAGACAGAATGCAGAGTTTACCCGAGCCTATTTAGAGAAAGCTTCTAAGCAGATGAAGAAGTGGATAGATCAGAGGAGAAGACCATAGTTTCATGTCAGCTGCCTCAAGCCGTTCAACGCCGACACTGATAACCTGAGCATAAGTCAGTCCATCAGAGCATAGTTGAAGAAAGTGCAACCCAACAGACGTGAAGTTGAAGAGATCCTTGCTGAAAGAAAGTTCATATCCTCAAGGAAGAAGCAGCAGTAGTTCCTAGTGAAGTGGAAATATCTTGATGACAAAGAAATTAGCTTGATTTCTACGGAATATATTCGACCGTTCGTGGACAAACTTGAAGTGTACCTACCGCTAAAATCTACGAGGATGTCAACCGCATAAGTGGGGGAGTGTCACGAGTTAAGCTTGTTTAGGGCATTATGTTTGCCTGTGACTGCTTGTCTTGTATGCTTGGGATGGGTCTCCATCATGTAAATACTAGTGTAGGGTTATTTTCTGCTAGTAGTTTATTTGCATGCCAAATAAGGCAGTATGACTCCTCGATCATTTTAATGTTTCCTAGTGTCAGGATGATAATTACATAAAAATCTCTTTAGGGGAGGGTGAGTATTCATCAGTCATTATAAATTCACTAGCTATTGTCAACGTGTTTAGCCTACTTGCCTCCCTTGCTAAACACACATTGTCAACGAAGGTGTTGTTAATGAATTGCGTAGTTTTAGTGTTTACTGTTTACGTGTCACTGCTTTCATGATTGCTTACGGTTTCCGCTGCCATTTGATTGAATGCTAATAAAAGTGTTTCATGGATGAATGTTGGTAAACGATACGCTGGATAGTTAAGCAAGAGTGCTTTAGTTAGCGCCGCATAGTCCTTTTACAAAGTGTGAAAATAGTCGGCCCGTGACACTTCAGCGTGGCATAATGAATAAGGGGCTTAAATTTAATAGGAAGTCATTGAAATACAAGTCCTTTCTTATTTAAAATACTAAATCACGAAATAGGAATCAACCTTTAATTTCAATTCCATTTAAACCATGATTCCATAGAGTATGCAACATTTTACTTCCAATGCCATGCTAACGATGAATTTCTTAATGAAAATGGGGTTTTTTTTTTCTTTTGTATCTTTTGTCCATTTTCATCTTTTTGTCGCAAATGGTGCTCATTGCAAATGGGATTGCTTCAATAAACAATATCATGGTAATTTGGTAAACTGAGAATGCAAATATAAAAAAGGTCATGGTTAGGGTTTATGAAAAAGAACTGACCATGGAGGACTAGAAACAACATTTACTACTTACTGAAGAATGATAACGATATTCTAATTCATAGGGTTTGGAAAAGTAGGATATTGTGTTGTTTGTAGCACTATCCTTATTTGCAAGAAGTGTCAAACATGATAGTCATAATTGGGATGATAATTTTTCTTAATAATGAAACTAAAAATAATTCTTTTCATATATTTTCCTCTATAATTCTTTTTTATGTTTTCTTTTTCTTTTCCTTTATGTTTTTAAAATTTGGAATGAAGCCTCAATAATTTGGTGCTTCGCATTCTAAGGAGGAGCTGCTAAAATGAGGTGTTTGTATTCAATTCACTAGCTTTAATGAAAAGTTTTGGTTAATATTAATATTTCATAATGAAGCTAGGAAGATTTGGAAGGTTTTTTATGAAATGTAGCATACATGTTAAGGTTCCGTTTGAAACCTTGAAAATATTTTTAAAAAACACATGATTAATGTTTAATTTTTATGTTTATCTAGAACAATTTTTTTTTTTTTTGGTTTTTTAATGTTATTTGATGTAGAGAGAAAATACAACAAAAATATAATTTTTTCTTCTCTTTTTTTCCTACAAAAAAAAAAATAAAAAAATAAACCTCTTGATCCAAACAAGGTCCAAAAAATCATTAGGAAAAAAAAGAAAAGAATTATAAAATGTTGAAATGTAATAAAATAAGGAATTAATTTCAAGTTTCTTTATTTATTTGACTTTTATAATTTTTTTAAAATAATTTAACAAAAAAATTGAAGAGTAATTTGATAATATGTCTATAGAATTCCTAAGGAGAGGTTGCAACATCCCTCACCTTGGAAATTCTATTATATCATTAACTAGGTTGTCATATGGATGATGAGAACTCTATAGAAAATTGTTTTTTGATTTAATAACCATGTTTTGAATATGAAAATAATTTGAGATATACTATTTCTAAAATAAGAACTATTTGGATATTTAATAACCATGTTTTGAATATGAAAATAATTTGAGATATACTATTTCTAAAATAAGAACTATTTGGATAAAAACATTCTTTGTACACACAATTGTATTACTGACATCGAGTTTTAATGCAAAAACTATGGGATATTAATAACTTTAATCAAGCTTTTTACGATATATTTTTAGTGATTAAAATTTGAGATTTTTGTATTGAAGATTCGGGTTTAAATCTCAAGAGTGGACTATTTTAAATTGAAGATTCGTGTTTATATCTCAAGAGGGGACTAGAGATGGGCTATTTTTGGTTCGGTATATAGTTTAGACCCTACTACTACTGCTGCTGCTGCTGCTACTATTACTACTACTATTATTACTACTATTGGATGTTATCCCGTTAACAAGAAATTAATACCAAAAATGTAAATTTTTTTTTTGAGAGAAATTATTATTTTTAATGAAATAATTTTAAGTTATTGATGAAATAATTTTTTATATCCAATAATGATATTTTATTTTCATTCACTACTTAACTCCATACATGAGTTTTAAATAAAAATAGTCACTACATCAAACTAAAGTCATAAGCTAAGGGCCCTAAGCATTGGTGAATGTTTGGCGCACATATGTCAAATTGGACGGTCAAGAAAGAGGGCTTTAACCCATTCATTCATTGGACTTCTTTGCCTTTGTTGTTTTTTTAATTAAAGATAATTTTGGCTTGTTAAGTAATTTTCCCGCTTCATATAAATAACAATTCATATTTGCAAACAATGTCATTATCATAATTAGTCTGGTCTAGTATTATTCAATTCAATTTAATCTCACAAACTTCAATTTTTGAAATAAATGTACCCTTATTGCGTATTTGGAACTTAGAAAATCTTTAAAAAGGGAAAGGAAAATATTAAAGAATCTATTTTTTCATGTTTGGTTATCAAGAAAAAGTAAGAAATCATACAAAAAATATACCACATTAATCAATCAATACAATATGAGTTTACACACCATTTACATTTGGTTTTTCATAAAATTTACATTTGGTTTTTCAAAAGTACTATTTAACAAATATACTATTTTTATTTAAAAATGTTCAATATGCATTCAAGTTCTAAGAAAAGCATCTATTCATTATTTTCTCTTTAATATATCAACAAATGGGAGTTAATTGTTTTTTTTCAAAAATGACACTTATTTTGATTATTTATTATTTATCTCTTTAACATTTCAATAAATATTAATTAAAATTAAAAAAAATGATTCTTTTATATTAAACGGGTAATCCCTGGTTCTTCCCAGAAGAATGATCCATTTTAGTTGATTGATGGGGCCAACAAATAAGTAATTAATTAGAAAAAATATTAAAAAAAATTATAATCTAATCTAAAAATAATATCTAAGTAGAAACAATAAATAAACAGAGTGTTCATTTATTTGAAAATGTCTTGCAATTGTGAATCAATTATACGCCTTAATATAATTACCCGGAGTAAGCGCAATAGGTTGTTTCTAATATTCAGTGGCCTAATTAAATCAAACCTCCACAATTTCAAAATCTCTTTGCTGAATGACCTATTCTCCCTTTTTAAAATAGGCGCATCAATTTCTTCCCTTAAAACTGTACATGAGATTTTCATCTCATACGACTCTTCAGTCAATTCTTTTGTCGACCCATTTTAATATACCATATCTAACTAAATGAAATTTCCCATAGATCTATTTGTTGACCCCATGGGTCATACCCTGTTTTGATGATAACAAATACTCAAGTATTTAATGGTTGCCAAGTTTGTGTGCAGGTTCTCATTGACAAGTTCACATAATGGCATGCGACAACCTGAAGAGAAATGAAGACGCCGACACATTTATTATTTGTTGTAATGTAAATGGGTCTGTAATAATTTCATTTATATCGGTCTGTAATAATTAATTCATGACATGCATGTAGGAACTAAAGGTCAAAGACCGTCGAGACCTTAGGGAACAGGTCGACTGATGTCAGGTTTTTTGGCGTATTAAAAAAGACCTTAGAAAGACCTTAGGTCCCAATAACTTAGTGCACAAAGTTCCCATCATCACTTAAAATATCAAGGGAATTAATTAAAGAAAAATTTGGACTTAATGGAAAAATATGTGAGAAGTTGGACGACCGAACCCCAGGTGTTCAAAACACCCCGGGCGCCCGAACTGCTGGAAAGTCAGCAATTTGACTAGGTTTCGAGCGACCTAACCTGTAATGAACGTATCGCCCTCGGGCGACCGAACTTTTGTCTGGGTGCCTTTCACCAACTCGAGCACCCGAACCTTTGTGTTCAAAAAGGGGCTCGGGCGACTAAACTTGTTAGTTTGGTTAACCAAACTTTGCTTTAGGCACCCGAAACGCGCGACCAATGTTTCTGACTTTGATTCAACCAACTGAATCCGAACTCGGGCACTCAAACTGTTTTAAAATCGTTTTTTAGTTGAGTCTATTCGGGCGACCGAACTTACGTTCAACCACTCGAATCTTCTCGGGTTACTTAATATTTACCGAGGTTAAAATGATTTTAAACAGGGTTAATTATTCTTAAACGTTTTAAAACAATCCTAATAATACCCTTCATGTCCTTAACGGTCATAATTCTTTCCATGTTTATATATATGTGATCATTTGCTAAAATTAAGATGAGATTAGAGAGTTAGATTAAGAAAATTCTCTCTGAATTTTTGAGTGTCCTTTCTTCATACACAGACCATATACTCTCAAACCCATTGTCTTGCTTGAATATTTGATATTGATTTTGGGGAGTTTAGCAAAGTCTATTCCACAGATTTGAATATAATAAATCTTGTATTGGGATAAACTCAAAAGCTTAAGGATCTTTGTATTGTCATTGCAAGATTCCTATAGCTATATTTTGGTGTGCAAAATATTTTACAAAACTTGTTTTCAAACAACTCTTTTGCTTGATACAATTTGAGAAAATATTTTTGAGTTCATTTGAATAATATTGCTAGCATCTTTGAAACCCTAAGCTTGCATTGAGATATTATATATTGTGTTTCAAAGAAAACCTTGTTGATACACTCTTGTGCTTGATTGTTTATAACCTTGAGTGTTGATTGCACACGCAGAACACCACTGAGCTATATTGATGCACACATATGCTTGTCTAGAAGCGTATTTCCATGTACAAACATTTCATACACATTGGTTGTATTATTGGAATAAGCCTGAAGAGGGAGACCAGCCTTGTGGAATAGTCTCGGATTGGCTTTGACCCGGTTAGGAAAGCTAGGTGTGGCATCCTGTTAAGGCGTGTCGGTTGAGGTCAGCCCCTTGAATTCACCTAAGTGTAATTGGGGCCACTCCACCCTTTAAGTGAGCATTAGTGGAATCCTTGGGCTTGTGAGCTAGAGTTAGGGACGTAAGCATGGTTGGCCGAACCCCGATAACATATTGTGCATGTTGTTTATATTTCTGCAATTTATATTCCTACATGTGTATGTTTAATGTAAATGCTGCATATGATTTAATATTCACATTATACTTATTTGTGCATTTGGAGATTAAATGGACAGACCCTAGGTTGTGCATATACTGCTGCTGGATAGTTTAACCTAGGAGATAAATTTTAAATTTCCAATTCACCCTCCCCTCTATTGGGAATACACCAAAACTAACACTATCCTATTTTTTTTCTTTTGTTAATCAAAAGAGATTAATTATATGAGTTTCAAATGGGAATTTTGATTAATAATTGTAGTTTTATCTTTTCTCCGACCTTTAGAAGAATAAAGTAGAGGTGCTGCCCTTGAAATTTTATGAAAGGTGACTATCTCAGTTTTATATAAAAATTTATATAGAATATTTTAAAAAAAATTTTGTCATAACATAAGAAAGAAAAAAATTTACTATCTTTGGATCTCATCCTACACCACTACTCAATAACTTTAGTGGACCAATTCTATTGCATAAGTTGATTCAAATTTTTATCTTATTGTTGTGCTAGAGCTGGAGACGCGTGAGTTGAGCTAGAGACACGTGAACTGAGCTGGAGACGCGTTGCAAGCTAGAGATTGCAAGCTGTTATCTACCATTTAATTTAGATGAATGAAACTTCTTAATTTGGATTTATTGTAATTGATTCCAAGCTACCTATAAATAGAGGAGCTTGAAGAGATGAAAACATAGAGAAGAAAAGAGAGGAAGAAGAGAGTGTGAGGAAGAGAGAAGTTGAGAGAATTGTATTTCTTTTTGCGGTTTTAAGTGAATTATGGTGTGCTCCATGGATATAGGTCGATCTTGACCGAACCACGTAAATTTCAGGTATCTCAATTTTTATGGTTGCTCATAGGGTCCCAACAAGTGGTATCAAAGTCTGGTTGGAGTAGAAAGGCCAGATTGGAGTTATTCATCGAAATCAGAACTCTGTCCAGTGGCTTGAAATTGAATTTTGAGGTGACTCACTCGAAAAATGAGCAGCTCGAAAGTTATCCCAAGTATAGGAGTTCTATCGTGTAATATTAAGCCCAAGGGCTAGATCGTCTCCTCAGGGAATGCGTTTTAATCTCAGATTTTACTTTCTTCCAATCGAAATTAAAAAGGTACTGAACTCAGTTCAGATTCGGGTTTTCAAGATTGTGGAGACTTAAATGAAAACACAAATTAAAATCCTAAAACTATCACGCACGAAATTAAATAACAATAATGAAAACCCTAGTCTACTTAAGGAAACACTAGATCATACTAACTAAAAATGGAAACTTTAAACATGGAATTAAAATAATAATAATGAAAACCCTAGTCTACTTAAGGAAACACTGGGCCACGCATTAATTAAAAATGGCAACCTAGAACATGGAATTAAAAACACACAATGGAAACTAAACTAGACATATACTAAAAAAAAACCGAACCTACTAAAAATCGAACCTTTAGCACAATTAAGAGATCAAATCAAGACTCACAATTTAAATGCAAACATGAATTCAACGGAAATTTAAAAAAACGTAAACAATAACGGAACACAATAAAAACACAACCTTTACTAATCATAGACCCTAACTAAATTGAATTTTGACAAAAAAAATATCTGAATTTAATTAACAATGCTAAATTAAAATAACTATCAATTAGATAAACAAAGAGATTAATTTAACAATAATGAAATACCCAACATTACTCAACTTAAACAAAAAGAAAGAAAACTCCAATAACATTAAAAAAAAAACTAAACTTTCTTCAATATTCCAAGATTCAAAGAAAAGTAAATAAAAGAAAGAAAGAAAGGAAAAGAGAGAGAGAGAGAAACAAATCCACGGAGCCGTGAAGTTGCTGCTGTGCTGGAGAAGTTGCTGCTGCGCTTTGGTGGTCCTACTATGGAGTCGGCTAGTGATCTGCTGTGCTTGGGGGCTACTGAAGATGGTGGAGGAGGCTGGCCGTACTGCAAAAGGGCAGAGGATGCCAAGAAAAACAGAGGAAAGGGGGAGAGTGAGAGAGGAAAGACAAAGGGAAGGAAGAGAGACAAGGGGAGAGAAGCAGAATTGAAAAGAACAAAAAAAACAAACTAAAGAAGAAGAAGAAGAAGAAGGAGAAGAGGAGAATGGGGAGCCATGGGGGCTGCCTACGCAGGAAGAGAAAGAGAAGGGTTAAATAGGATAGGGGGGGAAAGCCCTAGACCCGAATAGGAAACCCGAATTGCTATATTTTTTCATTTTTTTCATTCTCTGTTCATCACAAATCTGACTCTTCTGGAGCCCGTATCTCACAAAACTCAAAACATGAAAGTTGTAGATGATCCTTTCCTATTTCTCTAGAAATTTAAATCATCTTGATCGGAGTTCGGACAAAAAAGTTATGCATAAAATACGAACAGATATCGGTTTTGATTCCTAGGAATTTTCCTGCGACAAAAAATTACCAAATTCTCATAAATAGTACAATAAAGTTCAAGAATAATGATTTTGGAATTTTATTAAAATATTGGATAATTTTGGACATTTAATTAAAAATATAAATCGTAAAACTCGGGTTAAACGTCCAATTACGCAGTTTCGGCGCGTAATCATGAGGCCACCATCACGTTCACCTCGCCGAGACGAAGCCAACAGTGCAATTTGGTGCTCGAAAGGAGTTCAGAAGGAGGCACACGCACCAACACGAGCTTTGCTAGAGTAGTACACCTCGTCACGCGGCAATGGGCTGTCAGTCACGCACCGATGGGCTGTCGGTCACGCGCCCTGCATGCGCACCACGTGTCTTCCATGCTTGGATCACCTCGACCCGACCCATCATCCCTCAATCCGACCTGAAAACCCTCGACCCGACCCCAAACTAGATCCATACCTGGCCTGTCCACGTAAGCGAGCCAGTGACGCGCAGAGTCAACGCCACGTCAGCCGTCAGCGTCACGCCATCGCCACGGTAGCAGGTGGGCCCTACAGTGCCACGTCAGCACCATGATAGCATGTGGGCCCACCATGCCACATCAGCAGGTCAACCCATAGTGCCACATCAACATTGTTGGCCAAGTTTGACCTAATCTTTGACTGAGCTTTTCAGAGTCATTTTGGGTCCGTTTTTCGAACGACTTGACCCATTTCTAAGG
Organism: Malania oleifera; assembly: GCF_029873635.1. Lineage (NCBI taxonomy): Eukaryota > Viridiplantae > Streptophyta > Magnoliopsida > Santalales > Ximeniaceae > Malania > Malania oleifera. Next base: position 80,715,581 of record NC_080425.1, read on the forward strand.
TTTTCAACTATTCTGGATCCAACCGTGCTATCCATTTGAGTTAATTCCATCTCTAAATCAATGAATCGAGATGCTGAACAAAAAGAGCTCAAAGATCGAAATGTTTAATGGCAATAATTTCGGTTTCTAGAAGAAGCAGATTGAAGATTATTTGTTTGGGAAGGAATTGCACTTACCATTGAAGGGTAAGCCAATATTTATGAACTAGGATGAGTGGGAGTTGCTTGATCGTAAAGCTTTCGAAGCCATCAAAATGACGTTGTCAAAGTCTGTGGCATTCAATATTAAGCATATATCATCCCCCAAGTCTCCGATGGATGCACTTTTTAATATGTACGAGTAGCCATCAGCTGCAAATAAGGTACACTTGATGAAAATATTATTTACCATGAGTATGTTTGTAGGTGAAAGTTTCAGCAGACACCTGAATAATTTCAACAAGCTGTCAGATCAACTTGCCTCGGTTGGAATTACATTTGATAGTGAGATTTGTACCCTACTAATTCTTCGTCAGCCACCTGAGAGTTGGAATTGTTACTGCGATCAGGAGCTCCATAAGAAAATCAAAGCTAAAATACGATGAGGTTATCAGCATGATTTTGACGGAAGAGATCAGAATGCAATCGAATAATGCCTCCACTTCAACTTTAGCTTTGAACATGGAAAGTCGAGGAAAAGGAAGCGGGCATGGATGATCAAAAAATCGCGGCAGATCTTGGACTAGGCGGTCTAGATCTAGAAATCTTAGAGGTTCTCAGAACACAGGTTCCCAAGACACAAAAATTATTAAGTGCTGGAAGTATGGAAAAACTAGTCATTACAAGAACCAGTGCAAAAGTCTAAAGAAAGAATATGAGACGAGGGCGAAGACAGAAGCAAATGTTGCTTTAGGAAATGATGATATGTTGATACTCAGGGTGATGCACTCAAAGGGAAAATTGAGTGGTCTACAGTCAGTGTAGATTGACATGTATGAGGATTGCATATTCAGGAAATAGAAGAGGGTCAGTTTCAAGAAAAGCACCTGTTCCCCAAAGAAGAAGAGACTAGAACTAGTCCACTCAGATGTGTGGGGATTGACGTCCGTCTCATCCATAGGCAGAAGGAATTAATTCATCACGTTCATTGACGATTATTCTCGAAAGGTACGCGTTTACTTTCTGAAGTTTAAGTCGGAAGTATTTGTTGCTTTCAGGGTATGAAAAGCTATGGTTGAAAACAAAACTGGTTTGAGAATCAAGAAGCTGAGAACAAACAATGGTGGTGAGTATCAAGACACTGGGTTCAAGAAATTTTGTTACAAGCACGATATCAGGATGGAAAGAATTGTACCAGGTACGCCTCAACACAATGGCATAGCTGAGTGGATGAACCGAACGCTGACTGAAAGAGCCAGAAGCATGCGTATATAGTCAGGATTACCATTGCAGTTCTGGGCAGAAGTAGTCGGCACAGCAACGTACTTGACTAATAAGGGTCCATCAGTACCATTGGACCACCGTATACCAGAAGAGGTATGAAGTAGAAAAGAGGTGAGACTTTTACATTTCAAAGTTTTTGGTTGTGTTGCATATGTACATATTAGTGATCATGTCAGAAACAAGCTAGATCCTAAGTCCTGGAAATGCACCTTCGTCGGCTACGGTGAAGATGAATATGGGTATCGCATTTGGGATGATGAAAACAAAAAGTTGATTAGAAGAAGAGACGTGATTTCCAATGAAAAGGTGATATACAATGACAGTCACACAATGGAATCCACCGAACTAGTTCAGAGAGAATCAACCTATGTAGATATGGATGATGTCCCAGAATGTGTTGGGACACAACAGTAGAATGTCGAGAATCCTCAGGCGGAGGAACCAGTGGAGTGGATTGTCGTACCACCACCTCCTACTCTAGCTCCGGAGCTTAGGAGATCTACTCAGCCCCATATACCAAATAGAAGGTATATAGATTACTTACTTCTTACAGATGGAGGAGAGCCCGAATGCTACGATGAAGCATGTTAGGTGGTAGATACGAGCAAGTGGGGAGCTTGTGATGAAGGACGAGATGAAGTCCCTCACCTCCAACAGAACGTGGCAACTAGCTAAGTTGCCCAAAGGTAAGAAGGCCCTTCACAACAAGTGGGTGTACAAAATCAAAAAAGAGCATGACGGCTCCAGAAGGTACAAGCCTCGGTTGGTAGTCAAAGGCTTCGATTAGAAGGAAGGGATTGACTACACCAGCATCTTTGCACTAGTTGTGAAGCTGACAACCATCAGATTAATCCACAAGAATCAAGTAGACAGGAAGGTGGTGACTATAGAGAAACTGAAGTTGTGTTCAACTTCAGTAGGTCTTCACTCATAAAGACATATTTTGAGCATATCATTTATTCATAATACTGGTTGAGGAGGTGTCTTCGTCTCCAAGTGGGAGATTGTTGTGTTAGAGCTGGAGACGTGTGAGCTGAGATGGAGACGTGTTGCAAGCTGTTATCCGCCATTTAATTTAGATGAATGAAATTTCTCAATTTAGATTAATTGTAATTGATTCCAAGCTACCTATAAATAGAGGAGCTTGGAGAGATGAAAACACAGAGAAGAAAAAAGAGGAAGAAGAGAGTGTGAGAAAGAGAGAAGCTGAGAGAATTGTATTTCTTTCTGGTGGTTTTAAGTGAATTGTGGTATGCTCCATGGACGTAGGTTGATCTTGACCGAACCATATAAATTTCTAGTGTCTCAATTTTTTTGGTTGCTCATAGGGTCCCAACATTTATATCATGACATAAGTAAGTAGTTTTTATTATATATATCCAAAACCCACTAATTAATATTTATGATTCTTCCTATATCAATTAGATCCATTATCGATTGTCGCGACGTCCCGGGAGCGCGTGTGCCCCGGGTGGCGAACTAAAAATCATTTACAATTTTCAAAGAAAAATCATGGGATGTCGGAGTCGCCACTAACCTTTTAGTGTGGTTAAAACACATGGTTACTACCCCGTTAGGGGTAGAATGGGTCTATGTTACCAGAGTTAGGCTCGGGAGTTCGGTTACACGAGGGGAAGGTACAAGCACCCCCTATGCGCCCGTTCTTACGAACGGTACCTAATTAATTTGAAATTATCCCTAAGTTAATCTAATAAGTCTTTACATTACTCCTTTTTATGAATTTATAAATACACATAATAAATAAATAAATAAATAAATACATATAATATATATACATATATTCCCTCAGAGCTTAAGGTACGTGATGTTCGAAGGCTCATACCCCCCGCAATAAAATCATAGGGATTGAAAATCAAGAAAATAGATTTATAAAATACACTCCTAGGATTTTTTTTGTGAAATTTATAAGATTTTTCTAAGTATGAACAATAATACTCCAGGAGGTTTTGGATAATAAACATAATGATTTAAACATATAATAAAGATAAAAAAAGAATAATAATAAACTAAAATATTAGAATACCACAATTCATGCTAGTCAATGTACATAACACAAACTAAAATGTTAATATTAAAATACTACATGCGCGTTATGAACTAAAATGCTTAAACATACCTTTATACATATAATAATAATAATAATAATAATAATAATAATAATAATAATAATAATTAATATCTACAAATACTATAATAAATAACAAATTACCATAATACTATGTATACTAATTATATAATATAATAGCATGATACCAAAACACCAAATATACATTATTAACTAAAATGCCAAACTTACCATAATAAATAATACCTTGTATATTAACATACTAAAAATATAATAATAATATATAATATTACCTAAAATGCTATATTACTAAATGTACACGGTCACCTAAAATACTAAATTAAATGTATAATGTTACTTAAAATACTAAGTTGCTAAATATAAATATCACTTATTCAAATAAATATTATAGCATTAAAAATTCCACAACAATATTATGAACACGAAAAAATAATAATACAATCATATACAAGAAATAAATAAATAATAAACAATAATGAACATAAATATATACCCAATAACAATATAAAGTAAATTAAATAAAACACTACTCAAAACCCTAATAACGTGGAATAGCCAAAACCCTAAAATAAAACAATAACCCAAAACCCTAAATGGTCGTATTATGAAAATAATGTAAATAATCAAGAATCCTAGATGTGCATAAATATTACAATCCTAAATAATAAACAAAATCCCAAAATATCGTATGAAAAATAAACATGATAAATATCCTAAATACACCAAAAACCTAAATAATATCTACACAACAACATGATATACGAACCCCTTAGATATATATAACAATAATAAAAAATTCTATGATAATATACCCACCATAATATATAATATACCACAAATATGTAACAATGACAAAACTATATATCATAAATACATAATAACAATAAGGAACTAAAATGATAAACTATATACATGATAGGACAACAATAATGAGAGCAAACCGGGTAATATTTATAATAATTATCACAAAAAAAAAAAAAAATTTAAGCAAATATCACCGCGATTAAATAAGATCGTGAACATAATATTTAAAAAATTTATCATATATATAATAGAAAGCCTAAATGCGAATATTTACTTACTACGATAAATAAGATATTAATATAAACACCTATACAATGAAGTCTTAAGCTTTAAGTATTAAAACAAGTCAAAATAAGAAAAGAAACAGAGAAATAAATAAATTCGTTAATTAACAAATAAACAAATGGACATCAAATATATATAGAACCTGCATATATATTATTACACAAGATGAAAAATAAATAAATAAAAAAAATCCTGCAAAAAATAAATTAAAGTTAGTATATATATATATATAACATCAATTAAATGTATGATAAAAAATAAATTAAAAAAAAAGAAATTAAACTTCACATATACACGTGCGCGTGTGTGGCTTGCATGAAATACACTCACCGAGGGGGCTGCCGGGGGATTTGCAGAGGCTGTGCGTGGTCAGAGGTGGGGCTGGCCGGAGAAGGGGCTGTGCTCGGCCGTTGGTTCTGGTTGATGGTGTCTCAGGTTTGCTGGAACTGAAGGGTGGCTGTGGCTGTGCTCGGTTGTGGTTGCAGTGGCTGTTGGATGTGGCCGAGGAGTGAGGACGGTGGCAGCAGGGGCTGTTCGCTGGTAATGCCGGTTTGGTGGCTGGCGTGAGGGAGAACTTCATGGGATGAGAGGATGGACGAGCAGGTGGCCGTGAGGGATGGTGGCTGGTTGGAGCAAGAAGAAGAAGAAGTTGAAGAAGAAGAAGACGATGAAGAAGTTGAAGAGCAGCGGCTGGAATTGTCGCTGTTGCCGTGAACCAGAGAGAGGCAAACAGAATTTTCTTTTTTTTTCTTTGTGCTCTGCCCCCCCTTTTGTGTCTTGCGCCCCCACTTTTTAAAAGAAAAACTTTGAGAACCCTAATAAAAACTTCCTTTTGTGATTTTTATTTTTTATTTTTTTTATGCTTTTATTCTTATGGTAATAATGAAAAAGGAAATAATATTAATAATAATAATCATAATAATATCAATATCAATAAGGTAATAATGATAATAATACTACTAAATAGTAAATAGTAATAAATAATTATAGTAAAAATAAAAATAATAAAGATAAAATAATAATAATAATGATAATAATAAATAAATAATAGTGATAATAATAAATTACTTATAATAATATAGGAAAATAAATAATAATAATAATATTAATAATAATAATAATAATAATAAATAATAATAAACAAATAACAATAATAATAATAATAATAATAATAAAGTATCAATTTTGAATAAAATAATAATAATAATAATAATAATAAGGTAATAATAATAATTATAGTAAATTAATAATAACAATAATAATAAATAAAAATAATAATAATAATAATAATTATAAGAAAGTAATAATAAAAATACTAATAATAATAATAAAATAATAATAAAAAGGGAACCCCTTGTTCTACTTGGTTAGGGCAAAAATAGGGTGTCTACATCGATAGAATAAAAAAAATTATATAGGCATATCTATTTTTGAATTAGCCCCCTTCCCCGGCAATCATATTTCTCCTGAGCTAAAAAAAAAATAGGCAATTAGTATTTTCAGAGTCATCACCCTATTAGAAAAAAAATATATTCTTATGATAGGTCCCATTTCTGGAAAAAAAATATAGTGAAATTGTATTTCCTATTCTTTCCCCGAACCTTGCTACTAAGAAAGATGTTCACTTCATATATATATATATATATATAGGTAGGAATAGGGGAAGGGGTCAGACTTATCTTGACGAGAGTAAAGTAATAATACAGTTTATAACGCTACAACATTTAGTGTAATAAGCAAAATCATATGAAATGAAAAAGAGAAATATGAAATATTTACAGTGGATACAACGATGGACGTCAAGTGGTTGATATTATCCCTCTAAGACTAGAACTTCTTGTTTCAGAGTGAAAATCTATCAAACTTGATCAACCATTAACAAAGAATCTTAATGTGGGTGTATTTGGTTAAAGAGATGCAAAAATAGTACTTTAAGATCCATTATGTATCCAAGGTTTTTTGTTCTTCTTGGAGTCCAAAAAACTCAATTTTCCTCCTTTCAAAAAGGAATCAAAGATTGTTTTTGTTCCTATATAATTCTAATATATGTGAATAATAATTGATCATCATTTTTCTTCGTACCAATCTTTTCATTTACGATCAACATCTTCTTAAACCCTTCTTGAGTGAATATACTTCTATGGAAAAATAAAGCATATTGTCGAAGTCTTACTAAGGATTTTTGGGTCATCTCATGGTTGTTCAAAGATCCTTTCATGCATTATATTTTGTATACCCAAAATTATCCTCATTAAGTAGACTATAGAAAGTTGACCACACTCATTATTATAATTTCCATAAACATGAGAGAAGATCAAAGCACTCATTAATGGGGCAGTTACAAAGTCACCCAAGTCAAGGTTCTTAAAGGTTAGAGCAATTCACGTCTGCGCAATAATGCGCCCATTAAAACCATATCACCACAAGGACAAACTCTACCACTATAAAAGGTGACCAGGAGAAGAGGTAAGGACATCTAATTTCATACCCATTATTTTATTGTTGCAATTAACCTCTCAACAAGTCCCTTACTTAGGCATCAGAGTGATCCCTCGAGGTACACTTCGGGTCCTCCAAGCCATCCTTTTTTGTTTCTTTTTAGGTGGTCGTGATCAAGGAACGATTTATGAAGGTCATTCAATTTTTGGTAGCAACAGTTGGCACAGTATGTGGGAAATTCTTAAGAGGTTTTCTTTTTCAATCCTTGATCACGAAAGGTAATAGTGTTTGGTTCAACCTTCACTTTTTTCATTTCATGAAACAGTTCAACAGCTTCACTAGCTTTTCCATGACTTGCCAAACCTCCAATCATGGCACTCCAAGAAATATCATCTCTCTGAGACATTTGATCAAAGACTTGGAAGGCTTGATTTATGCTTCCACATTTTGCATACATTTCAATGAGTGCATTGCAAATGTAAGTCTTATGCCAAAAACCTATTTTTATCTGCATAAATGTGAATCCATTTCCCTAATTCAAGAGCTCTGAGGTGCGCACAAGCTAGTAAGACAACAACAATACTGATATCACCAGGTTTAATACCAACCTTTTGCATTTGCCGAAAACACCTAAGGCATCGTCATAGCACCCAATTCTAGTATACCTAGATATCATTGATGTCCAAGAAACAATCGTCTTATTGGGCATCTCGTCAAAGATTGATTTTGCCCCACACAGATAACACAATCTAGCATGCCCAAAAATGAGATTGTTCCATGAAATTGCATCTTTGTCATTCATATCTTCAAACCTTTTGTATGCCTCTATTAAATTATCAAATTTTGCATATATATCTATAAGTGCATTCACTGTCACACTATTCAATTTTGACCCAAACTTGCAGATATGACCATGGACTTGCTTACCTAGATCCTAACTCAAAGCACAGGAAACAAGACTCTAGTAGTGCTGGTTAAGCCAATTCGGGAGTCAGGAGTTGTTGTTCAGACTGTTAATGAGGTTGGTATACTGGATGATGGATATCATTAGTGCAAGTATGGACAGAAAGTGGTGAAAGGCAATCTTAATCCTAGGTATGGTGTGCTGCTCTTTTCCATCTATGTTTCTTCCCACACTTCAGTCGAACCAAAAAAAAAACCTGACAAATTTTTTGAGGCAAACAAATTGGGTTTAGCTACTCTCAGCTTCGGGCTGATTCCACGGCAATCAATTATCATGTATAGAAAAGTAGATTTATTTAATTTTCTACAAGCTATTAGCATTTGGAAAATTTGTAGGCCTATAGTAGACATTATTATTTTTAACTTAAATTGGTTATTTTGACTTTACTGGGTAATATCGAACAATTACGAAGGAGCTAGAGCTGGCTTTAGTTGGTTGAAAAGATTGGTAAAAAATATATCATGATAATCTTTAGTGGATGATATAGCATTTCCATGCATGAAGTCTGTTACTATTTGAAAAAATGTGGATGAAGATCACAGTTGTCTCAGTTAATAAGAAATTTTATATTTCTTATAAATTGACACTTGGTGGAAAATGGGGCAACAATGTATGTCAAGTGTTAATTCAAAAGGGAGAAAGATATAGTATACAATAGTGATTAGTGTTACGGAGATAATTTAGGATAATTAGGCTGTAAATAATTAGTTGAAATATTTTAGTTTATATTTCAATTGTATATATCAGAAAATTGGGCTATAAATAATACTGAAAATCTGGCAGCATTTAGGCTTTGAAAATGTGTTGAAAATAGGGCAACAACTATGTTGATCTCTTCTATATATAATGAAAGCAAACCCGATTGAAAGGGCAATCAGACCAAAATTAATATGGTATCAGAGCCCCTCTTTGCTTTAATTTGATTGATTATTATGAATATCCTTATGTTTATCTATGTTCAGTGGACCAACTTCATATCACTTTGTAGGCTTTTTGCTCTTTTGTAACTAAGCACCATTTCTAAAAAGGCCAAAAGCCTCGAGTATATTCAAAATATAGGAGAAAGGCCCGCATGCAACTCTTGGTTCCTAGAAAAACAAATAAGTAACAAATCTCAGGTTTCAAAAGGATTCTTTGCGTTCAAAAATCCCTCTCCAACGTTCCTTCTATGCACATGAAAAAGACATTGTTTCCTGTTTCCTACTTATTTTTGCATTTCTTGACATGCTTTAACTTTCCTACATTAAGAAAACCTTGCGTGGGATTTTTAGATTAACACAAGAGACAGCAAAAGAAAGAGGAGGTGTGACGCCCTATTTTTTTTTTTCAACCAATTACTTCTGATACCATAATAATAATAATAATAATAATAATAATAATAATAATAATAATAATAATAATAATAATAATAATAATAATAAAGACAACCAAGTCAACCCGAACCCAAAATGGGGTACCAAGAATACATCTGTCCACACACATACTTTATCTATGCAGTGGAAAACATAACACATTTAAACTTTATTCACAACACCAAAGTACTACATGCCTCCAAAATATACACATAATCCCCAAATTAAGTCAACCACTAATTCAAGGTTTATATACCCATAATCGTATTTTTCAAAATAAACCCACATACCCTGCACTATAGGGCAACATATCCTCTATCTCGAAGCTCGCTCCACCCGACATTCCGAATTTCCTGAAATATTTAAGATCTGTGGGGTGAGACGCCTCTCAGTAAGTGGGAATAAATTATGATCAGTGTGTGGCAATGAGTTTCAATATATCATATCATGTTTACAAAAATATTAATTTAACTGAGGTATCATAGGAATTTGTACTCATATCCATAACATATATGTATATTTGTAACCATATAAATTTTCAGAAATATAATCATGCTCAATAAATATTTCAATATACAAAGTATCATATATGTCAAAGTACTAACATATAAGTGTATCGCGTTTGTAATGAGGAGGTCCATCCATCTTATCATGTAATAACCCCACATGACTGGGTTGTGCAGCCCGAAGGCAAGACTTAACCGTGATTGGCCTATCAGGCTAAGTCGGAATACCTTGTCTGTAGTACGATTGACCCACCGTGGCCTAGTCCAGACCCAGGGGTAGTCAACATCTCTCTGAAGGCCCAATCGACTTCCAATACCTACACGCTCCTCGAGCTGTGTAGTTGAACTAATTTAATCACTAGCAATGGTACCGTACTCTTATATCATTAATCAATCGGGTTTTCATTTCCATCACTCACTTTACATAAAAATCTATTTTCCCAAAAGCTTTCATTTCTCATAAACATGCCCAAGCACATGAGTATCCATGTATAACACATCTCGTCTGTAACTCATAACTATTTATCATATCAGTAATTATAAAACTATCGCGTCTGTGTATAACTCAAATCATCATATCATATCTGATAAAAATCATGTTTGTTTAAATCTCATATCAACATAACTTTTTAAAACATATCTGTTCATATTTCATCATAAACCCTATTCAACATATACATATTCACAAATTCATTTTTCAATAATCACAATCATTTCTCATGCCACATAGATTTTCAATAATATTTAACCATGTAATAATTTATCCAGTAATACGTTAGATATTTCCAAACTACCATTTCATATATATTTATACCTGACAAGTCAGAAAATTCACACACACACACACACACACACACACACACACACATATATATATATATATATACTTTAATTTAAGCAATTAATTCCAAAAATTCCTGACATAATTTAATTCCCCTTACCTGCCTTACTGAGAGGTCTGCCAACAACCTTAAATCCTACGCCCACAGCGTTCAAAACTCAAAACCCTTAAATTCACATTTCCCCCAAACCAATCAATTCAACTCTCCAGAATAATAATTATTTTAATATTTTTTAGTCCCACACACTCCCAATGGCTAATTAAAATTTAAAAATAATTAATAGAAATATTTCCACTATCCTACCCTAGCCTTGGAGTGGTGCCTAGGAAACTCAAATTAAAAATCTACTCCGGCCAATATGATGAGGATCGAACCTAAGACCCTGTGGTGGTGTCCGATCATTAATTTGGCTGGAGATTTAAGGATAAATTAAAGAGAGAGAGAGAGAGAGAGAGAGAGAGAGAGAGATAGAGAGAGAGAGGGGTTACCTTACCCCACGAGTCATGCCTATGTCGCTACTACGACAAATTCACTCTAGTTAAAATGTCGGTGGCGGAGAATGGAACCCAGGGGTATCTTCTATTTTTCGATTGGTGCCTATTTCGTAGAGAAAATCAAGGAGAGAAAGAGAGAGTTGAATGGCGGAGTGAGAGAAGAGAACAAAGAAAAAAAACATTCAAGGGGGGCATCTCGGCTTCTCCAGGAAACTAACGCCTAAAGCTTCTTTTGAAGCTTCGGGATACTCTTTTGGCTATATATAATATATTATATTATAATATATATTATATTATTTAATTAATAATAATTTCTAAATTAATTAATTAATTAAAATTTATTTTATTTATTTATTTATTCATTTTTTTGGAATCACTGTAGGAGGTCCAATAATGATCTACCACTAAACAATTCCACATCAAATGCTCCAATCTTTCCTCATGACCCGATGAAAACTTTATTCAGCGTAACTGTTGAACGAAAAAATGCAACCTTTGATAAGGTAGAGAATTCCACTTGACCTTGCAATGGAAGTATTGAGAATTTGAGATGAGCACTCCTTTTTGGACTAATTAGCCAAAAGCTTTTCCAAAGAGTCAAATAGGCAGAGAATTCAATAGGTGCAAAATTTTGGCAATTTCATGGTCTGCTGTTGAATCCTGAAGTTTAGCTACCAAAAAATAATAATAATAATAGTGTGTGATAGATAGGTGACTGTTATCACATGAAGAGACATGTTTGTGGAGTTGATGTTTTGGAATCTATCTTCTCATGTGACCTCAGTCTTTGTCCTTCAGGTTGTCATTATTTGTAATTTTGCATTTTGTTTTATGATATAAGAATAAAATTTTACTTGTTTGGTTTCTAGTTCAGTTTGAGTTCAGATTTGTCCAATCCAACTTGAAGAACTCCCATGCCATTAAATTTGTTTTTTTGATTTTTTTCTCTGCTTTCGAATGAAGCTCCATTTATTTGAACTGCGTTAGGTATACTCATATGTTATGTTGTTTGGTCCAGTAATGTAGGACATGAACAGTTAATCATGGCCTTAATGTGTTAATAACATTGGCAAAGAACTTCCTGCAGTAGAGTGCTACCTAGTTCTTTGCGCTTGAACTTGAATCCAACAGTACTGCAAAGGACCTTCAAGGGGATGCATCATGATCTAATTATCATAAGGATGAATAATCACATCTTATTGAGCTTCAGTTAGATCTGATTATGATTGATCTAGATCCAACAATTTGGATTTGATTTTGAACATATCTAATTCATTAGAATAGACTTTGACCCTACACATTTGATATACATTTTGGAGTAGAATTTGATCAGGCTCTATTTGGATTAAAGATTTTGTTTGAGGAAGGAAAGGAAAGGAAATAAAAATAAGAAGGAAATTAGTTTTTCATTGTATTTTATCTCTGTATCAAATACTATTCAAACTAAAAATATTTTTTCTAATATTATTTAAAATTAAGAAAATTGCAGCAATTCACTTATTGCCTTTGCCTTGGTTGAAAGTCAACAGTGGGATAACCATAGATAGAATTGCAGCTCCCTATTGCCTTTGCCTTGGCAGAAAAGTAGCATGAAGAATGTATGGATCTTTGCTCCAATTCCCCAAGATAGCCCAACAATGAGCATAACTTATGAGGCATAAAGAAATGACCCAACCTGAAATTAGGAATAGCTTCCCAAGAGGGGGGGGGGGGGGTGAATTGGATTCTAAAAATTTCTTTTAATTCCTTTTAAGATAGCTTAAACTTTTTTTATTTCTTTTAACCAATTTTTGACTTGTTTGTTTAATTCTTTAATCAATCAAGAACTTAATTTCTTTATTTAATCCTTAACCATACAAACATCCAATCATTCAACAGTAATTAGAAAGCAAACAACCAAGCCAATACACAGATTTATGTAATATAAAAATTCAAGATGGTTGTTTGTTGATATTAGCCAAATTTGAACCAAGCACTGTAATGAATGAAAATTTATGCTTGCTGATGTAAAACCCTATATAGATGAATCAAATCAATCTTTCCAAATATTTAGAACTCAAATAAACTCTTGGTAAATTTATCTTTGGGATGTTAACCGAGTAACGTACTCCCGTATGGTTTCCGTAAGATATGGTGTAACCAACGTACTCCCTTTCGATTTTCGCAACCCAAATCAAAATTAGACTTTAAGTTTACTTGATTTCCAAATATTCGTAGCATGTATAATTTAGATATTTAAAATATCCACGCAATTGTATATGAACTGAAAATAAAGAATAGGGAAAGAGAGAGTAAGACGGGGATTTTTACGAGGTTCGGCTTCAACACAGCCTACATCCTCGTCTTTGGTAAAACCACCAAAGGATTCACTAAACTTGTTCCGTTGACGGGTAGAACAAACCTTTACAACACTCCTTGGTTAAGGCTAGAGCTCGCCTTCTCCAAACGATATCCCCTCGTCCGGTCACTCCTTACATAGGCTAGAACCCGCCTCTCTAAGCAATATCTCCTTGCTTAGCCAATGATCCAAACAACCCTTGGAATCGTTAATCTACAAGATACAAATCAAATATTTGTGTATAAAGAATTTGCTCCTAAAAGAGGTGATTAGTACAACAATTCATAACTATATACTTCAAAGTAAATAACAATATGAATATTCAAATTAAAGCTCAAGGAAATATATCACCAATTTAATTCTTTCAATGAATGAAAGATTGAGAATTGTAGCACAAGATTGGTGATTAAAATCAACAAGAACTTAGTAAGCTTCGTGCAAGTTGAGAGTAAGAGAGAACCTTGAGAATTTGAGAGCAATTTGAGAGAGATTTTTGAATTTTTGCTGAATTTGAATTCTTGGTATGTGATTCAATAATATTTGAGGCTTATTTATAGACTTTAAAAGGTAAGTAACTTGGTCCCCAAGTGTGTTAAAATATCCCCCAAGTTTCCATAAATTTTGAGCCATAAACAACCCCATTTAAAAATTTGACTGTTATAAGAAAAATCAAAACAACCGCGTGGTAGTCGCCTGCTCCAATCCTCCAGTTGCCTGCCATGTTATTTTTAAAGGAATAGCAAGGGTAGTAGCCTAAAAGTCGCTTGCCAGAACTAAGGCAGTCGCCTGACATAGCCACCCAGGCGCCTAGCATGTTCAGGCAGTCACCTGGCATGCACACATGCTGCTGTCAACTTTGAGCACCCTTCTGTTTTTCGGTGATAAATTTTTATGTATAACTCCGAATTTGATGATCTTGGTGTAAAATGAAATCTAAGAGAAAATTCTACAACTTTTATGTTGAACACTTTTTAAAATAAAGAGTTTTTAATAGAGAAAAATATACCTCAATGCAGATGTAGAAAAATTAACAGTATTTTGAAAATCCTCTTTTTGATGTTTTTCATTCCAAAAATGATTCTAACCTTTTTGAAACTGTTTTTGACCTAATAAAATATTTTCCAAGTATGTCTAAAGGTATCTAGGTCCAAGACATTAACCTAAGAGTTTCATGTATCCATATTGAAATTATTTGAAGTACTTACATGAAATTTCCTATACTCTTTCAAATTTTCAATCCTTGAATTCCTTGAGCTCTTTATGCTTGGTTTCTTCTTTCTTTGAGCTTTCTATGTTGATCACTTGGGCTTTTATTCTTGAAGCTTTTTCTTTAATATCAATGCTCTCATGATCTCCAGGCTTTAAACTTTAAATCCATTTTTGAATCCATGCTTTAAGTTTCATATTGAATTCATTCTTTGAAGTATAAGCTTTCATCAATTCTTTAACGCTCTGTCCTTGAGTCCTGAAAATATATCACTTAAACAAAACATGTTAAGTTCTACTTGTTTGTTAGCATCAAAATAGAATATTAAGCCTTGTAAGACCAACACAACCGATGTGCAAAGCTCATAAGGCCACAAGATAGCCCAACAAATGAGATGTCACGCCCTAAACCCGATAGGGTCTCAAGTGTTACTTTCTACAAATGATTTACAGTGGAAGTAAATAAACCTCAAATATTTTTATTACTAGAGCATTGATTAGCTTCATTTCAATCGTATCTTAAATATTTAAATTTAACATTCCTAAAAATTGTAAAATATACAAGCATAATCCAAAGGAAATTATACTAAATTTTAGTCTAATCTGTTCTTTCTATTCCTGCCCATGCACTAGCTATGTCCGATTTTTGGAATTCTCTCCAAAATTATCTATAATGTAAAATAATGATTGGAGTGAGATGACACTCCTTAAGTAAATAAGATTATTATTAGTGTGTGGCTAAAATGAGTTTTCACAGTATTATAGTTTTATAAAATAGCATTTAATACTGTAACTTCAAAACTGCATATAAAATAACAATAAATTTAAAAATTTCTATATAAAACTTTTACCATCAACTATAACAGTAAAATTTATTAACCATACACTGTAACTGTTAAACTAAACTTGTTAACTTTAAAACTGTAACTATAATATTTAACTGTATATATACACTTTCCTTTATGTTTATCCTTCAAATCATCATTTAGGTATACTAATAATGGTCCTATTAACATAAACACATGTTTTTTCTTCAAATGATCATTTAGACATAAAATAGCCATGTTCACATAAATATATATATATAGATATACTGTAAAAACCTCCCTTAGGTCCGTTTACTGTAAGTTTTGTTTATTCCCATGACAAGATTGTGCGGTCCGAAAACTGGACTTAACTAGTAGGTCGACCAAAATAAATCAAACTGTAATCTATAAGTAAAATTTTCCCTATTAAGTCTTGGTCCGAGATTAGGTGTGCACTCAGGAGAAATCCACTATTCTGTAAACCACTCTGTAAATAGTATGGGTGCATTCTGATCCTTTTAAACTTTAGGTTACGGAACCAAACATTTGTAATTCTATGATCTTTAAGCCATAAAGGGGTTTTAAAAACATACTACTATATAATTTGTACATAATTTAGTACATATCAAAGCACTCACTAAGATTGAAGCATTATGTATCGCTATCCCCCAATTCAGCAAGCCCTTAGGCTAAGATCTCAAGAATTGGGGCATTACGCTATCCCCCTTTGCCTTGATACCACCAAGTTTAATTTAAAAATATCCTTGTATTTATACTTTATGCAATTAAAACAAAATTATAAAAATTGTATATATATAATTCATGCAATAAAATAAACAACATCATAAAAATTTTACCATAACATTTTTGTTTTGTAAAACATGCAATGTAATTTAACAAGCTCATGCCACATGATTTTCATGCCAAAAATATTTCCTTGAATAGAAAATATTAATGCTCTAAATTACCCGAGGGGATTAGAACATTTCTTAACCTAAAAATAAATGCAAGAATAAAAATAAAATTGATTTAATCAGATATATGTAAAAATAAATTCGGGTCAAATTTAACAAAAACTTAACATAATCAAATTTACTTTGATTTAACTCTATGAAATAGTTATAACAAACTTTTAACTAATAAGATTTGGAAAAGTGGAGGAGTGAGAATTTTAAGTATAAAAATTCTCTTTCTACCACTAATCTTTTTACTCACTTTTCCATTTTTTTATCTAGAAATATTTTTCACATACAAGTTATGAGATTTCAGAAGAGAAAACTCTTCTATTTATAAATAGGAAATGCATAGTTAATTTTAAATTTTGTTATTATTTTATTAATAATTTTTTTTTTAAAACACGAGGAACTCACTCTTTCATTATTATATTATACTATTAAAACCAAGTAGCCGAGCGGGAGAATTCGTTTGTATATATTTTATATAAATATCATTATCTACTTATATATATATATATATATATATATGCCACTATCTATTTATATATATATATTTATATAAACATCCCTATCTATCTATATATATTTATATAATTATATGAAAGAATGCGAACGAATGCATTCTTCCTTCTTAATACATTATTTTATTGTTTAATAGGAAGAGAAACAAATTACTAATGTGGGCCCCACATGTCTTTGAGATCTATGTGGGTCTCACATGATCTTGTTGGCCCCACATGCGCTAGATGTGGGAATGATCACGAGGTGACTTGATGTATTACATAATAATTATATATTTGCATGCATGTGGGAATGGGTATAGTGATGTGTGGGATGACCACCTTTATTGCGAAATTTATGAAGTGTATAGAGAGATACCTATATTATTATTTTTTTATCATATATTTATATAATGTATGTCGGTAAAAAATATGATTTTGTATATATGTACTTATATATTTACATCAACTATGCTTACTCTGTTTATCTTTTGAAATTCCATTTTGACCAGATCGATATTCAAGGAGCGACTAAACTGCAATGGTAAGGTTTTTCTTAGATATCAAACATGAAATCAAGGATCCTAACAGAGAAGTACTTTTGTATTGATACTAACTTAATGACCCTCTTTATTATTTTACTATTATACTAAGGTAATGTGTGGAAGTAAATAACCGGTTAACATCTATATATATTATATTACTATGTTTTATATTTTTGAGGTCATCACATCCTCCCCTCCTTATAAAAATTTCTTCCTCGAAATTTGTTAAATAAAATTTTTAATTAAAACGAGTACCTTGTATAATGTTGCGCTCTTAGTCTATCATTCTATCATTGAAAAGGTGCAGGTATTTCTAGTGTATTTCTCCTTCCAATTCTTATAATGCTTCCTCAATGGCATGGTTGCACCAGAGCACTTTCACCAATGGAATCTTCTTTGTAGGTAATTTCTGATCCTTCCTGTATAAAATATGAATGGGCACTTCTTCATATGATAGAGTATCATTAACTTTCAATGACTCATAGCTTGTCACATGAGAAGGGTCTCGAATGTACTTCTTCAACATTAAGACGTGGAATACATCATAAATTCTAGACAGTGTAGGAGATAGGACTATTCTATAAGCGATTTAACCAATCTTCTCCAATATCTCAAATGGTTCAATATACCTAGTGTAACGCCCCGAACCCTTAAACTCGGGTCTGACGTGTTATATCTGATAAATTCCCTAATAATCCATAATTAACATATACGCAACGAAAAACATAAATATAATCTCCTAATTATAATACTAGAGTTTTTAAAAGTTTATCTATAAACCATAATAAGTTATCCATCAGCTGTATTTCCATAAATCCATAACTCCCAAAACAATTCAGTATTTTCACAATTATTCCTTACTCAATAGCCTTAAAAAATAAAGACATAAAACATAAATATTTACATTCACCAAAATTAACATAGAAATATACTTTTTTTTTTTTTTCTATTTCCCAATAATGCTATAAAACCTCAAGCTCTCAAAGCTCGACCTCGAGGATGTCCTGAAAAAGAAATACATTTATATTCAGGTGAGACACATCTCAATAAGGGAAGAAATAATATATTAAACTCAGAGTGTGACTAACATGAGATATACATATCATTTTATAATATTTGCAAATCATTAACATAATGCTGAAAGTCATGTTTTGTACCTAACAATCATATGCAAAGGTTTACCCACGAGACTACCCAAGGATAGGGGTGATTACCCGCCCATACAAGTAGCACCCCTCTACTCTGATATTTAGGTAACCCGAAAGTCACTACTGAAGCATGCCAGAGCACTCACCTTACTCAGTAAGCCCTCAAGTGTTAACTTGATTTCGTATTCACGCATTCAACAACAGTTTATTAGCAAAGGCCCTAAGGATAGGGAATTCTACCCATCCATACAAGTAGGTTCCCTCTACCCTAGTGCGTTATGCATCTACTGCCACATCTGAAACTACTAGTACACTTACCTTACTCAGCAAGCCCTCAGGCGAAGAGTGCGCCCCGCCCAAACGTAACATGTTCTACATACATAAATACTTCTAATATCATAATACATCATTATTTCCATCATTATTCAATCATTCACATTCTTTCATGTTCACAACTTAACATTTCCTTATGTTTCACTTTAAGTGACTCTTTCCCATTTGTATCATTCACATTTCACATTTCATTTCATTGCATTGTCATTCCTTGTCATTTCATTTCATAACATTTTCATTTCATTCCTTTATACTACAGCTGCTCTTTAGCCGTCATTTGTTAGTCCACATAGAAATGCGTTAGAATTTGCTAACCTGGCTTTCAACTATCGTACCTTTACACGGTTGCATTTAATATACACAGGCAACATTGTCCATATCATATTTTATTCTCATTGCTTTACTTACTTAGCCTACATCTTATACATTTAACATATATTTGCATAGAGTCTCATGCCACACAATTTAATAGTAAAATTCATACATATTGATGTAAAATAGGTCAACTCACATTTAACATTTAATTACTGAAAGTACAATTTTCATTTCTTACATAATTATCGAGAAAATTTCTTCCACTTTGTTAAGTTTATTTCCACACATACATAACTAAATAAGTGGTCCTAGACCCAGAAATCATAATTTTACATGATTGAAATTTTAATAATTCACACCAAAACATACATATAATATAACATAAATTATTACATTTACAACAACAACAAAACCAAGCCTTAGTCCCACTAAGTGGGGTCGGCTACATGAATCCTTTTCCGCCAATTTATGCGATCATGGACCATTTCTTTTGATAGATTCAAAGATATTAAATCCTTACTCACTATCTCCTCCCAAGTTATTTTAGGTCTACTCCTATCCCTTCTACTGCCCCCCCCACAGTAACTAAGTCACTCTTCCTCACATGTGCAAGTGTCCATACCATCTAAGTCGTCTTTCCCTTATCTTATCTTCTATAGGAGCTACACCTAACTTACTACGAATATGTTTATTCCTTAATTTATCTTTTAATGTTATACCACTCATCCATCTAAGCATCCTCATCTTGGAAACTTTTACTTTTTGGATATTATGTTTCTTCGTCGCCCAACATTCTGATCCATATAGCATAGTTGGTCTTATAGCTGTCCTATAAAACTTCCCTTTCAATTTTAAGGGTATTCTATGATCACATAGAACACTTGAACTTCTCCACTTTACCCAACCTGCTTTAACTCTATGCATTACATCATCTTCAATTTCTCCTTCAGCTTGCATAATAGATCCAAGGTATTGAAATCTACAAGTGCTACTTATTTCTTCATCATCAAGTTTAACTTTGTCTCCAATATTCCTCCTATCATTACTAAAATTACATTTCATATATTCTGTTTTATTTCTACTTATCTTAAAGCCTCTAGATTCCAAAGCTTGTCTCCATAATTCTAACTCAGCCTCTACTCCCTCCCTAGTTTCGTCAATTAATACAATATCATCTGCAAACAACATATACCATGGAACCTCCTTTTGAATACTCTTAGTCAATTGGTCCATCACTAAAGTAAAAAGATAAGGACTCAAAGCAGATCCTTGATGTACACCTATGGTAATTGGTAATTCTTTAGTTTCTCCATTTATAGTCTTTACACTAGTCATTACTCCATCGTACATATCCTTAATGACATCGGTATACCTACAACATACACCCTTTTTTAAAACCCACCATAGAACTTCCCTAGGTATCCTATCATATGCTTTCTCAAGGTCAATAAATATCATATGCAAGTCCCTCTTCTTTTCCCTAAACTTTTCCATTAATTTCCTTAAAAGATAAATAGCTTCTGTGGTAGATCTCCCAGGCATAACACCAAATTGATTTTCTGAGATCTTCGTTTCTAACCTTAATCTTTGTTCAACTACTCTTTCCCATAGTTTCATCGTATGACTCATGAGTTTAATTCCACGATAGTTATTACAATTTTGAATATCTCCTTTATTTTTGTATATAGGTATTAAAGTGCTTTCCTCCATTCATCTGGTATTTTCTTAGTTTTTACAATTGTATTAAATAAATTAGTTAACCATATAATTCCGTTATCACCCAAGCATTTCCAAACTTCAACTGGGATGTTATCTGGTCCCATAGCTTTCCCATTTTTCATCTTTTTTAGTGCAAACTTAACTTCGTTAATTCTAATTTTTCGAATAAATCTTATATTTTTAGTCTTTTCCTCATTTGACAATTCTAAATTTAAGCCTTCTATTTGGTTTTCGTTAAACAACTTACTAAAGTAACTTCGTCATCTTTCTTTAATATCTTCGTCCTTAACCAAGACAATATCATCCTCACTTTTTATACATTTTACATTTCCTAAGTCCTTGTTCTTCCTTTCTCTAGCTTTAGCAAGTTTAAATATATCTCTTTCCCCTTCTTTTGTACCTAATCTATCATACAAACTATTAGATGATCTATATTTAGCTTCACTAACGGCCCTTTTTGCATCTTTTCTTGCCTCCTTATATTTTTCAAAGTTATCGCTATTTCTACATTTTTGCCACGTTTTATACCAAATTCTTTTTGTCTTTATGATTTTTTGTACATCTTTATCCCACCACCAACTTTCTTTGCTATTTGAGAATCTTCCCCTTGATTCACCTAAAATCTCTTTTGCTATCTTTTTAATAGAGCTAGCTAATTTATTCCAAAGAGTATTTGAATCTATCCCATCCTCTAAGGTCCAATCCCTATCTTTGATCATTTTATCTTTAAATTTTATTATATTTTCTCCTTTTAGGTTCCACCATCTAGTTCTCCTACACTAGTTTATTTTATCTTTTTTCTTCCATTTTTTTATGCACATATCTAACACTAAGACTCTATGTTGTGTGGTTAGACTTTCACCTGGAATAACTTTATAATCTTTGCATGATACACGATCTACCCCCCTAGTTAAAAAAAAATCTATTTAACTTCTATTTTGTCCACTTTTAAAGGTTATTAAGTGTTCTTCTCTCTTCTTAAAGCAAGTATTCATTATACTAAAATCATATGACATAGCAAAGTCTAAAATCATCTCCCCAGACTCATTTTTGTCTCCATATCCATATCCTCTATGTATCCTTTCATAATTTTTATTATCTCTTCCAACATGTCCATTCAGATCTCTTCCTACAAATATTTTCTCAGTCCCTGGTATGCCTTGTATCATACTATCCATATCTTCCCAAAATTGTCTCTTAAGATTTTCTGCTAAGCCAACTTGAGGAGCATAAGCACTAATGATATTTATTATCTCTTGTCCTAATACCATTTTGATTTTTATAATTCTATCCCTTACTCTAGTTACATGCACAACGCTATCTTTTAAGTTTTTGTCTATAATAAAGCCTACTCCATTCTTATGTTTTTCTTTTCCAGTGTACCAAAGTTTAAAACCTGATTTATCGATTTCTCTAGCTTTCTCCCCCACCCACTTAGTTTCTTGAAGGCAAATTATATTAATTCTTCTTCCAATCATTGTATCCACAATTTTCATGCTTTTACCCGTAAGTGTCCCTATATTCCAAGTTGCTAATCTAATCCTAGTTTCCTGAACTAACGTCTTTACCTGCCCACGTCCAGAATGATGCAGGAATCCTCGCATATTTGACACCGTACCCGGGCGCCAACACGGCGCGTCACTCCGGGGCGACGACCTTTAATTTCATAAAATCTGATTTAATATATAATTACCTCTTACCTGATTTCTTGCACTAGGCCAATAGGGACCTCGAAAAGATGCCTGTGGCGCTCACTCGAACCCTAAAATTAAATTCCTAACTCCAATAAATTATTCCTGAATAAAATCTTATTTAAATATTTCCTAGGGCCATAATTCCTAAATAAATGGTAATACCCGCAAATATACTCAAATTGCCAAATTTTCCAAATCTCACTCTCACTTTAGAGTAGGGCCTAGAAAACCCTAATTGAAAATTTATCCACGTCAAAATGACGACAATCACGACTAGGACCATGTGGTGGTACCCGATCGCTGATTTAATAGCAGATTTAAAGCAAATTTGAGAAAATGGAAAAAAAATTACCTTTTTCCAGGAGCAGTGCCTAAGTCGTTCTCATGAAAAATTTGCTTCAGTACAAATGTCGGCAACAGAACTAGGAATCCAATGACACCTTCAGTTTCCTAATCCGTCGCAAGCTCGTCGAGAAATTGAGAGAATGAGAGAGATGGAGAAGGAGTGGCTGGATGGCCAGAAGAATTTCAAGGGTGGGGTGGAGGCGGTTCTCTTCTTCTTCTTCTTCTTCTTCTTCTTTCTTCTTTTACTTTATATATATATATATATATATATATATATATATATATATATATATTTCTCTTATTTCAATTAGTTTTTTTTAATCCAATGTAAAAATGTTTAATTTAATAACTAATTATTTAATTATTTAATTTATCTAAATTTAATTTAATTTCTTTAATTTTAATTTTTTTCTTTTTCCCACATCATTCCTTTTATTTATTTATTTGTTATATTATTTATTTTATTATTATTATAATCATTTTAATTTTTCGGGTCTTTACATTCTCCCCTCCTTAAAAAATTTCGTCCTTGAAATTTGTTACCCAATCCTTCATTCCCATAATTCTACGATTTATCATATCCCACATCATAATCACAACCACAATTATATACTTTAAATCCAATATACATTCAAATTCTCAATATAAGGACCAGTCCCACGGCTAAGAAACATCACCATTGATGGATTTGCCGTGGTTTTCTGATATCGTCGACTGAATCAGAAAATCACAGAAGTCCGCCAAGGGATTTCTGCCTCCAAACTATAAGACAAAATCCTATACTTCGCTACACCATATGTAATACTCAAGAAAAAAAAATGAATAATAATAATAGTTAGTATTAAAATGAAAGTGTTTCTCTGTTAGGATCCTTGATTCCACGTTTGATGCCTAAGAAAGACCTTATCTAAGCGAGTGCTCAGAGACCATTGCGGCTTAGTTAGGGGTGAGCATAATTCGGGGAAAACCGAATTAACCGACCGAAATTGGTCGGTTCGGTTCGGTTAAAAAAATCGGTTCGATCAGTTCGGTTATGCATTCCAATATTTCGAGGAATCGGGTTTCGGTTCGATGAATAGAAAACATTAATTCGGTTAACCGATTAACCAAATTAATAATTAATTAAATTTTAATTTTAAATTAGTAAATGAAAATCCTATTATTCTATTATCTATATTTCTAATTTTCTATTCCCTTTCACTCTTAGTCTCACACTCTCAGTGCTCTCAGAAGTTAGAAGGCCCTCCGGCCCCTCCCTCATTGCCTCTCTCTCGCCCACCCGAGCTCAATCCACCACAGTTCGCACCACCATCTTCATGCGATGCTATCACCTGCGCCCATCGCCATTGTCGTCGCTGGCCATCGTCACCAGCACACAAGCTCCCTTTCATTCTCATTTTTATTCTCTCACAGTCTTGGACTCTCGCGCACAAAGCAGTTCACCGAGAAGGCAAGAACCACCCTGGCTCCTCCTCATTGGCATCAACTATCAAGCTCGCCCAAGCCCAATCGTCTCCCTAACGAACCACCTTTCCTCCACATCAATCTCCACTTCTCAGTTCTCCGATTCTCCCTCTTCGCGTATCGCCTTTTCCTGGCTTCGCGGCTTCGCCTAAGCCCCTCTTCCAGTCTTCCTAGTTCGTGACCCATCCCGATCTCGAATCCCTCTTCGATCGGCTCTTCCCTCGCGTGGGCGTGGTGATGGCTCTACACTCAGTGACTCAGGACTTCAAGGCTTCAACCTTCCCCCATCTTCCCTTGTTTCAGTCTGGATACACTTATACACATACACTCATACACATACACTGATACACCTTCCCCCCTTCCTAGTTTCGGTTAAAATGGGTTAACTGAATTACCCAAAAAATAAATTCAGTCGGGTTCGGTTCGGTTCGGTTCGGCCAAACGGTTCTGTCGGTTTGGTTAACAGTATTTTTTAACCAAAATTTTTGGTTGATTCGGTTAATTAACCGAATTTGACCGAACTGACCGTTTGCTCACCCCTAGGCTTAGTCGCTCCCTAGAGGTCGGTCTAGTCAAAATGGAATTTCATAGGATAAAACAGGGTAGACACTGTTTATATACGTAAATAAGTACATAAAATAATGTTTTGACATAATCTGTAGAAATATATGATAAAATAATAATAATTTAGGTATCCTATGCGGGGCCCACATGAGTCCCGAAGCCATGTAGAAGTTTACACGAGTCTCGAAGCTATGTAGGACGCATAAAATCGTATGAGGATTATTCGAGTTACATAGGATCCATTTGGGTCTCGAAGTTGTGTGGGGCCCATAAGATCATATTATTATTCAAAAATAAATAATAAAATAAATGAATACTAAAAATAGTTTAAAAGTAATAACAATAACAATAATAATAATAATAATAATGATAATGATTAAGAAAAATAATAAAATAATAAAATAATTAATTAACTAATTGATTAATTAATTAGGTAAGTAATTAATTAAAAATTTATTTATTGGGAATGGTAGCAAGCACTCTCACATGGCCTTCATCCCCATCCATACTCTACCCATACCTTGCCCATCCCTTGCCTATTCTTTAATTTTGAAAAAAATTATAATTTCACTCATCTCCCCACACTTTTATAAATTCTATTTCTTCTCCAAAATTTTCCTATAAATAGGAAGCTCTCAACCTTCATTTTTCACAACAATTTTTCCAAGGAAGAGAAGGATTAGTGAGTGAAAGAATTTGTGGTGAAGAAAGAATTTTGAGTAAGTTCTCACTCACCCACTCTTTCCGATCTCATTTCTTAAAGATAGTTATAGTGTTCGTAACACACGGTAAAAGAAGAAGGTAAGTAAATTTGATTATGTTAGTTTCGTTTTTTTATTTAAAATTAATACCCGAGTTTATTTTGTAAGTAAATTTCAATTATATTACTTAGTTTCATAAAATTTTCATGAGTTCATTTTTACGTATATTTAATTATACCAATTCTATCTTTAAAATACCTGCATTTATTTTTGGGTTAAGAAATATTCTAATCCCCTCGGGTAAATTTTCAACATTTTTTTCTATATAAAAAAAATTATATAGATATTTTTAACACAAAAATTGTGTGACATGAGTTTATTTTTACGTTACATTATTCATGAAAATATGAATAAAGATGATATTTTCACGAGATTATTTTAAATTGCATAAATTATAATAAGATGATTTTAAAACCCCTTATGGCAAAGCAAGTTCAAAGTTATAGATGTTCGGTACCGCAGCTTAAAGTTTAAACGGATCAAAGTGCACCCACACTATTTACAGAGTGGTTATTTATGTTAGTGGATTTCTCCTGAGTGCACACCTGGTTCCGGATCAGGACTTAATAAGGAAAATCTCACTTCATGTTTACGTATGTTGATTTAGTTTGGTCGGCCAACCAGTTAAGCCCAGTCTTCGGATCGCACAACCCAATCATGGGGGTAAACATGACTTACGGCAAATAGACCTATTGGTGGTTTTTATAATATATGTTTATACATATTTAATTCCGTGTACAGAGTTATTAATGAGTTGAAGGAAAAGTGTAAGTTTATATGAAAAGGGCCATTCTTGTGCCTAAATGACGATTTAAAGGAAACGTATAAGGAAAAGTATATGTATGCATATAATTAAATATTTTTATAGTTTTAAAGTTAAAAGTTTAATTTAACGGTCACACTATATCATTATTAAATTTTACTGTTATAACTGATGAAAAAGTTTTATACAGAAATTTTTAGATTTACATTTATTTTAAAAGAAATTTTGAAGTTATAGTACTAAATATTATTTTACGAAATTTTTAAAAGCTCATTTTGGCCACACACTAATAATAATCTTATTTACTTATTGAGTATCGTCTCACCCCCAATCATATTTCTATATTTTAGATAGCTTTGAAGGACATATCGGAAATCAAGATTAGCAAGCATGCGAGTGGGGATAGAAAAATAAAGATTGATTAGAAATACTAGTATGATGTCAGATATTTATGCTTGTGTAATTTTTCTTTTTGTAAAATAAATGATTATAATATGGATAATTAACGCTCTGATTTAATAATAATTGAGTTTATTTGCTTCCGCTGTAAATCAATGGTAAAAAGTAAATATCCTAGATCCTTTGGGGTTTGGGGTGTTACATTTGGTATCAGAGCGATAGGTTATAGGTTCTGTAGACTTTAAGAAATAATTTTACCTGATCATAGGCATAACCATGATGTGGGTAAGAACAGGTAAATTAGGATGTTTTTCTTTTGCCTATAACTTTGATTAAATTTTAAAGATAAGGTTATGATTTTAAAATAACTCTAGTCCTTTACCTCAGAATGGACCCAAGGAACAACAACGTAAGTGTTGAAGGAAACGAGAATAATACAAGTACTTGCAATGGAGAAGACATCAATGCTACTACAGTGTTACATGATGTGGCACAAGTCATGAAGGAACTTTTGCGGAACTCCAAGGATCGGAATGATCCACCAACCTATGAAAGTTGTACAGTTGAACAGTTCAATCGAATGCACCCTCTAACTTTTGAGGGAAAAGTCGATCCAATTGCTACAGAAGATTGAATGCAGGCAATGGAAGAAATACTACGAGTCCTTCATTGTA
Source organism: Malania oleifera (assembly GCF_029873635.1). NCBI lineage: Eukaryota > Viridiplantae > Streptophyta > Magnoliopsida > Santalales > Ximeniaceae > Malania > Malania oleifera. The sequence goes on from NC_080425.1 coordinate 80,743,325, forward strand.
CGGACGAACAGAATGTGCTATATGCTGCCTATAAAATGATTAGTGAGACCAAACGTTGGTGGAACTCGAAAAAGTTACTCTTGGAGGAAGGACCAAATCCAATCGTCCTTACGTGGGAGCGTTTTAAGGAAGTCTTCTTTGAACGATTTTTCCCCAAAACCACCAGAGATGCTAAGGCCAGGAAATTTTTGGAGTTGAAATAAGGAAATATGAATGTACAACAATATGCAGCAAAGTTCATTGAATTATCTCGTTTTGCATCTTATTTGGTTCCGGACGAATCAAAGAAAGGTCGAAAATTTGAAGAATGATTGAACTCAAGGATTTATGAGATGGTAACAGTATTCGAGTTCGAAGACTTCTCCCAATTGGTGAACAAAGCAACGAAGGCAGAAGAAAGTCTACAAAGGAGTACAGAGATATCTGAGCAGAGAAAGAGGCCCATGCCATAAGGGTTTCACCCTGGTAGAAATCAAGGACCTTGGAAAAGGAGCAACAACAACAACAACAGCAACACTAGCAGCAGCAATGTGGGGCGAGGGCAAACAGCGAGAAACCCAAACAATGCACAAGGCACCCCTTGTCCAAAATGCAACAAATTACACGAGGGAGAGTGTCGAGCCGGATTAGGGGTATGTTATCGGTGCGGTAAACTTGGTCACATGCAACGAGAATGCCCACAGAACAACTACAACCTAAATCAACAAAGAGGAGGCAACAAGGCACCTCAAAGCAACAATCAACAGAACACCACTCAGGCACGTGTCCATGCCTTCACTCCAGGAGATGCCGAAAATACTAGTGATGTGGTGACAGGTATTATTCCCATATTCTCCAAGAGAGCAGTAGTATTATTTGATTCTGGAGCCACAAACTCCTTTATATCTACAGCTTATGTTAAAATATGCGGGGTAGAGACTCAGCCATTAGAGACTGAGTTATCTGTGGGTACACCAACGGGAACCTCGGTAGTATGTAGAAAAATACTTAAAGGCTACCAAAATTGTATTGAGGAAAGAATACTACAGGCTAACTTGGTAGTATTTAATATGCATGGGTTTGATGTAATTCTTGGGATGGACTGGCTAACTTCTAGTTATGCTAGTATAAATTACTATAATAAGGAGGTGGTGTTTAGACCTCCTGGAGAGCAAGAATACAAGTTCAATGGAACTTGTGTATACCCTTCACCACAAATGTTGTCGGCTATCCAGGCAAAGAGATTACTCTTGAATGGATGTCAAGGGTACCTAGCATGTGTGGTGGAGGCACCAAAGGAAGAATTGAAGCTCGAGGATATCCCAATAGTAAGGGAATTCTCGGATGTATTCCCTGAGGATTTACCTGGGCTACCTCCTGACCGTGAAATCGAGTTTGTTATCGACCTACTACTAGGGACAACACCGATATCTAAAGCTTCATACAGAATGACACCAGTAGAATTGAAAGAACTGAAGGAACAATTACAAGAGTTATTGGACAAAGGATTCATCAGACCCAGCGTAACACCATGGGGAGCACCAGTACTATTCGTTAAAAAGAAAGATGGATCGATAAGAATGTGTATTGATTATCGGGAAATAAATAAAGTGACCATTAAGAACAAGTACCCAATACCTTGCATAGATGACTTGTTTGATCAACTCAAAGGAACACAAGTCTTCTCTAAAATTGACCTTTGATCAGGGTACCATCAAGTGAAAATCAAATCAGAAGATGTTCCAAAGACTGCATTCCGAACAAGATATGGTCACTATGAATTCTTAGTCATGCCATTTGGACTGACCAATGCTCCTGTTGCCTTTATAGACCTTATGAATAGGGTTTTTCATGAATATCTATATCAATTTGTTGTGGTCTTCATTGATGATATTTTGATTTATTCAAAAAGCCCCTAAGAACATGAGAACCATTTGAGGCTAGTACTCAAAATACTAAGAGAAAAGAAACTCTATGCCAAACTTACGAAATGTGAGTTTTGGCTAGAAAGAGTTGCATTCTTAGGGCACGTGATATCTAAGGATGGTATTTTTGTGGACCCAAGTAAAATAGAGGCAGTAGTGGATTGGGTGAGACCGAAGAATATTCATGAGATTAGAAGTTTCTTAGGTCTGGCAGGATATTATCGTTGATTTGTGGAAGGGTTTTCTAAAATATCTTGTCCTTTGACGAGATTGACAAGAAAGAATGTGAAGTATGAATGGACTGATGAATGTGAGCAAAGCTTTCAAGAATTAAAGCAACGACTCATCACTGCTCCGGTGTTGACAATTCCATAAGGAGAAGATGGTTTTGTGATCTACAATGATGCATCTCATAAAGGGCTCGGGTGTGTATTAATGCAACAAAGGAAGGTCATTGCATATGCTTCTCAACAACTCAAGGATTACGAGAAGAATTATCCCACACACGATTTGGAACTAGCAGCTGTGGTATTCACACTAAAGATCTAGAGACACTATCTCTATGGTGAAAGGTGTGAGATTTTCACAGACCATAAAAGTCTCAAATACTTTTTCACACAAAAGGAATTAAACATGAGACAGAGAAGTTGGTTGGAATTAATCAAAGATTATGATTGCACCATCAACTATCACCTGGGAAAAGCCAACGTGGTAGCACATGCATTAAGTCAAAAGTCAATAAATGCGTCGGTCTCGGCAATGGTGACCCAACATCAAATTATGTTGGACCTGGAAAGATTTGGTGTGGAAATAGTGGAAGGAAATCATCAAGCTCTCATTGCTAATCTGATAATCCAACAGACCTTACCGGAAAAGATTAAGGCTGCACAGATGGAAGATGCAGAGCTAGTGAAGATTATGGGTAAGGTACAGAGTGGACTAAAGGGAGACTTTAACATCTCTGATGATGGAGTTTTGAGATTCCAAACTAGATTGTGTGTGCCCAATGACAAAGATATCAAAAGAACAATCTTGGAAGAAGCTCATTGATCTCTTTATACAGTGCATCCATGAAGCACGAAGATGTATAGGGACTTGAGAAAGTCTTTTTGGTGGAATAACATGAAGAGGGAGATTGCACAATTTGTGGAACAGTGTATTACTTGTCAGTAAGTAAAGGCTCAGCACCAGAGACCAGTAGGACCACTGCAACCACTCCACATTCCTGAATGGAAATGGGAGCACATCTCCATGGTTTTTGTAACTGGGCTACCTCCAGCACTCCATGGACAGAACGCCATCTGGGTGGTTGTTGATCGTCTAACAAAGACCGCTCACTTTATTCCAATCAAAGTTAACTACTCTATGATCAAGCTTGTAGAGTTATATGTTCAAGAGATAGTTAGACTACATGACGTGCCTGTATCTATTGTATCAGATCGAGATCCACGATTCACATCACAATTCTGGAAAAGTTTGCAAAGAGCCTTGGGATCACAACTTACTTTCAACACAACATTTCATCCTCAAATTGATGGATAGTCAAAGAGAACCATTCAGTTATTGGAGGATATGTTGAGAGCTTGTGTACTGGATTTCAAAGGAAGTTGGATTCAGTATCTACTGTTAGTTGAGTTCGCCTATAACAACAGTTATCAGTCCAGCATAGAGATGACACCGTATGAAGCATTATATAGTCAAAAGTGTCGATCCCCATTATATTGGGATGAGGTTGGCGAATGACGAATTTTAGGACTCGAGATTATACAAAGGACCTCTAAGAAAATTAAGCTCATCCAGGACAAAATAAAAACTGCTCAAAGTTGGCAAAGGAGCTATGCGAATACCCGTCGGCGTGAGTTGGAGTTTGAAGTGGGGGATACTATATTTTTAAAAGTTGCTCCAATGAAAAGAATCATGAGATTTGGGAAGAAGGGCAAACTAAGCCCCAAGTATATTGGACCATTCGAGGTATTAGAGAAGATTGGTCCAGTCGCTTACAAAATTGCCTTACCTCCTGCACTATCGAGAATTCATGACGTATTCCATGTCTCAATGTTAAAGAAGTACGTTCCAGACCCTTCTCATGTGATAAGTTATGAATTGTTAGAAGTTAGTGACACTCTATCATATGAAGAAGTACCAATCCAGATTTTAGACAAGAAGGATCAGGAGTTGCGCACAAAGAAGATTTCACTGGTAAAAGTGCTCTGGCACAACCACGACATTGAGGAAGTATCATGGGAACTAGAAGCAGAAATACGCAAGAAATACCCACATCTTTTCAACGATAGCAGGATCGACTAAAAGCACAACATTATACAAGGTACTCATTTAAATCTTTGTAAATTTCGAGAATGAAATTTTTATAAGGAGGAGAGGATGTAATAACCCAAGAAAAAAAAATGAATAATAATAATAGTTAGTATTAAAACGAAAGTGTTTCTCTGTTAGGATCCTTGATTCCACATTTGATGCCTAATAAAGACCTTATCTATGTGAGTGCTCAGAGACCATTGCGGCTCAATCGCTCCCTAGAGGTCAGCCTGGTCAAAATGGAATTTCATAGGATAAAACAGGGTAGACACTATTTATATATGTAAATAAGTACATAAAATAATGTTTTGACTAACATAATCTGTAGAAATATATGATAAAATAATAATAATTTAGGTATCTTATGCGGGGCCCACAAGACTATGTGGGGCCCACATGAGTCCCGAAGTCATGTAGAGGTTTACACGAGTTTCGAAGTTATGTAGGACGCATAAAATCGTATAAGGATTATTCGAGTTACGTAGGATCCATTTGGATCTCGAAGTTGTGTGGAGCCCACAAGACCATACGGGGGCCCACATGAGTTTTCAAAATTCAAATTTAATTCTTGTTAAAAAATAAATAATAAAATAAATGAATACTAAAAATAGTTTAAAAGTAATAACAATAATAATAATAATGATTAAGAAAAATAATAAAATAATAAAATAATTAATTAACTAATTGATTAATTAATTAAGTAAGTAATTAATTAAAAAATTATTTATTGGGTTCTGGCGGCAAGCACTCTCACATGGCCTCCATCCCCATCCCGTACTCTACCCATACCTTGCCCATCCCTTGCCCATTCTTTAATTTTAAAAAAATTACAATTTCACCAATCTCCCCACATTTTTATAAATTACATTTGTTCCCTAAAATTTTCCTATAAATAGGAAGCACTTAACTTTCATTTTTCACAATAATTTTCTAAGGAATACAAGAATTAGTGAGTGAAAGAATTTGTGGTGGAGAAAGAATTTTTGAGTAAGTTCTCACTCACCAACTCTTTCTGATCTCATTTCTTAGAGATAGTTATTGTGTTCGTAGTACAAGGTAAAAGAAGAAGGTAAGTAAATTTGATTATGTTAGTTTCTTTTTATTTAAAATTCATACCCGAGTTTATTTTGTAAGTAAATTTGATTATGTTAGTTTCTTTTAATTTAAAATTCATACCCGAGTTTATTTTGTAAGTAAATTTCAATTATATTACTTAGTTCCATAAAATTTCTATGTGTTTATTTTTACTTATATTTAATTATACCAGTTCTATCTTTAAAATACTTGCATTTATTTTTGGGTTAAGAAATATTCTAATCCCCTCGGGTAAATTTTCAGCATTTTTTTCTATATAAAAAAAATTATATATATATATATATATTTTTTAACACAAAAATTGTGTGACATGAGTTTATTTCTACGTTGCATTATTCATGAAAATATGAGTAAAGATGATATTTTCACGAGATTATTTTAAATTGCATAAATTATAATAAGATGATTTAAAACCCCTTATGACAAAGCATGTTCAAAGTTATAGATGCTTGGTATTGCAGTTTAAAGTTTAAACGGATCAGAGTGCACCCACACTGTTTACAGAGTGGTTATTTATGTTAGTGGATTTTTTCTGAGTGCACACCTGGTTCCGGACCAGGACTTAATAAGGAAAATCTCACTTCATGTTTACGTACGTTAATTTGGTTTGGTAGGCCAACTAGTTAAGTCCAGTCTTCGGATCGCACAACACAATCATGGGGGTAAACATGACTTACGACAAATAGACCTAAGGGTGGTTTTTATAATATATGTTTATACATATTTAATTACGTGTACAGAGTTATTAATGAGTTGAAGGAAAAGTATAAGTTTATATGAAAAAGGCCATTCTTGTGCCTAAATGACGATTTAAATTAAATGTATAAGGAAAAGTATATGTATGTATATAATTAAATATTTTTATAGTTTTAAAGTTAAAAGTTTAATTTAACGGTCACACTATATCGTTATTAAATTTTACTGTTATAGTTGATGAAAAAAGTTTTATACAGAAATTTTTAGATTTACATTTATTTTAGAAGAAATTTTGAAGTTATAGTATTAAATATTATTTTACAAAATTTTTGAAAACTCATTTTGGCCACACACTAATAATAATCTTATTTACTTACTGAGTGTTGTCTTACCCCAATCATATTTCTATATTTCAGATAACTCTGAAGGACATATCGAAAATCAAGCTTAGCAAGCATGCGGGTGGGGATAGAAAAATAAAGAATGATTAGAAATACTAGTATGATGTCAGATATTTATGCTTGTGTAATTTTTCTTCTTTTAAAATAAATGATTGTAATATGGATAATTAGCGCTTTGGTTTAATAATAATTGAGTTTATTTGCTTCCACTGTAAATCAATCGTAAAAAGTAAATATCCCATCTACGCAATTTAAATATGTACTGAAAATAAAGAGTAGGGGCTGAACAAACCTTTACAACACTCCTTGGTTAAGGCTAGAGCCCGCCTTCTCCAAACGATATCCCCTCGTCCGATCACTCCTTAATTAGGCTAGAGCCCGCCTCTCTAAGCAATATCCCCTTGCTTAGCCAACGATCCAAACAACACTTGGAATCATTAATCTACAAGAAATACAACCACAATATGTGTACAAAAATTTTGCTCCTCAAAGAGTTGATTAGTACAACAATTACAGCACAATTAATATACTTCAAAGTAAATCACAATATGAATTATAACTTGAAGCTCAAGGAAGTGTTTCACCAATTTAATTCTTTCAATGGATGAAAGATTTTAGAATTGTAGCACAAACTTGGTGAGTAAAATCAACAAGAACTCAGTAAGCTTTGTGCAAGTTGAGAGCAAGAGAGAGAGCCTTGAGAGTTTAAGAGCAATTTAAGAGAGATTTTGAATTTTTCCTGAATTTGAATTCTTGGTATGTGATTCAATAATATTTGAGGCTTATTTATAGACTTTAAAAGGTTAGTAACTTGGTCTCTAAGTGTGTTGAAATATCCCCCAAGTTTCCATAAATTTTGAGCCACAAACAACCCCATTTAAAAATTTGACCGTTATGAGAAAAATCAAAACAGCCGCGTGGCAGTTGCCTACCTCAATCCACCAGTCACCTGCCATGTTATTTTTAAAGGAACAGCAGGGGCAGTAGCCTGGCAGTCGCCTGCAAGAACTAAGCCAGTCGCCTGGCATAGCCACTTAGGCGCCTGGCATGTTCAGGCAGTTGCCCGGCATGCACACATGCTGCTGTCAACTTCAAGTACACTTCTATTTTTTAATAATAACGTTTTATATATAATTCAGAATTTGATGATCTTGATGTCAAATGAAAGCTAATATAAAATCCTACAACTTTCATGTTGAACACTTTTTAAAATAAAGAGTTTTTAATAGAGAAAAATACACCTCAATGCAGATGTATAAAAATTAACAGCATTTTGAAAATCCTCTTTTTGGTGCTTTTCATTCCAAAAATGATTCTAACTTTTTAAAAATAGTGTTTGACCTTATAAAAATATTTTCCAAGTATGGTCAAAGGTATCTAGGTCCAAGAAATTAACCTAAGAGTTTCATATATCTGTATTGAATTCTTTGAGGTCTTTATGCTTGCTTCATCTTTATTTGAGCTTTCCAGGTTGATCACTTGAGCTTTTATTCTTGAAACTTTTTCTTTAATATCAATGCTCTCATGATCTTCAGGTTTTAAACTTTAAATCCATTTTTGAATCCATGCTTTAAGCTTCATATTGAATTCATTCCTTGAAGTACAAGCTTTCATCAATTCTTTAACGTTCTATCCTTATGTCCTGAAAATATACCACTTAAACAAAATATGTTAAGTTCTACTTGTTTGTTAGCATCAAAATAGGGTATTAAGCCTTGTAAGGCCAACAATCTCCCACTTTTTGATGATGATAAACAAGAAGCAAAAATTGGAGTGAGCCTTAAGAAGACTCCCCCTTTCAATAAGCATCATCTTAACAATATTTGCAAGATCAATATCAATTTCGAAAACCTCTTTTACAATCATGCTCATTACTATCAAATACTTCTCCTTTTGATATATATTATGTTCATGCTCAGTTTTTGCAATTTGCAATACTATGCTCAATTTTTATTTTAAAACTTCTCTCCCTTTTGACATCCATAAAAAAGAAAAAAAAATGATTAAGTTCAAGTAAAAATATGTTGAGCATATCATCAAACATGCGTATCAAACATATGAACACACTCAATTTATTATTTTTCAATATAGCATGTGTAGTGTGTTATAACATTCAAGTATATGAGTTGTAACTTCATTACTAACAACTTTTCCTTTCGACAATATTCAAGATTTCAATTGTTGATTTTATGATACCGATTTAAAATTAAATTCATGATATCTATTTAAAATTCATGATACCAATTGAAAATTTAATTCATGATACCAAATGAAAATTCTCTAAATTGATTAATAGGGAAACAATCATGATATAAGCAATATGACATAACACTCCCCCTGAATTCAATACATTCAATTTTTTTATCAATTTTACTTTCATCATCCTATATTTCAAAACATTGATTCACTTTATGTATCAAATATCAATATTATGCTCATATCATTAATGTCATACCATGCTCATAGATATAATTATTCTTGTCATGTTTAAAAAAAAGCAATTGATCTTTTAGATTGTGATACCATATGAGTTTTTTTTTTTTTTAAAAAAAAATTGGGATACCAATTAAAATTTTTAAAATGTGATACCAAAAATATTCATGGATATCAAAGACTTTACACATACCAAAGTCATTACACATTATACATAGATCATGGATACCAATATAACCATTATATCTCTCATAGCTTATGGATATCAATATAAAAAACAGTAAGTCTATCCATGTAATTCATCAATAGCATGCATGATTAAGAATTAATCTCATGTCAAAATACATGCTTATACTCAATAATCTCATGTTCAAATTTTCAATATAATGAGCCATAAATTTTTTATATAAGTCAAGCATATCATGCAGCATAACATATAGGCATGTAAGCATATAGCATTTCATATAGTCATTCATTCTCAAACTTATCTTAAACTCATCTTTAAGTTTTTCTATTTTAATTAGTTTGTCTGTTGATCATGAATTAAGTTACTTTCTCAATTTTTAAATGGAATGACTTAATCCATGAAGTTTTTTACTTATGAACTAGTCTTTCATCTTGGTACCCATACTTTCTTGGGTTCGGTTAGTTTAACAAGAGATGATTCCTTAATTCTCCATACTTGTTTAATTTTCACACCCTTTCTCTTAAATGGACATTCAAACTTTATATGCCCATTTTTTTTTTACATTGATGACATATGGTATTGGTGTAAGCATTAAAGGATGTGCTTGCATTAACTTTGGAGGATTTTGAGAAATAACCCATGTAAAAATCTTTTTCTTTTTATTTTCAACTCCATTGAAACCAATGCCTTCTTTGTTTAATGACATTCTTTGTGAGCCAATCATCTTATCAAGGTTTTCCTTTCCTTTTGTAAAGTTGTAAATAATTTTATCCTTATCTTTGATTTGATTATTGAGATCATTTAACTATATGTCTTTCTTGTTATCAACCTTCTTTAATGATTTTTCTAGCTCTAAAGATAATTTTCTTATTGTATCCTTTAATACAGAAATATACATATCTTTCTCATATACCGTAGAGGATAAGGATGGAAGGTCTTCTATCATTTGTTCATTCTTGCTTTCTAGTTTCTTGATTTTCAAGTTGTTTTCTTTTTCAGCTAGAGTTTTGGATTCTATTTCTTTCATTGTTGATTCATACTTATGTTCTAATTGCTTGAGTTTTGAGTCTTTATCTCTTTTATCATTCTTTAGGAATTCTAACTCTTTCATTAAACTTTCATTCTTATTTTTCAATGAGGTGTTTTGTTTATTTGCTTTCATGAGCATCTTATGTACTTTGAATAGATCATTTTGAAGTTCATCATAAGATGGAATACCCTCATCACTTGATTCATCACTACAAGAATTATTTGAAGATTTAGTTGAAGAGCTTTCTCCGTTATCCCATGCCATAAAGCACATGTAAGCAACCTCTTGGTCACTTATTTCATTCTCCGAACTACTTGTACTCTCCCAAGTAGTGGCTTTCATGGTCTTCTTGTTTTTCTTTTTAGACACTTTCTTTAATAGTGGGCATTCTGGTTTTAAATGTCCAGCTTTATTGAAATTGTAGCATTTAGGAGTTTTATTCTTTGATTTCTTGCTAACTTCTTCTTTTGATTCATTTGATTCAGATTTTTGACTTCTTCTTTTGAATTTGTTTATTCTTCTTAGTATTCTTGCTAAGTTTTTAGATATGAAGGCTACTTCATTCATCTTCATCCATTTCTTCTTGACTACTTGAGTTTTCTTTTAAGGCTTTGAAGGCTATTGAATCTTGGGTTTTGGATTTTCCATTCTTTTCATTCATAGCCATTTCATATGTAAGTAGAGAGCCTATAAGCTCATCTAAGGATGTGTTTTTCAGATTTCTTCCTTTAGTTATGGCAGTGGCTTTTGGTTCCCATTTTGGTGGCAGCCCTCTAAGAATTTTTCTTATCATCTCATGAGTAGTATAAGTTTTTCCAAAGGCATTTAGGGAATTTATTATATGACTGAACCTAGTATACATGCTGGATATGGATTCATCCGGATTCATTCTAAATGCTTCATATTCACTTGTAAGCATATCAACCCTATTATCCCTAACATCTGTTGTTCCTTCATATGTTACTTCTAGCTTATCCCATATCTCTTTAGCTTATTTGCAAGCCACTACTCGATTAAATTCATTAGCATCTAAAGCACAATATAGAGCATTCATGGCACTAGAATTTACTTGCAGCATCTTATAGTCTAAATCTGTCATATCAATTTTCTCCTTAGGGACTTGTTTTCCATCAACTATCTTAGTGGGAATTTGGTTACATTCCATGACAACCTCTCATGCTTTCCAATTCATAGTTTGGAGATATATTTGCATTCTCTTTTTCCAGAAAGTATAGTTCAAACCAGAAAAGATTGGTTGCCTAATTGAAGATTGTCCCTCTCCAAAGGGAGCTACGCCTAAGTTAGCCATTTAGATCTTTTTATAGCTTCTAGTTAAGAGTTGCTATAACCTCGCTTTGATACCAATGGAAATTAGGAATAACTTCCCAAGAGGGGGGGGGGGATGAATTGGATTCTAAAAATTTCTTTTAATTCATTTTAAGATACCTTAAACTTCTTTTATTTCTTTTAACCAATTCTTGACTTGTTTGTTTAATTCTTTAATCAATCAAGAACTTAATTCTTTTATCCAATCAATAACACAATTAAACAACCAATCAATTAAACACAATCTTCAAGCCAAACAATCAATTTATTTGCCAAGTACAAGTTAAACAACAAACAACCAAACTAAGATATAAGGTATTCAACACTCTGGTAATATTAGATCTTGAGATAGTTTGTTTGTTTATATAAGCCCTGTGATTATGAATTTGAAAACCTTATGAAGAATGTAATTTAATATTCAACAATCCTTTCAAAAACACAATAAATCTTTTGTTGTCAGCCCTAGAAATAAATTTGAATCAAACCCTGTATATATGGATTTGTTTAATATGATGTTCAATACAACATTCAATCACTCTTTCCAAATATTCAAAACTCAAATAAACTTTCAGTTAATTTATTTTTGAGTGTTTAACCAAGAAACGTACTCCCGTATGGCTTCCGCAAAATAGGGTTTAACCAACGTACTCCCTTTCGGTTTTCGCAACTCAAATCAAAATTAAACTTTAAGTTTACTTGATTTTCAAATATGCGTAGCTTATATGATTTTCAAATTTAAACCATCTACGCAATTTAAATATGTACTGAAAATAAAGAGTGGGGAAAGAGAGAGTGAAATGAAGATTTTTACGAGGTTCGGCTTATACCCAGCCTACGTCCTCACCTTTGGTAAACCACCAAAGGATTCACTAAACCTGTTCCTTTAATGGGTGGAACAAACTTTTACAACACTCCTTGGTTAAGGCTAGAGCCCGCCTTCTCCAAACGATATCCCCTCGTCCAGTCACTCCTTAATTAGGCTAGAGCCCGCCTCTCTAAGCAATATCTCCTTACTTAGCCAACGATCCAAACAACACTTGGAATCATCAATCAACAAGAAATACAACCACAATATGTGTACAAAAATTTTGCTCCTCAAAGAGCTAATTAGTACAACAATTACAGCACAACTAATATACTTCAAAGTAAATCACAATATGGAATATAACTTGAAGCTCAAGGAAGTGTTTCACCAATTTAATTCTTTCAATGGATGAAAGATTTAGAATTGTAGCACAAACTTGGCGAGTAAAATCAACAAGAACTTAGTAAGCTTCGTGCAAGTTGAGAGCAAGAGAGAGAGCGTTGAGAGCAATTTGAGAGAGATTTTGAATGTTTATTGAATTTGAATTCTTGGTATGTGATTCAATAATCTTTGAGGCTTATTTATAGAATTTAAAAGGTAAGTAACTTGGTCCCCAAGTGTGTTGAAATATCCCCCAAGTTTCCATAAGTTTTAAGCCACAAACAACCACATTTAAAAATTTGACCATTATGAGAAAAATCAAAACAACCTCATGGCAGTTGCCTGCCATGTTATTTTTAAAGGAACAGCAGGGGCAGTAGCCAGGCAGTCACCTGCCATAACTAAGCCAGTCGCCTAGCATAGCCACCCAGGCGCCCGTTAGCTTCGAGCACCCTTCTGTTTTTTGGTAATAACATTTTCTATATAACTCAGAATTTGATGATCTTGGTGTCAAATGAAATTTAAGAGAAAATCCTACAACTTTCATGTTGAACACTTTTTTAAAATAAAGAGGTTTTAATATAGAAAAATACACCTCAATGCAGATGTAGAAAAATTAACAACATTTTGAAAATCCTCTTTTTGATGCTTTTCATTCCAAAAATGATTCTAACCTTTTTGAAACTGTTTTTGACCTTATAAAAATATTTTCCAAGTAAGTTCAAATGTATCTAGGTCCAAGACATTAACCTAAGAGCTTCATGTATCCATATTGAAATTATTTGAATTACTTACATGAAATTTCCTATACTCTTTCAAATTTTCAATCCTTGAATTCCTTGAGGTCTTTATGCTTGCTTCATCTTTCTTTGAGCTTTCCATGTTGATCACTTGAGCTTTTATTCTTGAAAATTTTTCTTTAATATCAATGCTCTCATGATCTTCAGGCTTTAAACTTTAAATTCATTTTTGAATCCATGCTTTAAGCTTCATATTGAATTCATTCTTTGAAGTACAAGCTTTCATCAATTCTTTAACGCTCTATCCTTGAGTCCTGAAAATATATCACTTAAACAAAACATGTTAAGTTCTACTTGTTTGTTAGTATCAAAATAGGATATTAAGCCTTGTAAGGCCAACATTTTTGTTAGATGATCAACTACTACCTAGATGGCGTTTTGCCCATGGAGCGCTGGTGGTAACTTGGTTACAAAATCCATAGAGATGTGCTCACATTTTGACTCAGGAATGTGAAGTGGTTCTCGTAGCCCTGTTGGCCTCTAATGTTCAGTATTCACTTGTTGACAAGTGAGGCACTGTTCCACGAATTGTGCAATCTCCCTTTCCATATTATTCCACCAAAAAGACTTTCTCAAGTCCCGACACATCTTCGTGATTCCAGGATGCACCATATAGAGAGATCAATGAGTCTCCTCCAAGATTGTTCTTTTGATATCTTTGTCATTGGTCACACACAATATGGTTTGGATTCTCAAAATCCCATCATCTGAAAGGTTAAATTTGTCTTAAGTCCATTCCGTACTTTATCCATAATCTTTACCAACTCTGCATCTTTCATCTGTGTAGCTTACCAAGCTTGCAATAATACCCTAATGATTTTCCTGCACTATTTCAACACTCAACCTTTCAAGATCCATTATGATTTGATGCGGAGTCACGATTGCCGAAATTGAAGCTTTCGATGACTTTCGACTCAAGACGTCTGCTACCATGTTGGCTTTTCTAAGATGGTAGTTGATGGTGCAATCATAGTCTTTAATTAACTCTAACCATCTTCTCTATCTCCTATTCAATTCTTTTTGTGTGAAAAAATATTTGAAACTTTTATGGTCTGAGTAAATCTTGCACTTTTTATCATATAAATAATGTCTCCAAATCTTTACTATGAACACCATGACTGTTAGTTCCAAATCGTGCGTAGGATAATTATTCTCGTACTCCTTGAGTTGTTGAGAAGCATATACAATGACTTTTCCATGTTGCATTAGTATGCACTGAAGCCGTTTTTGAGATGCATCACTGTAGATTACAAAACTGCCTTCTCCCGAAGAAATGGTTAGCACCGGAGCGGTAATGATTCGTTGCTTTAATTCCTAAAAGCTCCGCTCAGGAATTTTGGAGAATCCTTCCACAAATCAGCGATAATATCTGGCAAGACCTAAGAAACTCTTGATCTCATAAATATTGTTTGTCCTTGCCCAATTTGCTATAGCCTCTATTTTACTTGGATCTATAGAGATGCCATCTTTGGATACCACATGTCCTAAGAATGCAACTTTCTCTAACCATAACTCATATTTTTTAAGTTTGACGTAGAGTTTCTTTTTCTCTTAAGACTTGGAGTGCTAGCCTCAAATGATTTTCATGTTCTTCTGTACTCCTTGAGTAGATCAAGATATCATCAATAAAGACTACAACAAATAGATCTAGATATTCATGGAAGACCTTGTTTATAAGGTCCATGAATGTGGCGGGGGCATTGGTCAACCCAAATGGCATGACCCAAAATTTATAATGGTCATATCTTGTTCTAAATTCCGTTTTTGGAACATCCTCCGTTTTTATTTTCAGTTGATGGTACCCTAATTGAAGATTGATATTTGAAAATATTTGTGTTCCTTGGAGTTGATCAAACAAGTCATCTATGTGTGGTAGTGGGTACTCGTTTTTAATTGTCATCTTATTTATCTCCCAATAATCAATGCACATTTTCATTGTCCCATCCTTCTTTTTTATGAATAGGACCGGTGCTCCCCATGGTTACACACTGGGTCTAATGAACCCTTCGTCCAACAATTCAGTTCTTTCAACTCTATTGATGCCATTATATATGGAGTTTTGGATATTAGTGCCATTCCTGCTAATAGGTCGATAGCAAACTCAATTTCGCGATCAGGGGGTAGCCCAGGTAAATCCTTAGGGAATACGTCCGAGAATTCCCTTACTATTGGAATATCATCAAACTTTAATTTTTCCCTTAGTGCCTCCACCACGCATGCTAGATACCCCTGACATCCATCCAAGAGTAATCTCTTTGCTTGGATGGCCTACAATATCTACAGTGAAGGGCATACACGAGTTCATTGAACTTGTGTTCTTGCTCTCCAGGATGTCAGAACACTACCTCCTTATTATAGTAATCTATACTAGCATAACTAGAAGTTATCCAGTCCATCCCAAGAATTACCTCAAACCCGTGCATGTTGAATACTACCAAGTTAGCTAGTAGTATTCTTTCCTTAACACAAATTGGGTAATATTTAAGTTTTTTTTCTACATATTACCGAGGTTTTCGTTAGTGTAACCACAGATAACTCAATTCCACACATTTTAACATAAGTTGTAGATATATAGGAATGTGTGGCTCCAGAATCAAATAATACTATTGTTTTCATAGAGAATGTGGGAATAATACCTGTCACGACATTGTTAGCATTTTTGGCATCTCCTGGAATAAAGGCATAAACACGTGTCTGAGCGGTGTTCTGTTGATTGTTACTCTTAGGTGCTTGGTTGCTTCCCCAATGTTGACTAGGATTGTAGGAGAGTTTTTGCGGGCATTCTCGTACATAGTGGTCGGCTTTACCACATCGAAAGCAGACATTTAATCCAAGCTGATACTCACCCCGATGCATTTTGTTGCATTTAGGACAAGGGGTGCTTTGTTGATTATTTTGGTGGGACGAGTTTCTCGTTACTTGCCTCTGGCCCAAGTTATTGTTCTTCTTACAAGGCCCTTGATTTTTACCAGAGTGAAATCCTCGAGACATGGGCCTCTTTCTCTTATCGAACATCTCCATACTCCTTTGTAGACTTTTTACTACCACCAAGTCTTTGACCTGGAGTACCACCACTCGTTCATAAATCCTTAGAATCAAGCCTTCTTAAATTTTTTGAGCTTTCTTTTATTCATTCAGAATTAAATACATGGAAAACCAAGATAATTCAATTAACTTGGCCGCATATTATTGTACGATCAAGTTTCCTTGAATTAAATTAGTAAATTCTTTGGCCTTGCCATCTCTAGTGGATGTGGGTAAATATCGCTAAGAATATTTCCTTGACGTGTTCCCATGTAGGGGTTGCTGGTCATGACCTTTGTTCCAGAAGGAGCTTCATTAAATTCCACCAACGTTTAGCTTCACCCATTATTTTAAAAGCTGCATATAATACCTTTGGTTCGTCTGTGCGGCGAAGGACTTGTAGCAACTCCTCCATTTCTTGGATCCAATTCTCAGCAGCGATTGGATCCGCTTTTCCTTTAAAGGTTGGGGGGTTCATGCGGTTGAACTCTGTAATTGAACAACCCTCATCAGTGGGTGGACAATTCCGTTCCCTGTATTTTTCAAAATTTTTACCATAACTTGTGCTATTTTTTGTAGCACCGACGTATTTTTGACGCCTTCTTCATGAGAAGTATCTACAAGATCCTTGTTTTCTTCAGTATGCACGTTGTTGCTCATGGGGTCCATTCTGAAAAAGAACCAAAGTTGTTTAAAAATCATAATCTTATCCTAAGTTTAATCAAAGTAATAGGCACAAGAAAAACATCTTAGTCTACCTGATCCTAGCCACCTCATGTTTTATGTTTATGCTTTGGTAAAAATTATTTACTAGAGTCAATAGAACCTATAACCTATTGCTCTAATACAAAACTCTCATGCCCCGAACCCGGTAGGGTCTGAGGTGTTACTTTCTACAAATAATTTACAGCGGAAGCAAATAAACCTCAAATATTTTTATTACCAGAGCATTAATTAGTTTCATTACAATCGCATCTTAAATATTTAAAATTAACATTCCTAAAAATTGTAAAATATACAAACATAATCCAAAGGATATTATACTTATTTTTAGTCTAATTTGTTCTTTTTATTCCCGCCTATGCACTTGTTGCATTAGATTTCTTGAATGCTCTCCAAAATTATCTGTAATGTAAAATAATGATTGGGTGAGACAACGCTTAGTAAGCAAATAAGATTATTATTAGTGTGTGGCCAAAAAGAGCTTTCACAGTGTTATGGTTTCATAAAATAACATTTAATATTCTAACTTCAAAAGTGCATATAAAATAACAGTAAATTTTAAAAATTTTGCATAAAACTTTTACTATCAATTATAGCAGTAAAATTTATTAACCATACACCGTAACTGTTAAACTGAACTTGTTAACTTTAAAACTGTAACTATAATATTTAACTATATATATATATATAGACACACACACACACACACACACACACTTTCGTTTATGCTTATCCTTCAAATCATCATTTAGGTGTACTAATAATGACCCTATTCACTTAAACACATGTTTTTTCCTTCAAATCATCATTTAGGCATGAAATAGCCATATTCACATAATTATATATATAAATATACATATACTGTAAAAACCTCCCTTTGGTCTTGTTGGCCTTACAAGGCTTAACATCTTGTTTTGATGCTAACAAACAAGTAGAACTTAACATGTTTTGTTTAAGTGATGTATTTTCAGGACTCAATGATAAATGCATTGTTAAAGAATTCATGAAAGCTTGTACTTCAAAGAAGGATGATTATATTAAAGCTTGAGGCATGAATTAAAACTTGAAGTTCATGAGAGCATTGATATTAAAGAAAAATTTTCAAGAATGAAAGCCAAAGTGATCAACATGGAAAGCTCAAAGAAAGATGAAGCAAGCATAAAGACCTCAAGAAATTCAAGAATTGGAAATTTGAAGGAGTTTATAGGAAATTTCATGTAAGTACTTCAAATAATTTCAATATGGATACATGAAACTCTTAGGTTAATTTATTGGACCTAGATACCTTTAAAAATACTTGGAAAATATTTTTATAAGGTCAAAGACGGTTTCAAAAAGGTTAGAATCATTTTTGGAATAAAAAGCACCAAAAAGAGGATTTTCAAAATGCTGATAATTTTTCTACATCTGCATTGAGGTGTATTTTTCTCTATCAAAAACTCTTTATTTTAAAAAGTGTTCAACATAAAAGTTGTATGATTTTCTCTTAGCTTTCATTTGACACCCAGATCATCAAATTTAGAGTTATACAGAAAATGTTATGATTGAAAAATAGAAGGATGCTCGAAGATGACAGTAGCATGTGTGCATGCCAGGTGACTTCCTAAACAGGACAGGCGCCTACGTGAACAAGTCAGGAGATTGCCTTAGTTCTTGCAGGTGACTTTCGGGCTATTGCCCCTATTGTTTCTTTCAAAATAACATGGCGGGCTACTGGTGGATTGGGCAGGCGACTGCCACGCGACTGTTTTGATTTTTTTCTCATAACAGTCAAATTTTTAAATGGGGTTGTTTGTGGCTTAAAATTTATGAAAACTTGGGGGATATTTCAACACACTTGGGGACCAAGTTACTTACCTTTTAAAGTCTATAAATATGCCTCAAAGATCATTGAGTCAACACAACCAAGAATTAAAATTTAGTAAAAATTCAGCATCTCTCTCAAATTGCTCTCAAACTCTCAAGGCTCTCTCTTGCTCTCAACTTGCACGAAACTTACTAAGTTCTTGTTGATTTTACTCACCAATCTTGTGCTACAAATTCTCAATCTTTCATTCATTGAAAGAATTAAATTGGTGATATACTTTCTTGAGCTTCAATTTGAATATTCATATTGTTATTTACTTTGAAGTATATAGTTCTGAATTGTTGTACTAATCAGCTCTTTTAGGAGCAAATTCTTTGTACACAAATATTTGATTTGTGTCTTGTAGATTGACGATTCTAAGGGTTGTTTGGATCATTGGCTAAGTAAGGGGATATTGTTTGTAGAAAGCGGGCTCTAGCCTTAACTAAGGAGTGTTGTGAAAGTTTGTTCCACCTGTCAACGGAACAAGTTTAGTAATATTTTGGTGGTTTGCCAAAGGCGAGGACGTAAGCTGGGTATAAGCCGAACCTCGTAAAAATTTTCGTTTCACTCTCTCTTTCCCTACTCTTTATTTTCAGTACATAATTGTGTGGATGATTTAAATTTGAAAATCATATAAGCTATACATATTTGGAAATCAAGTACACTTAAAGTTTAATTTTGATTTGGGTTGCGGAAACCGAAAGGGAGTACGTTGGTTAAACCATATCTTGCGGAAACCATACGAGAGTACGTTTCTTGGTTAAATAGTCAAAGATAAATTAACTGAAAGTTTATTTAAGTTTTGAATATTTGGAAAGAGTGATTGAATGTTGTATTGAACATCATATTAAGCAAATCCATATATACAGGGCTTGATTCAAATTTATTTCTAGGGCTAATAACAAAAGCTTTATTATGATTGTGAAAGGATTGTTGAATATTAAATTGCATTCTTCACAAGGTTTTCAAATTCATAATCACAGGGCTTATATAAACAAACAAACTATCTCAAGATCCTATATTACCAAAGTGCTGAATACCTTATATCTTTGTTTGGTTGTTTGTTGTTTAACTTGTACTTGACAAATAAATTGATTGTTTGGCTTGAAGATTGTGTTTAATAGATTGGTTGTTTAATTGTGTTATTGATTGGATAAAAGAACTAAGTTCTTGATTGATTAAAGAATTAAACAAACAAGTCAAAATTTTAAAAGGAATTAAAAGAAATTTTTAGAATCCAATTCACCCCCCCCTTGGGAAGCTATTCTTAATTTCAGGTCTGTTAACTATAAGTTATGTTTACCTCCATGACAAAGTTTGGTAGTCTGAAGATTAGACTTAATTGGTTGATTGATCAAACTATATCAAACTGTAATCTGTAAGTGAGATTTTCCCTATTAAGTCTTGGCCCGGGACTAGGTGTGCACTCAGGAGAAATCTACTGTTCTGTAAACCACTATGTAAATAGTGTGGGTGCACTCTGATCCCTTTAAACTTTAAACTACGGTGCCGAACATTTGTAATTCTGTGGTCTTTGAGCCATATGGGGTTTTAAAAACATACTACTATATAATTTGTACATAATTTAGTACATATCAAAGCACTCATTGAGATTAAGGTGTTACGTTTTGCCGTCCCCTAATTCAACAAGCCCTCACGCTATAATCTTAAGAATTGGGGCGTTACGTATCGCCGTCTCCCTTTGCCTTGAAACCACCAAATATAATTAAAAAACATCCTTATATTTATACTTTATGCAATTAAGTAACATTATAAAAATTGTTTATATAATTTATGCAATAAAATGAACAACATCATAAAAATTTTGCCATAACTTAATTGTTTTGTAAAACATGCAACGTAATTTAACAAGATCATGCCACACAATTTTTGTGTTAAAAATATTTTTTTGAATAGAAAATAATAATTGAAAAGGAAGGTGTACTCCCAAGAGGGGGGGTACATTGGGATTTTAAAATTTTCTTTAAATCCTTTTTAATAAACTCTTTCTCAATGCTCTTTAGTTTTAACAATTACACATGTAAGATTGACTATCAATAATAAGTACAACGGAAGATTAAATTAGTTATCAACCTTAATGAATGAGTATGCTTACTTTGAATGCTTTATGGATTAGTCAAGAACAGCAATTATCCAATAAACCAATCCAACCAAGGTAACCAAGATAAGATTCACAATATGCAATAATAACACAATCTCAGCAGTGCTTCCAAGATTCAGCTTTTATGTATGTAGCTAACAAAAGCCTTGTTATTAATACACAAGATATACTTGATTTTTCAAAATGAAACACAATATAAATTTCCAACCACTCTTCCAAAACTCATATTTCAAACCAATCACTTTCAAGATTAAAGATCGTTGTTGATTTTCTTTTAATGATTTTTGAGTCTTGGGTGTTAATCAATCAACGTATTCCCTTATGGTTTCCGCAATAAGATTTGATCAACCAACGTACTGCCTTTCGATTTCCGCAATCCTAATATCAAATTAATTTTCAGCTTTGTTTATTTCCAAACCACGCAGTATATATGAAATGAAAAATAAATAATCAGCCATCCAGTTAATATGAACTAAAAAATTAAAGAGAGTAGGGAAGAGAGTGAGACGCGAGTTTTACGAGGTTGGCTATACCCACCTACATCCTCGCCTTAGGTAACACACCTAAGGATTTCACCATACCACTCCTTTATGAGCGGAATAAACCTTTTACAACCACTCCTTCAATAGGATAAAGCCCTTCTCTCCAAGCGATACCCCACGTTCGGTTACACAAGAATTCCTCTTCTTGCAAATCCAACGATCCAACAATCCTGAATCATCACAAAAACAAAAAATAAATGGTGTACAATGACACTCTCTACAAAAGCTGATTAGTACAATTGATTAGCACGATATATTTCGATAGAAATCAATATAGAAAGAATGAAGCTCAAGATAATATCACCGGGGTTCTTTAGATTTGGAAAATCTCAATAGAAACTCAAAGAACTGTGGCTTTAAATCAGTAAATTCTTAGTAGAAACTTTAGCAAGAGTTTTAGCAAAAGAGCTTTATAAGGATTGTAAGAAAAGAGAGCTTGATTGCTGATTTTGATTCTTGGTGTATTGAATCCTTTGTCTTGGGGGGTATTTATAGAGTTTAGAAAGTGTATTTCATATTCCTCAAGTGACTTGGAGTGTTTCCCAAGTTTTCATAACGCTTAGAATTCAAAAACTTAATTTTGGAAACTTCCCGTTAGTTTTAAAAATCTGAATTTCGAAGAGTCGGTTGACTGGAAATAGAGAGTCAGTCGCCTGGATTGTTAGAAACACAGATAATTCAAAGTTAGTAAGAATTCAATTGACTGAAAACACTGAGTCAATCGCCTGGGTCCTCTCGGGTTGCTATTCAGTTTTTAAAAATCTGAATTTCGAAGAGTTGGTTGACTGGAAATAGAGAGTCAGCTGCCTGGATAGTTAGAAACACAGATAATTCAAAGTTAGTAAGAATTCAATTGACTGGAAACACTGAGTCAGTCGCCTGGGTCCTCTCGGGTTGCTATTCAGTCGTGTGGACAGATATTTTCAATTGCTTGATAGCTTCGACCATCTTTTAGTATTTTGGTCATAACTTTTTATATACAACTTCGATTTCAACGTTCTTGATGTCAACAGAAAGTTAAGAGAAAATCCCACAACTTTTATGTTGAACACTTTTGTAAGATAAAGAGTGTTTGATAGAGAAAAATGCTCATAAATGCGGATATAGTAAAAAGAATAGAATTTGGAAAATCCTATTTTGGTGCTTTTGATTCAAAAAATGATTTAAACCTTTTTGAAATAACTTTTGACCTTATAAAAATATTATCCAAGTATTTTAAAAGGTAGCTAAGTCCAAGTAATTAACCTAAGAGTTTCATGTATCCATATTGAAATTGAATGAAGTACTTACATGAGACTTCTTAAATTTAAGCACTGTAAATAGTAAGTCTTCATGTGTAGCTTCCATTCTTTATTTTGAATTTGGCTTTAAGTTTCATCTATAACTTCATGCTTCAATATATTTCAAGCTTTATTAGATCATCTTTGAATCCATGCTTTAGTACTCTTTAAGATTCATTTGATCATCTTTCTTTGGAGTATAAGCTTTAAATAATCCTTGTGAGCACTTGACATTGTATTCACATACTTGAGTCCTAAATTATTATTACTTAACTAAATATGTTAAGTTCCTCTGACTTGTTATCATCAAAACAGGATTTTAAGCCTTGTAAGGCCAATAATAATGTTGTAAATTACCTGAGGAGATTTTATTATTTCTTAACCCAAAAATGGACGCAAGTATAATAAAGATAAAATTGATATAATCAGATATACAAAAAAATAAACTTGAGTAAAATTTAACCAAAAACTTAACATAATCAAATTTACTTACTTTGATTTAGTTTTGTGAAATAGCTACAACAAACTTTTAACTAATGAGATTAGAAAAATGGAGGAGTGAGAATTTTAAGTATAAAAATTTTCTTTCTATCGCTAATCCTTTCACTCACTTTTTCTTCTCTTTCTCTAGAAATATTTTTCACGTAAAAGTTATGAGATTTCAGAAGAGAAAACTCTTATACTTATAGACAGGAAATGCATAGTTAATTTCAAATTTTATTATTATTTTATTAATAAATTATTTTTTTAAATGCGAAGAGCTCGCTTATTCATTATTATATTAAACTATTAAAACCAAACAGTCGAACGAGAGAATTCGTTTATATATATATATATATATATATATATATTTATTTATATAAACATCACTATCTATCTATATATATATTTATATAATTATATGAAAGAATGCGAATGAACGCATTCTTCCTTCTTAATACATTATTTTATTATTTATTAGGAAGAGAAGCAAATTACTCATGTGGATCCCACATGGTCTTGTGGGTCTCATATGTGCTGGATGTGGGAATGATCACAAGGCAGCTTAATGTATTACATAATAATTATATATTTGCATGTAGGTGGGAATGAGTATAGTGATGTGTGGGATGACCACCTTTATTGCGAAATTTATGAAGTGTATAGAGGGAAACCTATATTATTATTATTATTATTATTATTATTATTATTATTATTATTATATATTTCTACAATGTTCTTATATTCATTTTTGTAGATTTAACCAAAGTATAACAGAGTTGGGTACACGAAAACAGAGCATATTTAACAGAGTATAACAGAGCAGAGTATTCTAGATATTACAATTCACAGAGTATAGTTGCAAAATATTTACAGTATACAACTTATAATTGCAAAAGTATTAACAGCATACAGTTCATAGTATTTATATAGGTGTGAGTTATAGTTTGCAAATGAAAGTTAATTATAGTAAAGTATTAAAGGTATTTTATTCTGTAGTATTTCGTGTAAATGGGGCGAAGTAAACTCTCCGCCGAGGGCTTGCCGAGTAAGGCGAGTGCCCTGATAGG
This sequence comes from Malania oleifera, assembly GCF_029873635.1. Lineage (NCBI taxonomy): Eukaryota > Viridiplantae > Streptophyta > Magnoliopsida > Santalales > Ximeniaceae > Malania > Malania oleifera. The sequence continues at coordinate 80,767,789 of NC_080425.1, forward strand.
TATCAACTGTAACCATGCCCAAACTAAATGGGCAAGGTTACAAAATGCATCAAAACAAAGGGGCGTTACATGTTATGGGCTTGTAATCTCCCCAATCTTCGGGAACTCTCGTTTTTAAATGATGTTGCATGTGTGAATACAGTTTATAAGTGTTTTAACAGTTGTTGTCGATTAACAAATGATTATATTTTGTATACACTAAAACTCATTTGCCACACACTGATAATAATTTATTCCATCCTTTTTGAGAAGTGTCTCACCCCAATATACAACTCATCTTTTTCAAGACTTTCTGGTGGTCAATCTTAGGAAGCTCCAGAGTAGGGTTGATAGTATAGCATAGCGTGAGTTGCTGTAGAGACTCAAATGTATTTTGGTTATGTTTTATAGTTCTGGATATGTAATATGGTGAAATGGATATGCCCTTTTTGGTTGTATAGTATAGTACTTTGGTATTTAATTAAGGATGTATTATTAATTCCGCTGCGTGCATAATGATTGTGGTATTAGAGATAGGTGGAAGGAACATATAACACCTCGAGCCCCACTAGCAGGTTTGGGGCGTCATAGAGTGGTATCAGAGCATTAGGTTGTTAGATTCTGTAGGCTTTAGAGCGGATTAATACCAGAGTATAGGTTCGAGTTAGGATGAGGATAGGAATGGGTAGATTAAGATATTGTTAGGAATTTTGAGTTTCGTTCCGTAGCTTGGAGGCAAAAATCCCTTGACGGACTTCTATGATTTTCTAAATCAGTCGACGGTTTTAGAAAACAACGGTAAATCGATCGATGGTGATGTTTCTAAGCAATGAGACTGGTTCTCGATGTATATTTGTTTTTAGTTTAATGTTTGCACCGATTAAGTTATGATATTGAAATTCTAAATCCATTTTTGTCCTATCTTCAAGATGGATCCCAGAGATAAGTATGTTGATGCTGGAGGGCGCAATAACTTGGAAGCTTCCATAGAGGACGATTTTGATACCTCTGCAGTGTTACGAGGTATAGCCCACTAGGTCAGGAGAGAGATGAGACGGGACCCTAGAGAGCATAACTGCCCACATATAGATCAAGGTTGTTCGATCAAGGAGTTTACTCACTTGAACCCTCCTACTTTTGAGGGAGAACCTGACCCAATAGTTGCTGAGAACTAGATTCAAGAAATCGAGGAGATAATGATGGTCCTTCGCTGCACCAACGAGTAAAAGGTCCTTTACGCCATGTTTAAAATGACTGGAGAGGCAAAACATTGGTGGCTTTCTATGAAGTTACTCGAGGGGCAGCGTTTAGAACCAGTGCCACTGACATGGGACCAATTCAAGGAACTGTTCTTTGACCGATACTTCCCCTCGTCCACTAGAGAAGATAAGGCTGAGGAGTTTACTAGTCTAACACAAGGGAGCTTGACCGTTAAAGAATATGCGGCCAAGTTTGTCGAACTATCACGCTTTGCTCCGCACATGATTCTGGACAAGGAGAGGAAGGCAAGAAGGTTTGAAAAAGTCCCGTGACAGAGGATCTATGAGTAGTGGTGGGGTTCAAGGTCCGGAACTTCTCGAACTTGGTGGATAAGGCCACAGTACTAGAAAAGAGCTTGTAGGATAGTACAATGCTGGTAGAGCAAAAGAAGAGGCCCATGCCTTCAGGTTTCCCCGCTGAGGCTAGTCAGAGTTCATGGAAGTGAGCTAGGGACAACGTGGGCAAGAGGCAGGAGATAGGAAACCGAGGTTATCAGGATAATTCATCGCCCCCTCTATGTCATAGATGTAACATAAAGCATCGAGGTGACTATTGGGTTGGGGGTGCTAACTGTTATTAGTGCGGTAGGCCAAATCACATTACACGAAACTATCATTCGCCACCAATAACGCACCTGCTTTTAATCAGTACCGGGGGAACAATCAGGAACCCCGAGGCAGCCAGGCGCGTGTGCATACATTAATCCTGACTAACGCTGATATTGCTTGTGGCGTAGGAGCAGGTAATATATTTATGTTTTGAGGCAAATGATAGCTATATGTAATTCTAGAGTAACGTATTTAGTTATATCTGTGGAGTATACTGAAATGTGTGGTATAAGATTGGTTAGTTGATTTCAGAGGTTATGTAAAAGGATTGGTTAGCAAATTTCGAGGATGAAATTTTTATGAGGGGAGAATGTAGTGATCCACAAAAAATTTAAAAATAAAAAAAATATATAAAAAATTTAAATTTAAATTTAAACGGTTAATTAATTAATTAATTAATTTTTATTAATTAAATAATATAATATAATATATTAATATATTAATATAATATAGATCCTTTAAGAAGAGAAAAAAATTTTCAATCCTCTTAGGCTCTCAGACGTCTCTCTCTCTTCACTCTCTCACCATCTCTCTTAACTCTCTCTCCCATTGATTTCCTCGGCCAAACGTGCGCCGATCGAAGAACGAAAAATACTCTTGGGTTCAAAATTCGACCACCAACATTTTAACCAGAGTGGATTTTTCATAGGAGTGTCGTAGGCACCACTCTTGGGGTGAGGTAAGGGGATTAAATTATGTTAGAAATTTTTATAATTTAACCAATTAAATTGTAATATGAGATTATATGAATTATATACACATTTTTTTGAATATTCTGGAATATGAAAATTGGATTTTAGATTATTATTATTATTATTATTATTATTAATTAATTAAATTGGTATTTGTGAGCCTAGGGATTTTATAATAATTGTTATTTTAAAGTTGAACTGATTGAATTAAAGTATTTGATTTCTAGATTATTGTAATAGATTTTCTAAATGATTTGACCGGTTAAAATTATTTGTTTGATTTATTATATATATTTTGTAAAATAGGTAAAGTGAGTAGGGTTGGTTATTTTTGTTTTCCTATTAAATACATATTTTGAATTAGATAAATTGTGGAGATGATTAAACTTGTGTTTTCGGTAAAAAAGATATTGAAATTAGAACGATCAGTTTTGCAGTAATTTATATAATTATGAGAAACACTCGAATTGTGTGGCATGAGAAAGAATATTATTATTTAATTAAAGTTATGAGTTTATAGTATGATATATTGATATACTGAAATGTGTGGGTATTATACTATTTGTGGAACTGTGGAAAAGAAAGTAAAGTATAGAGTATTATTATTGTTAAATTGCAATGTATGGTGTAAGAACTCTAATGGACCATAGCACGCTCAGTACGCTCGGTACCGTAGCAAGAGTAATGAAGAGTTAGTGCAACCACACACCTCAAGGAGAGTGTTGGTATTGAATAGTTGATTGGGCTAGTGAAGTGTAGAGTTCCCCCTGGAGTTTAGACCTGCATGGGAAGGCCAGCCATACTAGTAGAGATGGAGTATAGTTGACTTAGCCTGGTGGCGGGCTGGTCAGGGTTAAGTTCAACCTACGGGCTGCACAACCCGTCATGGGGGGAAACATGTCGTTTATCCATTCAGGGGTGAGTTCTTATATTTATATTTGTAGATTTAACCAAAGTATGACTGTGACAACTCGAATAATAATGAGATTTAAGTAATAAAGAGAAAGTGAAATGGAAACAGTAACAGAGCGTTCGTTGACGACATTGTATTTTGGAAGGAAAAAAAAACTGAAGGGAATCATCACGATTTCATCAACGAATACAGGGGATTCGTCGATGAGGGCTTAAGAAAATTCGTCAATGAAGACTGAATTTTGTCAACGAAGAAATACCGAGAGAGTTTTGAGCCAACTGAATTTCGTCACAAAATTATTGAAGGATTCATCGACGAATGACGTGGCTCGTCGACGAATTCCCTGTTCTATAAATATCAAAATCCGGATTTTTATCTTCAATATTAAGTAACCTCTCTTCTCTGTCTCTCCCCTTCACTCTCTCTCTCTCTCTCTCTCTCTCTCTCTCTCTCTCTCTCTCTCTCTCTCACTCACATCAATTTTGGGTCAGTTTTACGCCGGATCGACAATCTGAAGTCACCACGACGCTCCTGAGGAAGTTCTCTCCAAATCTGTCAGATCGGATCATTGGTGAAAGCAAGTTGGAAATCATCCCTAAGTTGAGGTAAGGCTTTTTAAGCCAAATTTGGTTTTACGACAGTTATAGGAAATGATATACACGTAGAAATACTGAAGTTTAGTACTGTGAGTTTTCAGTTTCAGGGTATTGATCAGGAAATCCTACAGGCGTTAAACCAGGATATTTTAGGGGCTTTCTTAGTAGCCAGGAAATGGAGAAAATAAAGCAGTTACTTTTCACTTAAATTACTATTATTTATGAGCAAACTAATTTTCTGAAAATATGTACGATATTTGAACATTATGGAATTAATGCACATTTGGGAAAGATACTGTTATTATGTTGGAACGTTTATATATGTATGAGATGTTAGAAATCATGATTTTCAAATGCAATGTATAGTTTTATACAATAGATGTGTGGCATGAATATTATTTTACTTGAAAAAATATTATGATATGATAATTATATGAATGCAGTATGATTTGAGAAGTTATGGAAATATATAGTATATTATGATTTCAGCACGAGGCCGTATTTATGTATGATTTCGGCACGAAACCGTATTTATGTATGATTTCAACACGAGGCCATATTTATGTATGATTTCGGCACGAGGTCGTATTTATGTATGATTTCGGCATGAGGCCGTATTTACGTATGATCGACACAAGGCCGTGTTTATGAAATATTTGGCATGAGGCCGTAAATATGAAATTATGAAAGATATTATACTATCATGTACTATACGTTATCAGAACCCAGATGTTAGTTTAGTTCAGTTCAGGAGCTCGGTACCATAGCTATATAGATAAGATATTTATGTTCAGATTAGTGCTAACCACCCCACGAGGGGGTGGGAGATGGATAGTCGATGTGACTTTCAATAGAGTGTGGATGTTCACCTGGCAGTCCGGACCAGGGTGTGGCGGGCTCATCGTACTTACAGACATATTTGATTCGGCAGTGGTCGGCCAACCATTGTCGGGTCCCGCCTTTGGGCTGCACAACCCGTTATGGGGGGTAATACATGACATTAGCTAGCTATTCATCTTGGGTATGTTTTTAGTATTATCAGTTATAACAGATATTTATGTACGTTATGATTTATTAATGAATATGAAAGTATATGAGAATCCAGTATGTTACAATGAATGTTTACCAATATATGAAATGTACTGTATATGTATAATTGCATTAGATGTTCATGTTGCCACACAACTGTATTTAGTTTATTTTCCCTTACTGAGAAGTGTCTCACCCCTAAACCAAATATATTTTTCAGGAGATCCTGAGTGACCGGTGGGTCGTAGCCGCCGTGGAATCAGTGATATTACCCTGCTATGAGGGTGAGATTTTGTACTAGGGCTAGTATCATTTTGTGTTTGACCCTAGAGTCATTTTGATGTTTATGAGGATGTATATAAATACAGTTGTATGATGTTGTAGTAAAATCTGGTATTATGCTTTATGGATGGATGTTTTATATTTTATGCTTGCTGTTGCTTGGGTTTCCGCTGTGATTGATAGGTGTCCCCGTTACCTACGGGTTCGGATTGACTTTTCTATTTATTAAATTACATTTTATGTTAAGAAATTGAGGTCGTTACAATGACAGAGTAGAGTATACGAAAATAAAGCATATTTAACAAAGTATAAAAGAGTAGAGTATTCCAGATATTACAATTCATAGAGTATAGTTGTAAAATATTTACAGTATACACCTTATAGTTGCAAAAATATTAACAACTTACAGTTTATAGTATTTATATAGGTGTGAGTTATAGTTTGTAAATGAAAGTTAATTATAATAAAGTATTAAAGGTATTTTATTCTATACTATTTTGTGTAAATGGGGCGAAGTAAACTCTCCGCCGAGAGCTTGTTGAGTAAGGTGAATGCCCTGATATGTATCAGATGTAGCCACGCCCAAGCTAAATGGGCAAGGTTACAAAATGTATCAAAGCAAAGGGGCATTACATGTTATGGGCTTGTAATCTTCCCGATCCTCGAGAACTCTTGCTTTTAAATGATGTTGCATACGTGAATACAGTCTATAAGTGTTTTATGTCACGCCCCGAACCCCGAAATTGGACCCGGAGGTGATAATGTAACCTAACCTGCTCCTGTATGATATAAATCATCACAGATATAGTACAAAGGATGAGAGTTTGACCCCGTGGGGTTCCCAGGCACCCTAAACACATCCAATCACAATAATGTATGTAGCGGAAAAAGTATTTCTATATCAACGTATGCAGTACCATACCAGATTCTATACATGAACCAAACACAACTCTATCAAAACGTACGACGGGTACCCAAATACATCCCAAAATGGCAATCCAACAAAACTACAGTCCTAACACTTACCCAAGCGCTAACGCAGTACACTGGCCACTACGCTCCCTACGCTAGGACGCTAGTTCCAGTTACTTAAAGGACCTGTAAAAATGTACGTACAGTAGGGGTGAGACACCTCTCAGTAGGGAAGAACACATGTTATATCGGTGTGTGGCATTTGAGTGTTATCATGACACAACATACATGCAGTTGAATGGAATCCAGTACTAATTCACACAGTGCGTTCACGCACAAATACGATGGCCATTTATACGCAGCCCCATCACAATACACACATATAATCAGTAACCCGGTGTCGTCACAACCATCGGCCCAAAGCCGATCTGCGACAATCCAGCGTTGGCCCCTAGCCATCCGCGAAGCACGGCGCCACCGGCATATGGCTAGTCCTCGACTCCCATGGCATCATACCGGCGCTAACTCGTAGATCCACACCCTTCGGCCTGATATGTCCGAATGGCTCACGCCCTTGGATATAGAGCCGGTCACTCTTGCATACGTGGTAGGCGATAAACACACGCCCTTGGATATAGAGCCGGTCACTCTCAGTACCTGGACTCACTTTGAAATCGCGGTCCCATCAGCAATTCAGTACATCACACACACATGCATGCTCATATAACCAAACAAACCACACTTATTTGGTAATCTAAATCATGATTTTCCAAACAAACTGCAATAATGAAAAACCCATAGTTTTTCCCCGTTAGATCCCCCCAAATGAGTAGCCAAAACACACACAGGACTGTGGACCACAGTTCCACCGAGTCCGATTTTAAAAATAACCAATATAACATAGTTTACCCTTACCTTAACCTCGTAAGCAAATCCCGAACTCCAAGGTCCCTAAACAGTGAACCGAGTTCCAAAACCTACAAATCACAATACAGAATATGTTCACAAGACAGTTACCTACAAACCTACCAGATCAAAATTGAAAACTGAACCTTACCTCGATTTTACGCCGAAACCCAAAAATCTCCGAAACGAGATTCCGATCCATAGAAGTTGTAGATAATCCTTCCACGATCCTCGTGGTAGCTTCCATTTTCCGATTCCGTCAACGATCGGCGAAGAATTCTAGAGAGAAGGAGTAGGGAGAGGTTTAAAGAGAGAGAGAGAGAGAGAGAGAGAGAGAGAGAGAGAGAGAGAGAGAGAGAGAGAGAGAGAGAGAGAGAGAGAGAGATTTGAGATTTCTTAATAAGGAAGCAAAGGAAATTTCCTTTTATAGCCCTTTGACCCGACAATTTTCAATTTTGCCCCTCTCTTAATATTTAAACCCATTTTTCATATTTCTGGTTCTTACAATCTCCCCTCCTTACAAAAATTTCGTCCTCAAAATACACCATCTCTCATTCCCAGATTCATACATACAATCAAATTCATAGACATAACTCAAGAGCGAACTGGCGATCATCACAACGCAGTCCCATCATACACATACACATAGACACAACTCAAGAGCAAACTGGCGATCACCACAGCGCAGTCCCATCATACACACATAGACACAACTCAAGAGCGAACTGGCGATCATAACAGTGCAGTCCCATCATACACATACACATAGACACAACTCAAGAGCGAATTGGCGATCACCACAGCGCAGTCCCATCATACACATACACATACACATAGACACAACTCAAGAGTGAACTAGCAATCACCACAGCGCAGTCCCATCATACACATACACATACATACCCTCACTTATGGCGGAGGAATACCGTGGTTACATATACAACAGTTTCAGGAGTTCACAATACTCACACTCCCGATGACTAACCACCTATCCCAACCCATATTAGGATCATGTATAAGTGCTCAAAATAACTGTGGATACTTCCGGTGTATTTCCGTTTCCAGTTCCCAAGAAGCTTCCTCAACCTCATGGTTTCGCCACAATACCTTCACTAACGGTATCTCTCTGGTACGAAGCTTCTGAACTTTACGGTCCAGAACCTAAATAGGTATCTCCTCATATGCTAAAATATCCCAAATTTCCAACTCACCATAACTAATCACATGTGAAGGATTCAACACGTACCTCCTCAACATGGAGACGTGAAACACATCATGGACCCTCGAAAGTGTTGGAGGTAATGCAATTCTGTAGGCTACCAGACCAACTTGCTCAAGTACCTTGAATGGTCCGATATACCTCGGGCTCAGCTTGCCCTTCCTACCGAATCTCATCACTCCTTTCATCAGAGCAATATGCAGAAATACCTTACCTCCCACTTCAAACTCTAACTCATGGTGGCGAACATCTGCATAACTCTTCTGCCCACTCTAAGACGATTTAATCCTCTCCCAGATCAAAACCACCTTCTCAGATGCCTGCTGCACAAGTTCAGGTCCTAACACCTGACGTTCACCAACCTCATCCCAACACAAAGGAGATCGACACCTCCGACCATATAAAGCCTTGAATGGTGCCATCCCGACACTAGATTGGAAGTTGTTGTTATAAGCAAACTCCACAAGTGGCATAAACTGTATCCAGCTACCACCGAAGTGTAACACACAATATCTTCCAATATCTGTATCGTCCTCTCCGATTGTCCATCAGTCTGGGGGTGGAGTGTTGTACTGAAAGTAAGCTTTGTCCCCAATGCCTCCTGCAAGCTCATCTAGAATCGGGAAGTAAACCTCAAGTCCCGATCTGATACTATGGACACCGGTATCCCGTGCATTTTCACAATCTCATGCACATACAAATCTGCTAGCCTACTCAAAGGATAGCTAACTTTCATCGGTATAAAATGAGCAGATTTCATCAATCTATCCACGATCACCCAAATAGCATTCTGCCCATGAAGCGCTGGTGGCAAACTGGTCATAAAATCCATGGAAATATGCTCCTATTTCCACACCGGAATAGGCAAAGGCTGCAACGGCCCTGTCGACCTCTGATGTTCAGCTTTCATCTGCTGACACGTCAGACACTGCTCCACGAACTGAGCAATCTGCCTCTTCATACCAGACCACCAGAAGGTCTCGCGCAAGTCCAGATACATCTTTGTACTATCAGGATGTACCGTATACATAGAATGATGCGCCTCCTCTAGAATTGTCCTTCTAATCTCATCATCTTTCGAAACACACAGTCTGGTCCCAAACCTCAATACACCTCCCTCAGAGATGTTAAATTCCGTAGTTAGTCCCTACTGTACCTTTTTGTCAAACCTCTACCAACTCTGCATCACTAGCCTGTGCGGCTTTTATGCGCTCAAAGAAAGTCGATTGGACCACCAAACCAGCAAGATAAGTCTGATGATCACCAACCACCAACTCTATTCCTGAGCCTTCCAAATCCCATCTAATGTGACACCGAGTTACAACCGTAGATACAATCGTAGGCCTTGACTTACAACTCAACGCATCAGCCACCACATTTGCCTTCCCTAGGTGATAACTGATCGTGCAATCATAGTCTTTATTGAACTCTAGCCACCACCTCTGCCTTATATTCAACTCTTTCTGCGTGAAGAAATACCTCAGGCTCTTATGGTTTGTGAAGATCTCACACTGCATCCCATACAAATAGTGTCGCTAGATCTTCAGTGCATACACAACAGCAGCCAACTCTAGATCATGCGTAGGGTAATTCTTCTCATACTCCTTTAATTGCCGAGAAGCATACGCCACAACCTTACTCTGTTGCATAAGCACACATCCTAAGCCCTTTAGAGAGGCGTCGCTATAAATCACAAATCCACCATCCCCCGAAGGAATGGTCAACACTGCAGCAGTAACCAGCCGGTGCTTCAACTCCTGAAAGCACTGCTCGCAATCATTGGTCCACTCAAACTGGACTCCCTTCCTGGTCAATTGAGTCAGAGGTCCAGACAGTTTAGAGAAACCCTCTACGAACTGACGATAGTATCCCGCCAGTCCTAGAAAACTCTGAACCTTCTGAACATTCTTCGACCTTACCCAGTCGACCACAGCTTCAATCTTGCTAAGATCAACTGATATTCCATCCTCAGTAACCACATGGCTTAAGAACACAATCTGACTCAACCAGAATTCACATTTCTTCAACTTAGCATACAACTTCTTCTCTCGTAGAATCTGTAACACTAACCTCAAATGTTCCATGTGTTCTTCCGTACTCCTCGAGTATACCAGAATGTCATCAATAAACACCACCACGAATCGATCCAGGTACTCCTGGAAAACCCTGTTCATCAGATCCATGAACACCGTCGGTGCATTCGTCAACTCAAATGGCATGACCAAAAACTCGTAGTGGCCATATCTGGTTCGGAAAGCTATCTTCGCTACATCACCCACTCTAACCCTCACCTGATGATATCCCGACCGCAAGTCGATCTTCGAAAAGACTCGCGTCCCCTGCAATTGGTCAAAAAGATCGTCTATACGAGGTAAAGGATAGCGATTCTTCACAGTCACCTTGTTAATCTCACGATAGTCAATGCACATCCGCATCGACCCGTCCTTCTTCTTCACAAATAGTACTGGAGCTCCCCAGGGCAAAACACTAGGTCAAATGAATCCCCTAACCAGTAATTCTTGCAATTGCTCCTTCGACTCTCGAAGTTCTGCTGGAGCCATTCGATACGGAGCTTTAGAGATCGGTGCCTTACCGGGCAGCAATTCTATCGCAAACTCCACCTCACGATTCGGAGGTAAACCGGCTAAATCATCTGGAAACACATCCGGGAACTCGCTGACTACCCGAATGTCCTCGAGTCTCAACTCATCCCGTGGCGGTTCCCTCATACAAGCTAGGTACCCCTGACATTCGTCTAATAGTAGCCTCTTCGCCTATAGTGCCAATAGAATCTGTGGCGCTGAACGCACACATGATCCCACGAATTCGTACTCCTGCTCCCCAGGAGGTCTGAAAACTACCACATTTCTACGACAATCGATCACGGCATAACTGGAGAACAACCAATCCATCCCCAAAATGACATCGAACCCCGACATGTCATATACCATAAGATTCGCCTGTAGCAACTTCTCCTAAATTTCCACTGGACAGTCTACCCATATCTTCCTACAGAAAGATACACTCCCTGATGGCGTAGTAATAGATAACACCTCATTCATGTCTTGGGTCTTAACCCCACACCATCCCACAAAATTCACAGACACAAAGGAATGGGTCGTACCCGAATCAAATAGAACAGAAGCTTTATTCAAAAGCAATAATAAGGTACCTGTCACCACGTTACCTGTATGCTCAGCGTCCGCTGGAGTAAGAGAGTATACTCTGGCTGACGCTGTATTCGTCTGAGTGGTTCCCCGAGATATATGATTGCTCCCTCGGTCCCCACTAACTGCAGGCACGTCTCACCTCAGTGCTCGACAATCACGAGACTTGTGGCCTGGCTGGCCACAATTGTAGCAACTACCCCCAAATGGCCGGCACTCACCCTCGTGCCGCCTGTTGCATCTGGTACAATGACCACCAGTCTGGCTCCCCTGAGAATCCTGGAGCTCAGTATTCTGGCTGTAACTCGAGCCCTTGCTCCTTTTCTTCCACGATCCCTGATGAGATCCTGACTGAGAACCATAAGGTACTGTCCTCTTCCTCGATTCCTGATCCACCTCATCCTCTTGAATACCAGTCTCGATCATCGTGGCCTTATCCACTAACATCGAGAATTCATGGATCTGAAGCATACCCACCAATCTGCGGATATCCTTCCTCAAACCCTTCTCGAACCTTTAAGCCTTCTCGTACTCGCTCGAGATCATACATGGTGCAAAGCGGGACAACTCTATGTATCGAGCCGCATACCTCTACACTGTCAAATTCCCTTGCGTCGGAGTAGAAAACTCATCTGCCTTCGCATCACGTACGGAAGCTGAGAAGTATCTGTCAAAGAACACCTCCTTGAAATGGCTCCCCGTCATCTCCTTAGGACCACCTCTCTGCTTCTCTAGCAGATCCACTACAGTCCACCATCGACCCACCTCCCTAGACAGCTGGAAGGTGGCATAGAGGACTCACTGCCTATCCGTGCAGTGCAGGACCTCCAAGATCCTCTCAGTCTTCTCCACCCAATCCTCTGCTGTCGTCAGGTCCGGTCCTCCAAAGGACTTCGGAGGATGCATGCGTGTGAACCTCTCAATGGTACACCTCGCAGCAGTAGGAGAGCGCTCACTACCTCACACTCCGCCCGATCTCCCATAATACCTACCTCGTCAAACCTCGAGGCACAGAAGGAGACTCATCATTCACAGTCTCCTCGGACCCACTTCCCACGTTATTATCCTTGTGCTCCATTCTGCAACACAATAGGAATCTATCAGTATCCCTATAACATATACAGTTAACACAAAGATCAACACTAATCATGACAACTACTCCCTGCCAGGTTTAGGTCTGTTCTATCACACCGAAACGAAAGTCATCAATGATCTGCTCTGCTTTTATTGGAATCGTCATCCTAGGAAAAACACGAAATACAGTCGACAAATCTTGGTCTAGCAACCGAACAACCCTCAACCAACTCTACCCATATCCACATCCTATACTCTGGTATGTACTCATAACTAAGCCTAACTAAGTTTACAAGATCTAGTAACCTGGTTAGCTCTGATACGAAGTTGTCACACCCCGAAATGGGACCCGAAGGTGATAATATAACCTAACCTGTCCCTGTATCATACAAATCATCACAAATATAGTACAAAGGATGAGGGCCCGACCCCGTGGGGTTCCCAGGCACCCTAAACACATCCAATTACAATCATGTACGCAACGAAAAAAGTATTTCTATATCAACATATGCAGTACCATACCAGAGTCTATACATGAACCAAACACAGCTCTGTCAAAATGTACGACGGGTGCCCAAATACAACCCAAAATGGAAATCCAATAAAACTACAGTCCTAGCACTTACCCAAGCGCTAACGCAGTACACCGCTCCCTACGCTAGGACGCTAGTTCCGGTTACTCAAAGGACCTGTAAAAATGTATGTACAGTAGGGGTGAGACACCTCTCAGTAAGGAAGAACACATGTTATATCGGTGTATGGCATTTGAGTGTTATCATGACACAACATACATGCAGTTGAATGAAATCCAGTACTAATTCACACAGTGCATTCACGCACAAATATGACGGCCATTTATACGCAACCCTGTCACAATACACACACATGATCGGTAACCCAGTTTCGTCACACCCATCGGCCCGAAGCCGGTCTGCGGCAATCCAGCGTTCGCCCTTAGCCATCCGCGAAGCACGACGCCACTTGCATATGGCTAGTCCTCGACACCCATGGCATCGTACCAGCGCTAACTGGTGGATCCACACCCTTCAGCTTGATCTGCCAGAATGGCTCATGCCCTTGGATATAGAGCCGGTCACTCTTGCCTACGTGGCAGGCGATAAACACACGCCCTCAGATATAGAGCCGATCACTCTCAGTACCTGGACTCACTTTGAAATCGTGGTCCCATCAGCAATTCAGTACATCATACACACATGCATGCTCATATAACCAAACAAACCACACTCATTTGGTAATCTAAATCATGGTTTTCCAAAAAAATATAGTTTAAACAAAGTCAAGGCTTGGCCATCCCAATCACGCAGTATAAATCACACATATACTCGGTTTTCAACAAAACCCGGGATTCTGTCCGTCGCCCCTTTTTTTCCAAAACTGTAATAATGAAAAATCGATAGTTTTTCCCCGTTAGATCCCCCCAAATGAGTAGCCAAAACACACACAGGACCGTGGACCACAGTTCCACCGAGTCTAATTTCAAAAATAACCAATATAACACAGTTTCCCCTTGCCTTAACCCCGTAAGCAAATCCCGAACTCCAAGGTCCCTAAATAGCGAACCGAGTTCCAAAACCTACAAATCACAGTACAAAATATGTTCACAAGACAGTTACGTACCAACCTACCAGATCAGAATTGAAAACCGAGCCTTACCTCGATTTTACGCCGAAACTCGAAAATCTCTGAAACGAGATTTTGATCCATAGAAGTTGTAGCGAATCCTTCCATGATCCTCATGGTAGCTTCCGTTTTCCGATTCCGTCAATGATCGGCGAAGAATTCTAGAGAGGAGTAGGGAGAGGTTTAGAGAGAGAGAGATATATATATATATATATATATATATATATATATATATATATTTGAGATTTCTTAACGAGGAAGCAAAGGAAATTTCCTTTTATAGCCCTTTAACCCGGCAATTTCCAAATTTGCCCCTCTCTTAATATTTAAACCCATTTTTCATATTTCGTGTTCTTACATTTTAATAGTTGTTGTCTTTTAACAAATGATTATATTTTGTATATACTAAAACTCATTTGCCACACATTGATAATAATTTATTCCATCCGTACTAGGAACTATCTCACCCCAATATACAACTCATATTTTTCAAGACTTTCTGGTGGTCGATCCTAGGAAGCTCAAGAGCAGGGTTGATAGTATACGATAGCGTGAGTTGTTATAGAAACTCAAATGTATTTTGGTTATGTTTTATAGTTTTGGATATGTAATATGGTGGAATGGATATGCCCTTTTTGGTTGTATAGTATAGTAATCTGGTATTTAATTGAGGATGTATTATTAATTCTGCTGCGTGCATGATGATTGTGGTATCAGAGATAGGTGGAAGGAACACATAACACCGCGGACTCCACTGGTGGGTTCGGGGCGTCACACAAGCCAGTTGATAAGTAAAGCTCATGAGGCCCCAAGATAGCCTAACAGATGAGCACAACTCATGAGGCATGGAGAAATGACCCAACTTATGAGCAAAGCTCATGAGCCCACAAGACAGCCCAGCAGATGAGCACAACTCATACGGTATGAAGAAACAACCCAACTGATGAGCACAACTCATGAGACCCCAAGACATCCCAATAGATAAGCACAACTCATGAGGCATGAAGAAATGATTCAACTAATGAGTAAAGCTTATGAGGCCACAAGATAGCCTAAGTGATGAGCAAAGCTCATGAGTCCCCAAGACAGCCCAACAGATAAGCACAACTCATGAGGTTTGAAGAAATGTCCCAATTGATGAGCAAAACTTATGAGGCCACATGACAGCCTAACTGATGAGCACAACTCATGAGGCATGAAGAAACGACCCAACTGATGAGCAAAGCTCATGAGGCCCCAAGACAGCCCAACAGATAAGCACAACTCATGAGGCATGAAGAAACAACTCAATTGATTAGCAAAGCTCATGATGCCCCAAGATAGCTCAATAGATAAGCACATCTCATAAGGCATGAAGAAATAACCCAACTAATGAGCAAAGATCATGAGGCTACAAGACAACCCAAAAGATGAGCATAGCTCATGAGGCATGAAGAAACAACCCAATTGATGAGCAAATCTCATAAGGCCCCAAGACAACCTAATAGATGAGCACGACTCATGAGGCGTGAAGAAATGACCCAATTGATAAGCAAAGCTCATGAGGCACGAAGAGAGCTACTTGGTTCGGATCAACTAGTGGAGTTGCGGACTAGCCCAAGATGGCTCGTCAAATCTATCATCGGCTCAGATCAATTAGTGGAGTCGCAGACTAGCCCAAGATGGCTCGTTAATGCAATCATCGGCTCGGATCAACTAGTGGAGCCGCGTATTAGTCCAAGACGGCTCAGGTGAAAGAAAAAGGGCTCGTCAGCATGACAGGAGGCCCGAATAAGCGTACAAAACCACGGATGATCTCAAAATGACTTAGACAATGCCAAACAAAAGGCGGATATTTTTCAAACAAGACTTTGAACCTTGAAAACCGATTTCAAAGGTTCAAAATTTTGAGGGGGGCAATTGATATACCCAAAATTTTCCTCATTAAGTAGACTGTAGAAAGTTAACCACACTCATTAATATGACTTTCATAAACATGAGAGAAGACTAAAGCACTTATTAATATGGTAGTTACAAAGTCACCCAAGTCAAGACTTTTAAAGGTTAGAGCGATTCACTTCTATGTAATAATGCGCCCATTAAAACCATATCACCATAAGGTCAAACTCCACCACTATAAAAGGGAACTCAGAGAAGAGGTAAGGGCATATAATTTCATATCCATTCTTTTACTATTGCAATTAACCTCTCAACAAGTCTCTTACTTAGGCATCAGAGTGATTCCTCGGGGTATACCTCGGGTTCTCCAAGCCATCCTTATTTGTTTCTTTTTAGGTGGTCATGATCAAAGAACGATTCGTGAAGGTCATTCGATTTTTGGTAACAACAATATTAGATATGAAGGAAAATCAATTCTAGTTTCAAAAGGGACACCTCTTCTTATGAATAAATGAAAATATTACTTTACCAATTTTTGGTAATATCGTTTTTATGTGTGATTTGAACCCAAAAAATATTAATATAAATCAATTCTTCAATCATTCCTTTGACTTTATAAACTATCTTTTAAGTGTACGATTCAATCCTTTAGTAGTACGGAATCAAATATTAAAAAAATTCATTTAGAATAGTATTAAAAAGTATGATACCAAAGTTCGAAATATTTCTTTGATTGAATTATTGACTAAAAAGAAGTTTTATCAAGAGGCTAACTCGAACTTCTGTAACTTATTAAATAAATTAAATGAATTTAGGTTGATCCAAGTATAAATGAGAACACATTAATATACTTTAAATCTGAATGTCATTACTTTGAATCTGAATGTCATTTAATATGATGAGTTTCATAAAACTTGACATTGACCTGTTTTGCCTTCCTTGGACTCTAGTTACCGCCCACTCAAGAAAAGGCCTAAAAAAGGAAGAGAGAGAGAGAGCAACAAACAAAACCTATCTAAAATTAAAACACCTAATGCATTTCCACGGCTATCTTTAGTCAATAATCTTGAGACAACTGGGCACCAGATTCTCCCTCTCTGTCTCAACCAATTCCCTCACATGCCATTTCTCTCTCTCTCTCTCTCTCTCTCTCAATTTCGTTCGGCAATCAACATGACATAAGACAATTCTACAATTGAAAAAAGAAGCAAATTAAGACAAAAAATCAATGGCCTGTCTTTATTTTTATGAAAACTTTAATAGAGCTTGTGTTCACACGCAATTGCAACAGCCTTTTAGCCAATGAGAATCACAAAATACACCACTGCAATTTGCAACTGAACACCACCTCCCTTCTTTATGAAGGAGTTACGGTTTACCCTTTTCAGCTGTTCGTCCCCATTGATTCCCCTGAACGCTCCTCCCCTTCAGCCTGCAGGTAAATCTCTCCCCATCTCCAGAATCAACCAGAAATGACAAAAGGGTTTACTTTTTCCATCGTTTTTCTCACATGGGTCCTGTGATTTCTTCTGTTCTGATTACCATCTTGGTTTGCAGATGGAGGGTGATGAAGATGATCGTCTCTGTATCTCCTTCCCTATTTATGGGTTTGTGATCACCAGAGCTGCAAACTGGGGTTTCTGATTATGATTGTCAGAGCGAAAGGGGACATAAGGCCTCTTATGTTGAAACTCGGTGTGGCTTTAGCTATATCCTTTGCTGGGTTTATTTATTTTCGCCTCAAGACCGGATGGATGAAGCCCTCCGAGAATCGTCCCTCCCCACGGTCTTCGGGTTCGTTTCTTTGCCCTTGTGTTCATCTTCTTCGCATTAATATTTTTATAGCTTCGTCTCATGGGGGTTCTGATTTTTAATACGTGCTCCTGATCATCATTGTTTATGTCTGTTTGTAATCAGATAATGACAATCTGATTGATTCGAGAGAAAGAAGGGGGGTCAAGGATGATCTTCTTGCCTTACAACCTCCACGCAGCTCGTGCAATTTTGTAGCGGAAAATCAGGTATGATAATTCGGGCCGCATCTAAGTTTTTAAAAAAATGGTGCTTGACTCCCCTTAATTTTTGTTTTTTGTTTTACACTCCCTGTTCTTTAAAAGGTTTTTCTTCTATTAGATTGATGAGCTATTTTAATGGGTCTTGGTTGCCTTATTTATTTGTTTATATCTTAATTGAAGTGTTGGCTGCCTTATTGATGCATGTCAAATTCATTTTTTGTTCATATATATATATCCTCTGTTTTACTTCATAGTTTGTTGTGATTTTTGCTGGCTAAGAAATCTGAGTAAAAGAAATGAAAATATGTAAATTTCTTTTCCTTTTGTGCAATATCTCAGCTGTCAAACAGAGCTAGGAAAATACTCTCTTTACTTATACATCATCTTGTGCTTGCTAAAATTTTGTATAGATTATGAATCTTATGATCACTTCCGTTAAAATTACCCAGAAAGCATGTGAACCGTGATTGCATAAAAAGGTGAACACGGTACTCATGAATCATGATATTAATTTTCCATGTACTGAAAAAAAAAAAGCTGAATATGGCCTGCTGGATTTTAATATTTCGTTAACTCAATAGACCAAACAAATAATCCTTGATTCTCTATGGGTAGGGAGATGCAAGTCTTCCAAAGGCCGCAGTTGATAATTCAATGGTTGATCTCTCACCAAGCAGTAGACATAGAGAAGACAAGAAGTTCCTCTTGCCAGAGTTTGATGAGCTTGTCAAAGAATTTGACGTAGCCTCTGCCTGTGCTGGGTGTCCTCCTTCATGGAAGGATGTTGAAACACCTAAGGCAGAAGCAGAAATGCCAAGAGTCTTTAGAAGCACCAATAAGGATGATTATGAGCAAGAGATTAGGCACCTGAGGAACATGGTCAGGATATTAAGTGAGAGGGAGAGGAGCCTTGAAATCCAACTGCTTGAGTATTATGGTCTCAAAGAACAGGAGACTGCTGTCATGGAGCTCCAAAACCGGTTGAAGATAAACAGTGTGGAGGCTAAGCTCTTTACTCTAAAGATTGAGTCTTTGCAGGCAGATAATCGAAGATTAGAGGCACAGGTAGCTGATTATGCAAAAGTTGTGGCTGAGCTTGAGGCTGCACGGGCTAAAATAAAGTTTCTGAAGAAGAAACTTAGATCTGATGCGGAACAAAACCAGGAACAAATCTTAATGCTCCAGAAAAGAGTTGCAAAGTTGGTAGACCAAGAACACAAGGTTCCTGCTAACAATGCAGAAGTACAAATGAAGCTGCGAAGGCTAGGGAATTTGGAGGATGAGGGAAATGAGTTGAGGAAGTCTAATATGAGACTGCAGCTAGAAAATTCAGAATTGGCTGATAGGTTAGAGTCTACCCAACTCCTTGCAACTTCTGTTTTGGAAGATTCAGAGGTAACTAGTTTATTTGTGGTTTACTCTTTTCATTTCCTTGTTTTATTATCTGTGGGTTAATTATATTGTGCTCTCTTTGTGGTTTGCTATAGGCACAAGAGTGGAAGGAACAGACTCGGCAATTGAGGGAGGAAAATGAATGTTTAGCAAAGGAAAATGAGCGACTCCAAGCAGACCGGTGTGCTGATGTTGAAGAACTAGTCTATCTCCGATGGATAAATGCGTGCTTACGGTTTGAGCTGAGGAATTATCAGCCCCCACCGGGTAAAACGGTTGCAAGGGACCTAAGCAAGTCCTTGAGCCCCAAGTCAGAAGAGAAAGCTAAGCAGCTAATTCTTGAGTATGCAAACACTGAAGGGATGGGTGAAAAGGGGTTCGATAGTCCTGATTTTGATTCAGGCCGGTGGTCGTCCTCTCAAGCTTCTTATCTAACAGATTCTGGCGAGCCCGACGAAACGTCTATCGACTATTCATCTGCTAACAGGACCAACACCTCAAGTAAAATGAAATTCTTTAACAAGCTTAGGAGGCTTATTCAGGGGAAAGGCAGTCATCGTCTCAGCCCGGCTTCATCACTTGATAGAATTGCATCAGAGGAACCTGGGGCAGCAGCATCTTCTTGTACCTCCCCTCGGTTACGTTCATCTCTTTCGATCGGAAGTGATGGTCAGGGAAACAGAATCACATCTCCATCCCAGGATTCATCTAGACTTTCTTTGGACATTCAAAGATCGAGGAACAACTTAGAAGATATGAAGGATTTAGAAAGCAACAGTAGGAAAAGTGATGTGGGTTCACCATCTATTTACAAGACCTTAGTTTTGGGTGGAGCTGCCACTAATTTGTCTCAAGAAAATCAGATTGATCAGGACCCAAATTCATTGCAGAAATCTGAATTGCTGAAATATGCAGAAGTCTTGAAGGACAGTCGAGGAAGGACACGAAAATTACACAGGAAATCAGCTTCATTTAGCTCCTATTGACATTTAGAAATGTATAATAGCTTTAGAATTCTCATACCCTCATCGCCTAGTTTGTGTACATAAAACACTTGAATCAAAAGTCTTGAACAGACTAAAATCACAGTTCTATGTGGAATAATGAAGCCAG
The DNA here is from genome assembly GCF_029873635.1 of Malania oleifera. Classification (NCBI taxonomy): domain Eukaryota; kingdom Viridiplantae; phylum Streptophyta; class Magnoliopsida; order Santalales; family Ximeniaceae; genus Malania; species Malania oleifera. The sequence continues at coordinate 80,788,465 of NC_080425.1, forward strand.
ATAAATAGTAATGTTTATACTGTTATAGTACTTTTGAGGGCTCATGCATCACAGCAGATTTTTAGTGTTTCAATTAATTCTTTTAAGTAGTGTTTGGGAGTTTTAGGTCTTAGATTTGGTTTTATGTGAATCTAAACAAAATTTATTAGAATTTCGTTTTATTCTAATTCATAAAAATTCAAATTCAAATCTCGAAATTTCATGTTTTCAAACATGGGGTTTAAATATTAACCTTATATGCTTTTCTTTTTATTTCTGTTTTGATTCAAATCAAAAGAAGAATTAGAAGAAAAAAAGAAAAAAAACAACCACTTGACACTGTAATTTGATGCATGACGATGGAATTCTCTTGAAATTGTTCTAGTTTAATTTATGAATGAACAATTTTAAAGGGCTTGTTTAGTTGCAAAAAATAGTTTTTAATCTTTTTTTGGAGAATTGCAAAAAATCAACTTTATTTTTCAGCTTTGCAACATTTATATAAAAAAACTAAAAAAAAAATAAAAACGGCATTACTCACTTGTGGAAAATGACTTTTTTTATTTTCAATTTTCCAATAATTACAAAAATACCACTTTATTTTCTAATTTTTGAAATTTGTATAGAAATGTAGGAAAATAACCTTTTATTATTTTCCTTTTTTTTTTTATAAAAAAAATCTCTTATAATTTTTAAAAAAAAATGAAAAAAAACAAGGTGTGATTTTGTGATTATTTGGAAATGTAGAAACAAAAATAGAAACTTATTTCTACAACTAAACATATTCTTCATTTTCTAATATTTTAGAACAAATCTTAGAAAACTAAAAAATAAGTGAATTTTGTTTTTATAGTTTATCAAAATTAAACATTAAAAAATAAAAGTTGATTACACAACTAATGGGCCCTTAGTCTTCCTTCTTTTGTCTCTACTTGTCAATATGGAACTAACCAAATTTTGATACTTAATTGAATGTAATTAACTAAATTTAGTTTATTTGATCAACCTCGGTTATTTTAGATAATTCTTAGCCCTAGTCAAAAATAAAAAATAAAATGAAGGCGAAAAGACTTTTATCCTTAAATAAATTAATTCCTTGTCTTAAGAACATAAATCGCCACTGAAAGTAGAAAGTGTTTCCCAACATATCTAAAATTATATTTTCTCTATTAAGTTTCTTTACAAGAAAATAATATTTTTTGAAAGGTGAAATAATTGTTGTGATTTTAACATTATCGGAAGCCATTCTTATCCAAATTATAAATATAACTCTTCATGCAACGATGTTTATTGCAATTAAAAATTTAAATTGTATTTTCTAATCTTAATTTCTCTAAGATTATAGGAAAGCAACTTTTCTAAAAGTAATAAGCAAACAAGACCTTTTTGTCAAGAAATTGCAAAAAAAATAAAATAAAATTAAAGAATTGTGAAAAAATGAACAATTTTTGTTGTGATGAGAATGTAGGTCACCACTAAAACTTGATTCTTTTTATCCCCTTAACATAGTTTATCTTAATGTATAGGGATCTTTTTTAAAATCATTACTTCTTACAGTACAAGAAAATATGTTTTTTGGATCGGTTTAATAATTGAGTGGCTCGAAAAATTCTCAAGTAAAGATAGAGGACCTTTTTCAACAAAATAAAAGTATATCAGTTTTGGAAAAATATTTGTTGCCACTATAAGTGTGCTTTCTAAATACAATTCTCCAAGATTATAAGAAATAAGATGTTTAAAACTCAAAAAAAAAAAAAAAAATGGTCAAGCTTTTATCAAAATTTTCAAACTTCAAAACTATTTTTTTATAAATAAAATTCATCTCTTTTGAATATAACAAAAAGTTGTCACTAAAAATTAAAGTTATGTTACCTAATACCCATAAAATTGTATTTTCTACACGAAAGTTTATTTTCCTGAATAGTAAACTATTGTTGAATGAGAAGATTGGTTTGATTCTAATAATATGCCAACAAAATTTATTATTTATTTCTCAAAGATAATAACACATCTCTCTTAGCGGTCACATTACTAGCTACAACTAAAAGTCAAAATTTATATTTTATAAGCATAACCTATTCATGATTATAACAAGCTACACTTTAAAAACAAAAAATAAAAAACACTGTTTTGAAATTTTGCAAACAAAGGTTAAGAGATTTTTCATTCAAAGTTGCCAGTTTTTTTGTTCAAAGTTTCTATTAAAAATTAAATCTCATTTTCACAATTTCACCTAAATTATATGAAATGAAGGAAAAATGAATTATAAAAAGGGGCATCAGCAGAGATTCGTCGATGAACTCATGGTCTTCATTGATGAACGTCCTTCTTGGTCTCGTCAACAAATACACGTGTCTCGTCGACGAGAAGATGCCGAGAGCGAAGATTTTTTAGGCCATTAAGGGTTTGTCGATGAACCCATTATCTTTGTCGACGAACGCCTTTTTGTAGATCGTCGTCGAACTCTCCTCTGTGACTCGTCGACAAATGCACGTGTCTCGTCGACGAAAACACGTGTTCAGCAGTCTACATATATGTTAAAAATTAGATTTTTTTAGCGAGAAACTCCTCTCTCTCTTCTCTCTCTCTCTCTCTCTCTCTCTCTCGGTTCGGGACGAGACACGTGTTCAGCAGTCTACATATATGTTAAAAATTAGATTTTTTTAGCGAGAAACTCCTCTCTCTCTTCTCTCTCTCTCTCTCTCTCTCTCTCTCTCTCGGTTCGGGGTGATTCTTTGCAAGTTGACTGGAGTGAATTGTTGATTTGGAGTCCTTGGACACCACTCTAAAATCAAGGTAAGTGAGTTATTTTAGGGTTTAAATGATTATTTGGGATATGTGGACCTAGGAAATTTAGATGATAAATAAATTGGGGTTGAGTTGATTGAACTGGGGATAATGCGATTTCAAGGTTTGGAGTTCTAAATGCCATGGGCATGATTTAGGGTTTTCCAATAGGCTTATCAGGAAACAAGTAAGGGGATAGATCAAGTTAGGTATATTAAGTAATTTATCATTGAATATACAATATTTGATTCAGAAAAGTATATATATGATTTAGAATAGTTTTTGGGAATACTGATGTTGAACTGAGGAAACTTTGAGAACAGACTTAAATGTTGTCAGCAAAAAATGTTTTCCCAGACTAGATAATATATTACAGAGTAATACTCACTTATGTGTGACATGAGTATAAATTTTAATGTAAATAATAATATGTCAGAATATTTTATATTTTCACAGAACAAGCATGATTTGACAACAGGTTTTAGAAAAACTGCAAACAATAAAGAAATTATAATTTCACTATATTATGATATATAGATGGTGTAGATGTCGTAATATATAGCCGGCACAGATGCCGTGATATTTAGCAGGCGCAGATGTCGTGATATTCAGTCATCATGGATGTCATGATATTTAGGTGGTATAGATGTCGTGATATTTAGCCGGCGCAAATGCCGTGATATTCAGCCAGCGCAGATTCCGTGATATTCAGCCGGTGCAGATGCCGTGATTAGATATATTTATGACAGATATTTAGAGATATTATTATTATGACAAATTTTACACAGATTCATGAAACAGTATTATTACAGATATTATAGAATCATGATATTTCAGCTTATACAGAATCATGATAAAACAACATTATATAGACATAGTATTATATAGTACAGACCCTGATGAACTAATTATGTTATGAGTACAGTACCGTAGCTAACTAGTCAGATTTGTGTGCCGACCCAATAAGTGTTGCAGAGAGTAGGATGGGTGGAACAGGTTGGTAATAGCCGATAGTGTAACCACACTATTCCGAAAGTGTTGGGTCGAAAGCCGATTAGTCCCGAAGTGTTGTGAAGAGTAAGATACCCACTATGTGCTGACCTGAGAAGTGTTGCAGAGAGCAGGATGGGCGGACCAGGTTGGGTGAGCAATTGTGCGTAGTTATGTCGTGTTTGACTTAATTTGGTAGGCCAGCCAAAGTTAAGTTCAGTCTACAAGACGCACAACCTGAATTATGCGAGGTTAATTCATGATATACAATTATCCATCCAGGGTATAATTTCAGTAAAATACGGATATAACAGATAATTTATGTAGTGACCCAAAGAATAATAACATTTTAATATTAAGAAAGAGAGAAATGAAAGCAAAAATAGAAGGGAAGCTACCAAGTTTCGTCGACGAACACAGGGTTTTGTCGACAAAGGCTTTAAGGATTTCGTTGACGAATACAGGACTTCGTCGATGAGAAAATACTGAGAGACAGTTCGAGCTGCTCTGAATTTCGTCGACGAACACAGGGTGTCGTTGATGAATTTTGTGAAGGGCTTGTCGATGAGGTGACGTGTCTCGTCGACGAACCCGGCCCTATAAATAGTGGAAATTCGGGATTTTTATCATTTTTGACCGAGCTCTCTCTCTCTCTACGTCTCCCTCTCCTTTCTCTCTTCTTTTTCGGCCCCACCAGTCGCCGGATCGACGATCCGAAGCTACCACGACGCTCCTAGTGGAATTCTCTACAAGTTTGTCGGAGCGGATCATCAAGAAAACGTTGTTGGATTTTATCCCAAATTCAGGGTAAGATCTTTTATTGAGTTTTTGACTTTTTGGCAGTTATAGGAAATGATATAGACTAAGAAATACTGATGTTTTGTTCTGGGACATTGTGTTTTCAGGATGTTGAATTAGGAATCCTGCGGGTATAGAGCCAGATTTTTGTAGGGGCTTTTCAAAGTTGAGGTAAGGGAAATATGCTATGCTAGGAGTTTTTGTAATGATATTAGAGATTTTATAGATGCATAAATCCTCCATTTTGCTATACAGAACTCTCAGAATATGAATTTGAAACAGTATTTGTTTTAGAATATGAGTTTAAATGATTGTGTGGCCTAAGTGAATTTCATGAGATGAAGCAATTTATATAACTTTAATAATATATATATATATATATATATATATATATATATATCATACTATACGGAATGCATGGAAGTAGACAGTATGTACAGTTTATATGGTTTTTTCTCAATATACGAAATTATACAGAATATACAGATGCAGATATATATATATATATATATATATATATATATATATATATATATTCACAGAGATTATATAGAGAATGTACATGCATTTACAGTTTTATAAGAATAGTTTCTTGAAATAGAGATACACACACACACACACACACACACACACACACACACACACATATATATATATATATATATACAAATACATGTATACAATACTATTCAGATCGGTATTTATACCACAGCTTTATACAGAATTTAGTATGCCATGTTTCCTATTACCGTAATATACAGATAGAGATACAAAGGTAGCATCAAGATGCTACTATGCAGTATACAGTTTTACAGTATATATATATAGTACATAAAGATAGTGTTACGGTAATTTTTGAAACATGATGAAAACAGTAAAAGAGTATATATGTATATATGTATATAGTAACAGATCCCTGAGGAAAGGTACACAGACAGATACAGATTACAGAGCATGGTACCGTTGCTAGATACAGATAGAGTGCAATCATATATCTCAGATAGTATGTGGGTACCGTCAGCCATGTTCGGAGAGTATGCAGCTCCCCAGTACACTGGGTTAAGGGGGTCGGTTTGACGAGGTAGTAGCCAGTCCCGAGCTTAGGAGAGGATGCAGTTTGGCCAGGCTGAGGTAGTGTAGAGTATGATAACTTATCTGGAGGGCCGACCAGATAGAGTCCCGCCTATGAGCCTCACAACCCTGTCATGAGGGGTCAAATCATGACGTACAGAGTCCTAGGGATAGAAGCACAGTTATATATATATATGTTTACAGTTTTACAGTATACGATGAGTATAGTATGATATTACCAATATGAAAAGTAGAAAAACAGACGATATAATATGTCTTAAATTGTGAAAGAAAGATATGTTTTACAGATGATTTATTTCATTGCAGTTCAGTTGTTATTTTTAAAAGTATCCTTAACTTAGTTTCCACACACTAGTGATAGCATATTTCCACTTACTGAGCGTCAACTCACGCCATTACTTTACCATTTTTCAGGTGAGCCAGCTAGGCGAGCAGATCAGGCTCGCGGATAGAAAGTAGTTAGATCACCCTGATTATAAAGTGAGTTTTTATCAGAACTGTATATCTTTTTGAGTAGATGATACTGGAGTGACATTTTTGTATGGTCTGTATATTCTAGAATTTGGTATTGTACAGTTTATGTATAAATGGTTTTATGATTTATGTTTCCGCTGCGTAGAAATGTTTATTGTATATATATATATATATATATATATATATATGTTTAAAAAAAATGATAAGAATTTTGAGGTCGTTATAATTTGGTATCAGAGCCTAAGTTGTTAGGTTTTGTAGACTCTAGAGTTCAGCGGAAAACAATACCAGAATATAGGAAAGAGATTTGAGGTTTTGTTCTATGATCCGGATACAGTATTTTGTGATTGTTTCTGTGTTTTTCTTGGGGTGAGGATTCCAGGAAAGTCATAGTAAACTATCGACGAGTCATGTGTTCGGGTTGCAGGAGTGGATTTTGGGATTAGGAATAGGAGGGATAGTTAATAAAGGTTTTGGAGTTTTAGTTGAATAAGTTGAGTCTATAGGAAGATAGAATTTTGAAACGGTGTTCTATGTGTTTTCAGGATGGACCTAGGAGGCAATAGTGCTCACGCCAGTGGGGATGATGGAGCGGGTCCTTCTGGCGCAGCAAGTGGGGATTCAGATGCTATGCTACGCAGTGTGGCTCAGCAAGTTATGGTTGAGATAGCACGGAGCTCTAGAGAGCAAGGAGGTTCATCCTCAACTCAGGGATGTACCATAGAGAAATTCATGAAGATGAATCCGTCGTCATTTTCTAGAGTGACTGACCCTGCAATTGCTGAGAATTGGATGCAAGAAATGGAGAAGATCCTGACAGTACTTCACTGCACTGACGAGCAGAGAGTTATGTACGCTACATATCGGCTAGCAGGGGAGGTTGAGAGATGGTGGACTGCCACCAGGTTGTTGGAGGAGCAGAGAGCTATACCAGTGCAGATGACCTGGGCCCGATTCAAGGACATGTTCTTTGATAGATATTATCCTGTTTCGGTTAGAGAGGCTCGAGTACAGGAGTTTCTGAGTCTGTCCCAAGGTTCGTTGACTGTCCCACAGTATGCGGCGAGATTTATTGAGCTATCTCGCTTCTACCCTTATATTGTCTTAGATGAAGGAAAGAAGACTAGAATGTTTGAGAGAAATTTGAGGCGGGATATTTACTGGCAGGTGGCGGTACTAAGGATTCAAAATTTCTCAAAGTTGGTTGATAGAGCCACTATTGCGGAGGAGAGTCTATCTGGAGAGACGGAAGCATAGAGTTAGAAGAAGAGGGCTGCGCACTAGAGTTATCAGGCGGGTTCCAGCCGAGGCCCTTGGAGAGGAGGTAAATCTAGTGGAGGCCAGAGACAGATGGTAGAGCACAAGGGATTCCAGAGCAGTCAGCCTCCCGTCACTTGTACCAGGTGTGGTTGAAGACACCCGGGTGAATGTCGATTTGGGAAGAATGTTAACTATCGCTGTGGGAGACCCGATCACATGGCACGAGCATGTCAGATGCCGTCAAGTTATGCACAGGCTCCCAGACCATTCTAGGGTGGATATCAGGCGCCCCGCGATGATCAGCAGAGGAACACTACACCGGCGTGGGTTTATGCATTGACACCAGGAGACGCTGAGACGGCTAGGAACGTTGTCACAGGTACTCTTACTGCTTTACCATATAGAATGATTGTTTTGTTTGATACAGGTGTCATGCACTCTTTTATATCAGCGGGGTATGTGAAAATTACTAGAATAGAGACACAACCATTAGATGTAGAATTGTTAGTGGGCACGCCAATGGGATCTGTGATTAGATGTAGGAGGGTACTTCGAAATTTTCGAGTAAATATTTAGGAGAGAGTGCTGTTGGCCGATCTTGTGGTCCTGGACATGCAGGGGTTTGATGTAATATTGGGCATGGATTGGTTAGCCATTTATCATGCTAGCATAGATTGCCATCAGAAAGAAGTAATTTTCAGACCCCCGGGTGAGCCAGAATTTAGATTTACGGGTTCGCATATGCGTGCCTCGCCACAACTAGTGTCGGCTATTCAGGTGAGGAGATTGTTACAGGGTGGTTGCCAAGGGTATGTCAATACATAAAAGAGTTGCCAAAAGAAGAATTGAGACAAGCTGACATACCGGTAGTGAGGGAATTCTCAGATGTATTTCCAGAAGAATTGCCTGGGTTAACACCGGACCGTGAGATTGAGTTCACTATAGATTTGTTGCCAGGGTCTGCACCAATATCTAAAGCACCATACCTATGGCCCCAGTCGAGTTGAAAGAATTGAAAGATCAACTACAGGAATTACTGGATAAAGGTTTCATCAGGCCTAGTGTGTCGCCTTGGGGTGCTTTAGTATTGTTCATGAAAAAGAAAGATGGAACCATGAGGTTATGCATTGATTATAGGGAGATAAACAAATTGACAGTCAAGAATAAATATCCTCTCCCTAGGATCGATGATTTATTTGATCAGCTCCAGGGGACCCAGGTTTATTCTAAGATTGATCTGCGGTCAGGCTACCATCAGGTGAAAGTCAAGGCAGAGGACATTTTGAAGACTGCTTTTTGTACCCGATATGGACATTACAAGTTCTTAGTGATGCCATTTGGGTTGACTAATGCACCAGCGGTTTTTATGGATTTGATGAATCGGGTATTCCACCAGTATTTGGACCAGTTTATGGTTGTGTTCATTGACAATATACTGATCTACTCGAGGAGTTATGAGGAGCATGAGCATCATTTGAGGCTGGTGTTGCAGGTATTGAGAGTAAGGAAATTATATGCAAAGTTCAAGAAAAGTGAGTTCTGGTTAAGGCAGGTTACTTTTCTCGGCCATGTGATCTCAAAAGCAGGAATATCAGTTGATCTGAGCAAGATAGAGACAGTGGTGAATTAGGGGAGGCCGGGAAATGTTCAGGAAGTCAGGAGTTTTTTGAGGTTGGCAGGTTATTACTGATGCTTTGTGGAGGGTTTTTCCAGGCTATCAGGTCCATTGACACAACTTACGAGGAAAAATGTGAAATTTGAATGGATTGATGACTGTGAGCAGAGTTTTCAAGAGTTAAAGCAGCGGTTAGTTTCGGCTCCAGTACTGGCTATTCCGTCAGGAGAGGATGGTTATGTGATATACAGTGATACTTCTTTGAAGGGTCTTGGGTGTGTGTTGATGCAGCACGACAGGGTTATTGCATATGCGTCTAGACAGTTCAAAGAATATGAGAAAAATTACCCTGTCCATGACTTAGAGCTTGTTGCAGTGGTTTATGCTCTTAAAATCTGGAGGCATTATTTATATGGTGGGAAATGCGAGATTTTCACGAATCACAAGAGCCTGAAATATTTCTTCACTCATAAAGAATTAAATACGAGATAAAGAAGGTGGCTAGTGCTTATTAAAGACTATGACTGCATGATTAGCTACCACCCAGGAAAAGCGAACGTAGTGGCAGATGCTTTGAGCAAGAAATCAGGGGGATTCGTGCTGGCAGCTATGGTGATTCAGCACTCAATTTTGATGGATTTGGAGAGGCTTAGTATAGAATTTGTGGAGGAAAGTCCTCAGGTAGTTATCGCCAGTCTAGTGATTCAGCCTACACTATACGAGAGGATTAAAGCAGCTTAGGGTGATGACGCAGAATTGGCAAAGGTCATGGCTAGAGTGCGGGATGGTCAGGCTGAGGAGTTCAGCATATTAGAAGATGGAGCTCTGCTATTCTGTACTAGGATATGTATTCCTGCAGATATCGAGATCAGGAGGACTATACTGGTGGAGGCGCACAGATCCCTATACATGATCCATCCCGGCAGTACTAAAATGTACAGGGATCTGCGAGAGTATTTCTAGTGGAGTGGAATGAAAAGGGAGATAACTGAATTTGTTCGGCAGTGCTTGATGCGCCAGCAGGTTAAAGCTGAGCACCAGAGACCAGCAGGACAGTTGCAGCCATTGTTTATTCCAGAGTGGAAGTGGGACCACGTTTCGATGGATTTTGTTACAGGATTACTACCGGTGCGGCAGGGATTGAATGCAATTTGGGTAGTTGTTAATCGTTTAACGAAAACTGCTCATTTCATTCCTATTAAAATCGATTATTCCATGGACAAACTGGCAGAGATATATGTTCAGGAAATAGTTTGTATTTATGGAATACCAGTATCCATAGTCTTAAACCGAGATCCTCAGTTTACTTCACGATTATGGAAAAGTTTTCAGGAGGCTATGTGTAGTGACCCGAAGAATTATAGCATTTTAGTAATAATTAAAGGGAGAGAAAATAGATATAGAAACAGAAGGAGGCCGTAGACTTAGCATTCGTCGACGACATTGCAATTTGGAGAAAATATTAAATAATCATAATTTTTGAATTTTTCCAGGCTTCGTCGACGAACATAGGGTTTCGTTGACGAAGGTCTTAAGAATTTCATTGACGAACACAGGGCTTCATTGACGAGAAAGTACCGAGAGGGATCTGAGGTAGCCTAAATTTCATCGACGAATATAGGGCTTCGTCGACGAATTTTGTGAAAGACTCATCGACGAAGTGACGTGTCTCGTCGAAGAATCTAGCTGTATATAAGGATGAAAAATCGGGACATTTCTCATTCTCTCACCGCTCTCTCTCTCCTCTCTCTCTCCTACGACTCTCTCCCCCTTCTCTCTTCATTTGTGGCCCCACCAATCGCCGGATCGACGATCCGAAGCTGCCACGACATTCCTGGCAGAGTTCTCTACGCATCTACCGGAGCGGATCGTCGAGAAATCGGAGTTGAAAATAGTCCCAAATTTAGGGTAAGGCCTTTTAGTCTCCTTTTGGCCTTGTGGTAGTTATAGGAAATGATACAGGCAGAAAAATACTGATATTTAGTTCTGAAAAATATTGGTTTCAGGGTGTTTTGTAGGAGGCCCTCCAGATATCGGGCTAGAGTACAGTAGGGGCTTTTCAAAGTTAAGGTAAGGGAAATATGCTATGCTAGGAAAATTCTAAATATTATACAATTTATTTATTTACGAAAATTACTATTTTAGTATGGTGTGGCTTATGATTATGTATATGGTACGAGGATATATTTTACGAATTTAGTTTCTTGATTTTATGAATTTCAGTATTATGGTTATATGAACTTCAGTATCATGTTTTTATGGATTTCAGTACCATAATTTTACGATATTTTAGTACCATGATTTTATGAATCTCAGTACCATGATTATACGAATTCCAGTATTACGAATATGCAGTTCCATGTTATGATTATTCAGATTTCAGTACGTTATGTAGCATCATGGTTATTTCAGTACTTCAGAATCATGGTAAATTAGTTAGTTATGTATAGAAATATATTATATGATATCAGACCCTATTGGACTTGCAGCTACAGAGCACGGTACCGTTGCTACATGTACTATGTTACTTTACGAGGGCAACCACCTATTCAGATATACGTGGTAAAGTCGACCACCTAGGCCCTTGAAGAGGTTAGGCTCCCCATCCAGATATGGGTTGAGGTGGGCAGGTCGACTGACGGAGTTTAGTGATTTATTCCGGGTTGGCCAGCTAGGGTAAATCTAGCCTACGGGCCACACAACCTCGTCATGAGGGGCATGTCATGACACAGATAGCCACAGGGAACAGTTTCAGTTACTATTACATATGTACAGATTTATAGTAACAGGGATCCTACTTATGTACACTAGAAGTATTTTGAATTATAACCATAATACTAATATGTTAAGCAACAGAGAAAAAGGGGTGGTGTACTTTATTATTTGTACTGTACTTTTGTACTCAGTTATTCATGTTTAAATGAAATAGATTTCATGATATATAGTAGCTTATTTGTCACACACTAGTAATAACATATTTCTTCTTACTGAGCATTGGCTCATCCTAGTGTTGATATATTTTTCAGGTGATCCAGGTAGGCGAGCAGACTAGGCTCGCAAATAGAGGGGCGTCAATAGTGCCCTGTCAGAGAGTGAGTATCATTTTTGGGAGCATTTTTGTATTACCCTAGCTAGTTGAGGGTATTTTGGGAAATTCAGATAAATGTGTATATGGGGAAAACATGTAGTACTCTGGTATTGAGTGATATTGGTTTTGTATTGTATATAATGGTTATGGATATGTTTATATGATTCTGCTTCTCGCTGCTTAGGTTAATATTGTGGTATCAGAGTATATTAATTGTTACAGTGTTAAATATATATATATATATATATATATATATTAGTTAATTAAGCAAGTCGCTACACTATGGGTACGCAGTTAGCTTTTAGCACTGTTTTTCATCCCCAGACTGATGGTTAGACTGAGAGGACCATTCATATATTAGAGGATATGTTTCGTGCTTGTGCGCTTGATTTTGGGGGCAATTGGATCCAGTATATGCCGTTAGTGGAATTTCCTTATAATAATAACTATCAGTCTAGTATCGGCATGGCTCTATATGAGGCATTGTATGGCAAGAGATGTCGTTCTTCTCTTTTCTAGGATGAAGTAGGTGAAAGGCGAGCTTTGGGTCCCGAGATAATATAGTAGATGTCTGACAAAGTTCGATTAATTAGAGAAAGAATTAAAACAGCATAGAGTCGGCAGAATGCAAACACTCGCCGCAGAGAATTGGAATTTGATGTGGGAGATCAAGTATTTTTGAAGATAGTTCCTCTGAAAGGAGTTATGAGATTTGGAAAGAAGGGCAAGTTGAGCCCTAGGTTTATTAGCCCTTTTGAGATACTTGAGAGAATAGGGTCAGTTGCCTACAGGCTAGCTTTGCCACCAGCTTTGGCTCGTATTCATGACATGTTTCATGTTGCCATGTTATGGAAATACACCCCAAACCCATCCCACATCATCAGTTATGCAGAGATAGAGCTTAAGGATTCGTTGGCATATGAAGAAGTACCAATACAGATTTTGGATAGAAAGGTTCAGACTTTACGTACTAAAGAAAAGCAGTTGGTAAAAGTTTTGTGGAGGAACCAAGCAATAGAGGAAGCTTCTTGAGAGCTTGAGGAGCAGATTAGACATAAATACCCGCAGTTGTTCCAAGAGGTATAGAGGTACTCAGGTAAAACATGATAGTTAGATAGATTTCCTTTTGTAGGTACATGTATAAGATTTTAGCTAGTAGATAGTTTTTAGTTTTACATGTGTAATCTCCCAGAACATAATATGTAACCACGGTATTCCTCCGCCACAAGTGAGGGCAAGTAATAAAATAAGTAGACCCCTTTTTCTTCCAAAGAATGATGAAGTGTATTAACGGTATCCAGCTAGTAAATTTCGAGGATGAAATTTTATAAGGAGTGGAGAATGTAGAGACCCGAAGAATAATAACATTTTAATATTACGAGAGAGAGAAATGAAAGCAAAAATAGAAGGGAAGCTGCCAAGTTTCGTCGACGAACACAGGGTTTCTTCGACGAAGGCTTTAAGGATTTCGTTGATGAACACAGGACTTCGTCGATGAGAAAATACCGAAAAACAGTTCGGGATGCTCTGAATTTTGTTGACGAACATAGGGTCTCGTCGACGAATTTTGTGAAGGGCTCGTCGATGAGGTGACGTGTCTCGTCGACGAACCCGGCCCTATAAATAGTGGAAATTCGAGATTTTTATCATTTTTCACTGAGCTCTCTCTCTCTCTCTCTCTCTCTCTCTCTCTATCTCTCTCTCTCTCTCTCTCCCTCTCCCTTCTTTCTTCTTTTCTAGCCCCACCAATCGCCGGATCGACAATCCGAAGCTACCACAATGCTCCTGGTGGAATTTTCTACAAGTTTGCCGGAGCAGATCGTCGAGAAAACGAAGTTGGATTTCATCCCAAATTCAGGGTAAAATCTTTTATTGAGTTTTTGAATTTTTGGCAGTTATAGGAAATGATGTAGACTAAGAAATACTGATGTTTTGTTCTGGGACATTGTGTTTTCAGGATGTTGAGTTAGGAATCCTGCGGGTATAGAGCCAGATTTTTATAGGGGCTTTTCAAAGTTGAGGTAAGGGAAATATGCTATGCTAGGAGTTTTTGTAATGATATTAGAGATTTTATAGATGCATAAATCCTCCATTTTGCTATACAGAACTCTCAGAATATGAATTTGAAACAGTATTTATTTTAGAATATGAGTTTAAATGATTGTGTGGCCTAAGTGAATTTCATGAGATGAAGCAATTTATATAACTTTAATAATATATATATATATCATACTATACGGAATGCATGGAAGTAGACAGTATGTACAGTTTATATGGTTTTTTCTCAATATACGAAATTATACAGAATATACAGATGCAGATATATATATATATATATATATATATATATATATTCACAGAGATTATATAGAGAATGTACATGCATTTATAGTTTTATAAGAATAGTTTCTTGAAACAGAGATACACACACACACACACACACACACACACACATATATATATATATATATATATATATATACATATACATGTATACAGTATTATTCAGATCGGTATTTATATCATAGCTTTATACAGAATTTAGTATGCCATGTTTCCTATTACCGTAATATACAGACAGAGATACAAAGGTAGCATCAAGATGCTACAGATACAGTATACAGTTTTATAGTATATATATATATATATATAGTACATTAAGATAGCATAACGGTAATTTTGGAAACATGATGAAAACACTAAAAGAGTATATATGTATATATGTATATAGTAACAGATCCCTGAGGAAAGGTACACAGACAGATACAGATTACAGAGCACGGTACCGTTGCTAGATACAGATAGAGTGCAACCACATATCTCAGATAGTATGTGGGTACCATCAGCCGTGTTCGGAGAGTATGCAGCTCCCTAGTACATTGGGTTGAAGGGGCCGGTTTGACGAGGTAGTAGCGAGTCCCGAGCTTAGAAGAGGATGCAGTTTGGTCGGGCTGAGATAGTGTAGAGTATGATGACTTATCTGGAGGGCCGACCAGATAGAGTCCCGTCTATGAGCCTCACAACCCTGTCATGAGGGGTCAAATCATGACGTACAGAGTCCTAGGGATAGAAGCACAGTTATATATATATATATATATATATATATGTTTACAGTTTTACAGTATACGATGAGTATAGTATGATATTACCAATATGAAAAGTAGAAAAACAGACGATATAATATGTCTTAAATTGTGAAAGAAAGATATGTTTTACAGATGATTTATTTCATTGCAGTTCAGTTGTTATTTTTAAAAGTATCCTTAACTTAGTTTCCACACACTAGTGATAGCATATTTTCACTTACTGAGCGTCGACTCACCCCATTACTTTACCATTTTTCAGGTGAGCCAGCTAGGCAAGCAGATCAGGCTTGCGGATAGAAAGTAGTTAGATCACTCTGGTTATAGAGTGAGTTTTTATCAGAACTGTATATCTTTTTGAGTAGATGATACTGGAGTGACATTTTTGTATGGTCTGTATATTCTGGAATCTGGTATTGTACAGTTTATGTATAAATGATTTTATGATATAGTATGCTTATGTTTCAAAGTACGAATTTCCATGAATTAATTGTTACAGCTTAATATATTATAGTTATATTACTTGCAATACATGTTTATAGAACGACAATACTTATGTTGCCACGCACTGATATTAGTCTATCTCCTTTACAAAGAGATGTCTCACCCTAACAATACAAACATTTTAGGAAACCTAGACACACGAGCGGAGTGAGCTCCGAGATAGAGGAGGGTGATAGTGCAACCCTCGTTGAAGGGTAAGTAGTTGGGTTGAGTACATGATGGATTTTTGGGGTATGATTCTAGGATTAATGGTCCTTTTTGGGATGTATATGTGTATAGATGGAAACAGTAAAACTCTGGTATAAGTTAAGTATATTATGCTTTCTGCTGCTTAGTTGACATGTATGTATAAACAGGTGAATCCCTGGTACCCACGGATTCGGGTTGACTTTGATTACATTTTATGGTATCAAAATATTATTAATATTATGTGAAAAAAAATATTAAAAAAAAAATTTGGGATTGTTACTGATATATTATTTTATTACGTATTATAATATATTAATTATTAATGAAGCGTAATTCAATTTTGGAACGAATAAGAAAAATCATCTATTGATTTCAATCAATATATAAAATTAAAAATAATAATTTAATTAATAATATTATTTTAATATAAATTAATATGATAATCTATATTATAAATATGAACTAAGAAAAATAATATGTTTAATCAAAAATTAATATTATATTAATTTTACTTAATAAAAATATTTAAATATTAATTAAGAATAACAATTAAAATAATTATTAATTAAAATTAATCATATATTATTTTATTATACATTATAACTTATTAATTATTAATAAAATATAATTAAATTCTGGAATGAATAAAAAAATTCATCTATAAATTTAAATTAACATTAAATAATCTAAAAAAGTTAATTTAGTTATTAATACTATTTTAAACATAAATAAATGTGATAATCAGATGTTATAGATATACATTAATAGTAAGATTATTGTTAAATAATGAATAATATTATATTATTTTATTTAATATAAAAGTATTTAAATTTTAGTTATAAAATTAATATAATTATCATTTAAATTTTTAATTATAAAAATGTTAATATTTTTATTTAAAATATAATTAAATATACGTATTAGTTATTATAATTTAGTTTTGGATTGAACAAGAACTATTTATTAATTTACGTTATTATTAAATAAATTAAAATTTTAAATTTAATTAATAATATTATTTTTATCATAATTTAATATGATAGTAATATATTCTAAATATACATTAATAACAAAATTATTATTAATTTAAAATAATGATCTTATATTATTTTTGTAATAGAATATATTTAAGTTTAAATAATAAAATATTAAAATAATTATTTATGAATTTTTTAATGAAAAATATTAGCATTTGTAATTTAAAGTATTTTAAAAAATAATGACATAGTACCCTGCCATAAAAGTAAACATTTAAATACTACTTATTTTAAACACAACCAAACACTACTTATAACTTTCACTACTTCTTTAATTCAACACTTATTATCAGCAATTATTAAATTTAACATTTTTTTTTTTTTTTTCTGAAAAGCACTTCTACATTAGCGGTTCCAAATAATCCCTTAGAAAGATAAATCCCAAAATCTACAAATTTGACTTATTAGTAAAGAGGATATTATAAAATTCTCACTCTAAATACATTTCTTTTCAAGCAAACATCTCCCTATCTCCCTCTTCTGTCTCATAATAATTTTTTTTTTTTTTTTTAAAAGAATGCTAATGCATTTAAATTATAACTACATATTAAAAATTTCAATGTTAAATGCATCTATAATTCAGATGGAGTTTGGTCCTTTCATTTGAATTTATATTGACTTAGCAAAATATGGTATAAAACTGTATTAATTTTTTCTAAATCCACACAAAAGATTCAATTCCATTCTCCCAACCACTACCTTAACTCCTTTTAATAGTAAGCAATTATAATATATTAAATCAAATCATAAAATTATTAAAAAATAATTGTATTTACTCTTTAATCATGTGTTAACAAGATTGTCAACCCCCATCAATATCACATAATCAAGTATAACTGAGATATTTAATTCACATTCAAGTATATATATGGGCATGATCAATCATACATTGTACTGCCAAATATTCAAAATTTCAAATGCTTTAGGCTTTATAAAAATATCAAAGAATGAGAGTTGAAAGGATGGTAATAAAATTTTCTTCTATAAACATAGAATGACATGTGCCTTGTGAATGATTTGTTGAGGTTCCTCATCATATATTGAAGAGACACTTGAGCAGATTTTAACCTCATCCCAGACTTTGGCCAATACAAATGGATTTGAGGATCACCAAAAATCTTGACAGGAACAAAAACCATTCCTGAAATGGTGAAACCTCAAAGAATCTCGGACTATAATCCGCACCCCAACAATCTTTGCAATGAACTTGATGGCATTGTGACAGTCTCCACATATTCTCAAGTTCTTAAACACTCGAATTGACGATTCACTATTCAAATTGAGTATCCCAAATGCAACAGCAAGCTTCTCACTGTGGTTGCAGAGAGCCTCCTCCTTCTCCTCTTGATCCAGATCTTGCAGAACAAAATCAGTGTTGGGCAAGTATCCTGCCAATCTCATCTTTTCACCGATTTCATCTAAAAATTTGTAGATCTCATCACTCTGGTGATTACGCTTATCGCTAGCAACAAATGTACAGACTCTGTTTCTCACCTGAATCCAACTACAACCTGGCACTTTTGTAAGTCCTCTGTCTCTCATCATTTTTCTAGTTTCTGATGCTTCATCCCACAGTTTTGCAGTAACAAAAAGGTTAGATAATAATACATAGTTACCGGGGTTATCTGGTTCGATGTTAAACAGCTGCCTTCCTGCAATTTGTCCCAACTCTACATTCTTATATACTCTGCATGCACCAAGCAATGCTCCCCAAGCACTGGCCGTTGGTTCCATTGGCATTTTCTGGATGAATTCGTATGCCTCTTCTAGGCGACCAGCACGACTAAGCACATCCACCATGCATGAGTAGTGTTCTGAATCAGGTTCAATTGAGTGATCCCTACTCATTGAGTTAAATATCACGAGGCCTTCATGAACAAGCTTTGAATGGCTACAGCCTGACAATACACCAGTGAAGGTAACAGAATTGGGCTTGACTCCAGAGTCTAACATTTCATGGAAGAGCAACACAGCTTCCTTTCCATTCCCATGCATTGAGTTTGCAATGATCATTGTGTTCCAAGCGACGGTGTCCCTTTTTGTTATCATGCTGAAGACTCTATGAGAATGTTCAAATAAAGCACATTTGGCATACATGAAAACCAAAGCTGTCATGGCCGTCAACTCTTCATTAAACCAATTTCTAAAGATATACCCGTGTATCTCCTTGCCTGCCCTTAAGCTTTCTAGGTTTGCGCAAGCCGGTAAGACAATAGTAATTGTGATTTTATTTGGTTTAAGTCCTGATGCCTGCATGTGGCCAAGCATTTCAAGTGCTTGTTCAGTTCGCCCATTTTGCACGCATCCACCAATGATGGCATTCCAGGAAGCATAGTTCAAATTCACCCTTTCACTTCTCATTCGATGAAACAAACTGAGGGCCTTCTCACATTCTTTATTTGAGAAATAAGCTGTCATTATTACATTCCACAACACAACATCTCGTTGAGCCATGTTATCAAATATCAGTTGAGCCTGCCTAATGCCAAGACAACTTGCATACATGCTCACAAGTGCACTACACACAAAAATATTTTCTGTCATCCCGTATTTTATGACCAACCCATGAATCTCCCTTCCCGAATTCAAATATTTTAGATCCGCGCAGGCAGGAAGAACTGATGATACTGTGACTGAATTGGGTCTCACCCCATTTAATCCCATATCACGGAAAGCTCGCAAAGCTTCCCTTGGCTGCGCACAGTTCACATAACAAGAAGAGATTGATGTCCAAGAAACTACATCCTTTACCACCATACAATCAAATACCTGCCTTGCACCTTTAAAGCACTTGCATTTCCCATACATGTCAATCAACGCGTTACCCACCAAAAGATCTGAACAAAACCCAAGCCGAACAGCATCTTCATGAATTGCTTTTGCCTTACATGTATCCCCCAATGCGGCACACGCCTTGGCGACCGAAAGCAGTAATAGCTCATCAGGTTCGATTTTCCGCGCCTGCAATTTGGAGTAGAGCTCAATAGCTTCCCTTGGGAAGCCATGCTTAGTATGAGCTGAAATCAAGACAGTCCAGGAAGGTAAGTCCGGGTCAGGAATTTTATCAAACAGGCGGCGTGCGCGCGCTAAGTCACCGGAATTTGAGTAAACCCGGAGTAATTTGAGACTGAGATGAGGCGGAATACTAGTGGGTATCTTCGAAAGCATTTATCATTCCTTTGCTTGCATGATCAGAATTTGAGTGGACCTCCGAAGAAATGCAGCCTTTAATTTGTGCCTTGAATTTTTAAGCTGGGCTGGGAACAGCAGCGCTCTCGCGAGGCGTAACTTATGTATAGAGTGCGATTCCGGAGAGCATCCGATATGTATCGATTTGTAGTAGTGGGGGGATTGCCCCTTGCGTACCGTTGGTTCATCGGGTGCGTTAGAAAATTCCTCCCTCTCTTTCCTGTCCGCGAATTGAGTTTTTAGATATTTTAAAAAAACATTTTTTTTGCAATTAATATATACGGTCATAATTAAGTAAATAAAATATATATAACTTCTTTGAAAAATTTTAAAGGAAAATTGAAACAACTTAATTGATTAAACAAAACGTGAGCAGAAATTTGTAATTCATTTTCTATTCTACCACATTTTTTAATTCTAATTCTTCTTCTTTTTTTTATTCTTCTCACAAACCAAAAGCTAGCCACCTAAGTTGAAAAAGTTTAACTTGATAAATGAGTTTGATCAGACACAACTGCTTGTCTTGAATGAATTATTGTGTTGTTTTAATTAAAGTACTGACTAATTACTCTACTAAATTTTTGTCTTGGACCATTTTTTATGAATTTTAAGTATGATGTAGGATTCTGTTATATAATATAAGAGTTGATGATGAGGTTGGTAATTATATTATAATAAAGTGTATAAAAAATACTAGTCTCCCCTAGATTCGATAAAATGACATTAACCTTTTTAGAGATTTCAAAACTTTCAAGCATTTTCTCTAAAATTTTAAAAATTTCAAAGATCACTCTTAAGGTTCGCCAAAAAGACACAAACCTCCCTTTATATTTTACAAAAACACAAATATTTTGAACGATGTTTGTGTTTTTTTGGTAAATCTCAGGAAATGTATGCGACATTTTTAAAACTTAAGAGAGGTCAGTGAAATTTTTGAAATCTTAAGGATAAGTTTTTTTTTTTTTTCTTCTTGTCAAATCTCATGGCAAGTCAGTATCTTTTTACCCCTTATAATAAATATTGCATTTATAAGCTAATTTCTTGAGAAGCGTGATTATGGTTTATTGGTAACTAACACATCAATGATTTCCAATAAATAACACCAATTGTTGATTTTGATTTAGCTTTTACCTTGGTTCTTTGATAATCAACAATTCAGTAACTATCTTAATTACTTTACCAGAATTGATAGGAATTTTTAGATGGCTAAGATGGCTCCTAAGAGATTTCTATAACGTGTAAAATATCATAATTGATAATACACATGTAATTATAGAGTGCATGATCTTGGCTCCTAAAAGGAAAAAATATATACTTTGGGTTTATTCTTTAAATTTTATTAAGTTATAGCATTTTAAGCGATTATTTCATTATTTGCCTTTACTAATTATTCTTCAATCTATCTTAAGGCCTATTAAGTTGTTTCTAAACTACCCTTCATCACTAATATTCTTATCTTTGTTTTAGTCAACTAGACCTAAAAGTTTAAGCCTATTGGGTTTTAGGTCCAACCATGTATATAAGCACCCATCATCCACTCAAATTTTCTAATATGGGACAACCTCACAAGTGGAATTCTCAACAATCTTTCCCTCACTTGTGAGTTTCAACTGCTCCCAGTTGAACGAAAAATTGTCTCCTTTATGGGAGTAACCCCAATTTCCCAATAGTTGCTCAAGTGGGTCTTACCACTAAAACCTTACGTGTCTCGGATTACATTCCACATGACTTTGAACCAATCCTACCTCCCACATCTTGACCCTGTTCGGATCAATCTCATGCCTAAATGATCATTATTGGCCTCAGTCATATACTTGGTCCTCCAACTATTAGCACGTTAGGAGAATTAACTTCACGTCTCAACTTTTATGACGTCGCTCACCCAAAGTTACTAACTGTCAGCTCTAATACCACTTGTTAGCACCAGAGGAGTCCATGGGTATACTTGATATACATGGGTGAATACCAACTTGACCCAAAAGCTTTAACCTATTGGGTCTTGGGTCCAACCATGTATATAAGCTGTAATGCTTCAGAAAATGATATGTTTGGAAATCTAAATAAAATAAAATAAATAAATAAATAAATATAAATAAATAAATTATTTAAGGTTTAAAATTAAATTGAATAATAAATAAATTAATTAAATAATAAGAATTATGAATTAAGTAATAATATATATATATATAGTTATTATTATTATTATTATATTATTAAGTATATATGTTACCTGAAGCTTCCAGGGTTTCAAATTTTGAAGGTTGGCAAAGAGCAGGTAGCGCCCCCCCTGAGTGTTCATCTCGTCTCCTTCGTCTCCTTCGTCTCTCTCTCTCTCCTACTCTCTTCAATTTTTTGACTGATTTTCGCCCGATCGGAAATTAGAAAATACCGTTGGACTTCATTTTCCACCACCGTCATTTTTACTAGAGCGGATTTGTCATAGGAGCGGCATAGACATATCTCTTGGTGTAAGCTCTATTCTCACTTTTACCTTAATTTCTCATAAATCTTAAGCCCAATTGATGATCAGACACCACTATGAGAATTTAGGGATGATTCTCTACAAGTCTAGTAGAGCGGATTTCTCGTAGGGTCGTCGTAGGCATAACCCCAAAATTAGGCTAAGGGGGGTTATTAAGGGGCTCTTTGTTATTTAATTATTATAGATTTGGAAATGTTAAATATTGGGCATTCTGAGGTTGAATTAGGGTCATTGAATTTAGGACTCGGGTAAGTGCCGCGGGTGTAATTTCGGAACCTTGCGGCCATAGTTCTAGAAAACCAAGGTAATTTGATTATTTTGGAGTTTAATAATTTATTTAGGTTATTGGGAGCCTAAGATATGTTTTATGGAAATTATGTTGGAATTCTGTTGAATGTTTTGAGGAAATGTAAATTGTAGGTTTTGAACTGGAAATGTCACGGGCTCAAGGTCGAATTGTGTGGACATCTTAATAAGTCAGGTAAGAGGATAAACTAAGTCAGAATTTTTCGTGAGATTATTCATTATTTTGCAGCCTTTAATTTTGGGAAAATATGTATATTGTATAATAATGTTTGGGTATTACTGCTACGGACAGGGATATAATTTAAATATGTTTATCTGGAAATATAATTTTTAGAACAGATTTTACGTACAGAGCATTACCCATTTCTGTGTGGTATGAGTTTTATTTATCATGAAAATTATGTTAATGGAATATTACGTTTTCCCAAAATTATCATGTATTTCCAGTTTTTAGGAAAATTATTAAACAGTACAGGAACCATGAATTTACGAATATTACGTAAAATAGTGCAAGAAAATCATATTTAGTATATTATGATATGCTGGCGCAGATGTCGATATTATATGTTATATTGTGTCGGCGCAGATGTCGTGATTCATGTTGGCATAGATGTCATATTCATGTATGATATTAAAAAATTCATGAAATATTGTCATGTCAAATATTATTATGAAACACGAAATAGTTATGTTCAGTATATGAAACATATTATATGTTATCAGAACTCGGATGGTATGGTATAGTTTAGTTTTCAAGAGCACGGTATCGTAACTATATGTTCAACATTATGATAGTGCAACCACACGACCAAAGTGTGGGAAGTGGCAGTCAATGTGGCTTCAGTGTAGAGTTGTAATGTCCTCCTGACATCGTACTTATAGACTCATATTTTGATCTGGCGTGGTTGGCCAACCATTGCTAGGTCCCGCTTTCGGGCCATAAAACCCAGTCATGTAGGGGTAAGACATGACATCAACTACCTATCCATCCTAGGTGTTATTTCAGTATAGAATAGTTCTATAAGATGTTTTTCATGTACAGTATGCAGTATGTTATATTATAAATTGACAAATCATGTTTTACTCAGTTTAGTACAGTCAGATTATTCCAGTTATGTTTATTGTATCATTTATATGTACAACATGAAAATACTCATGTTGACACACACTGATACTAGTTTATTTCCCTTACTGAAAGGTGTCTCACTCTAACATTAAAACATTTCAAGAAATTCAGGTAGAGGAGCAAATAAAGCTCCACGATAGTAGAGTTGGTGTGATGCCCTGATTTTCGTACAATTTTTTTTTTTATATAAACAATAATAAATATTCACTCGTCATCAACAATATTCATTAATCAGCCACGTCAACAACCCTATTAACACACATATGACTCGACTCGCATTGGGTACTGGGTAAAAAGTCATTTCATTTATACAACCTAACAACGGAAGATAGTATATATTTACTAACCAAAATACAATACCTAGAGTATTAGCATACATATATGTATACATCACCATCACATACCCAAAAACAACTCAACTCTAGGGGAATTACACCCCTCCCTAGTCCAAGAACTCACCCTGCGTGTCAGGGTTTCAGCTCCCTATGGTCTTGGAGCTTTACCACCTGGTCTATCTCTATTTCCTGAAAAATTTAGATAATTTGGATAAGACACATTTTAGTAAGAAGGAATAAATTATTTACAGTGTGTGGCCATATCAGTTCAATTATAACACACTTTACTTTTCAAATCAATATTTCATCTGAGAAAAATACACTGATAAACATATTCTCATAATCATATAGATATACAGCACAAGCTTTTATATGCTTTAAAACCATTTCTCAAGTTCATTCATTTCCAACAGATATTTATCCACGAAATTCCTAAGAATAGGGAAGATCACCCACCCATACGAGTAACTTCCCTCTACCCTAACACGTTATGCAGCCAGATATGACCACATCTACTACCTATCAGGGCACTCACCTTACTCAGTAAGCCCTTAGGTGGAGAGTTTCACCTCACTTCAATTATTTATATTATTAACTCACTCAGATCTCTTTCTTAATTTTATCATTCTCTATTTCTCATTTTCCATTTTTCATTTCTTATTTTAGCCCATTTCTATCATTCTTTCACTTTCTGTTTCCATTTCACTATCCAGCTCATGAGTATCCTTGGTATCTAGTTCCAACATCACGTCTGTAACCTATAGCTACCCTAAGGATCTTTCTTTCCATACCATGCTTCCCCCCATGGTCAAGATTATGCAGCCCGAAGGCTGGATCTAACTGAGGTTAGCCGACCCAATTAGATCAAAATATCATATCACATATCTCGCGTCTGTAGTATGACTGGCCGGCCTATAGCCCTGATCTGGACTCAGGGGGCACGACAACTCTACTAAACAGTTCAGTCGACTGTCACGCCACACGCTTTAAGAGTTTGTGTGGTTGTACTACACCATTAGCAACGGTACCGTGCTCAATATCACAACCCATCATCAGGGTTTCCATAACCATCTATTAGGGTTATCACTACCACATACCCGCAATCATTATGCGATATTGGAATTTCATCAATCGTATTTCAATAATCCCTTTGCAGCAGTTGCACTTTGCAATGTTCACATTTTCCTAATATTCATAGTCAGTACACCCAATTCAATTATCACATTTCCATTCCATATTACAATATTCATATTTTCCATTTTCACATTTCAGTATATACATTTCAGAATTCATGTTCTTATTTTTACATTTCAATATTTTCATATCAAAATACACCATTAATCTCATATCAGTTTATCTCAGTTCGTCTTATAATCGTATGTATCGTGTTTCACATATTTCAATATTTTCTCAAACTTATATCAGTAATTTACACAATCTCATTTTCATAAAAATCCTTTTTATTCACATATAAATACCATATTTTATTATTTCCCACTAACATATCAATAGTTCTCATTTCATTATTTTCTCAGAAATTACTCATCATTATATTTCACATTTTTCATTATGCGTCATATGCCACATAGTTTTCATCTAATATTCATAATGTATTAATTTCACAAGGGAAAATATCATAACTTTATTTTCCAAATATTCACTCAATCAATAATATAAAAGTACTGCTATAATTTATTCCTCTTACTTGACTTATTGAGACTCTCGTTAAAACCTAGATCTTATGCCCTTGGTGCCCGAAACTCAAATATTGCAATTCGTGTTTTTCTCGGATTAATTAACTCATTTCCCAAAAAAATACCCATATAACCTTCCCTAGGCTCCATATACCTCAAATTAATATTTAAACTAATATTTAACACCCTCACTTAGTTTTCTGAACTATGCCTGCGGGGTCCCGAAATTACACCCACGGTGCTCACTCGGACCCCGAATTCCAAAAACCCTACTTCAACCTTAGAATGCCCACTATTCTAGCATTTCTAAATTAACACTAATTAAATAACAATTAGCCCCTTAATAATCCCCTTATCCCAATTTTAAGGTTATACCTACTTCGATCCCACGAGAAATCTGCTCCACTAGACTTGTAGAGAATTATCCCTAAATTCTCGTGGTGGCGTCCGATCGTCAATTGGGCTTAAAATTTAAAAGAAATTGAGATAAAATTGAAAATTTAACTTATCCCAAAAGATACGCCTACGCCGCTCTCATAACCAATCCGTTCCGATAGAAATGACGGCGACAGAAAATGGAGTCCAGTGATATTTCCTGATTTTCAATCGGGCAAGTATCCGTCAAGGAAATGAGAAGAGAGGGAGAGAGAATGAGGAGAGACACGAGAGACTGGGGGAGGGGCTCTGCGCTGCTCCTCTCTGCAAATTGATCCTGAAGCTTCAGGTAAGATATATATAATAATAATAATAATAATAATAATAATAATAATAATAATAATAATAATAATAATAATAATAATATATTTTATTAATAAAAATAAAAATAAATTATTATTATTATTTATAAGTTTAATTTAATTATTTATTTATTTATTTATTTATTTTTTGAAATCACCCCACTAATCTTGTATAACCATTTTCGGGGTTATTACATTCTCTCCTCCTTATAAAAATTTCATTCTTGAAATTTGCTATTCATCACATTTTCATCCTTAAAGGAAAACACCCCAATTTTATTAATTACCCTCACTTATGGCAAAGGAACACCGTGGTTACAACGAGGGTTCTGGGAGATTACAACTATTCAAAATTCTCCCAAAGTCATTCACGTTCCAAAACTAAAAACTATATTTATCCTATGTTACACTATACAAATCAAAATACATAGAATTATTCACTTTATTCTGACTGGCTCAACACTAAACTCCATTGAATAAGTGTGGGTATCTCTGGTGCATCTGATCCTCCAATTCCCAGGAAGCCTCCTCAATGGCATGGTTGCGCCATAAAACTTTCACTAGCGGAATCTTCTTCATGCGTAGCTCCTGTTCTTTCCAATCAAGAATCTACATTGGCATTTTCTTAAAAGTCAAGGTATCACCCAACTCTAGTGTTTCATAACTAATCACATGAGAAGGGTCTGAAACGTATTTTCTCAGCATAGAAACATGAAATACGTAATCGATCCTAGACAAGACCGGTGGTAACACCAACCGATAGGCAACTAGACCCACTCTTTTAAGAATTTTGAATGACCCAATATACTTAGGGTTCAGCTTACCCTTTCTCCTGAGCCTCATAACCCCTTTTAGCGATGCCACCTTCAGGAACACGTGATTTCCTGCGTTACACTCCAATTCTCGCTGGCGAGTATCTGCATAACTCTTCCGCCGGTTATGTGTTGTTATGATCCTGTCTCTGATGAGTATGACTTTATCCTAAGTCTGTTGTATTAGCTCTAGCCCCAATATCTATCTCTCCCAAATCTCATCCTAATATAATGGGGATCGGCACCTCCTGCCATACAATGCCTCATATGGTGCCATCCCAATGCTGGCCTG
The DNA here is from genome assembly GCF_029873635.1 of Malania oleifera. Lineage (NCBI taxonomy): Eukaryota > Viridiplantae > Streptophyta > Magnoliopsida > Santalales > Ximeniaceae > Malania > Malania oleifera. The sequence goes on from NC_080425.1 coordinate 80,816,334, forward strand.
GTAGCTGTTGTTATACGTAAACTTGACCAGTGGCAAATACTGTGTGCATCGACCTCCAAAGTCCAGAACACATGCTCATAGCATATCCTCCAAATCTATATTGTCCTCTCTGTTTGCCCATTTATCTGAGGATGAAAAGTTGTGCTGAATGACAACTGAGAACCCATGGTCCCTTGCAGACTCTTCCAAAAATAAGATATGAACCGTGGGTCTCTGTCTAAAACTATGGACACTGGGACGCCATGGAACCTAACTATCTCCTAGATATATAACTCAGTCAATCTGTCCATGGAGTAGTTAACTCTGATCGAAAAAAAGTGGTTAGTCTTTGTCAGTCGATCCACAACCACCCAAATAGCGTCCTGTCCACGCAACGTCGGCGGCAATGCTGTGACGAAATCCATTGCTATATGCTCCCACTCCCACTCAAGAATGTGAAGTGGCTACAATGATCCCGCCGATCTCTGATGCTCAACTTTCACTTGCTGGCACATCAAACATTGATCCACATACTGGGCTATCTCTCTTTTCATGTTGCTCCACCAGAAGGATTTTTGAAGATTCCTGTACATTTTAGTGTTATCTAGATGTACAATATACAAGGACCAATGTGCCTCCTCTAGAATAACCTTCTTGATCTCAGGGTCGGCAGGAACGTATAACCTAGTACGGAACCTCAAGGCTCCATCATCTGAGATGCTGAACTTTGTTTCCTGACCATCCTATACCTTCCCCATAAGCTCTACTAGTTATGCATCATTCCTCCGAGCTACTTTAATTCTCTCATATAGAGTTGGCTGCAAAACTAGGTCAACAATAAACGCCTGGTGATCGCCCTCTACCAGCTCCACACCAAGCCTCTCTAGATCCATATGGATCGGATGCTAAATCTCCACTGCAGATACAGATGAATCCATAGATTTTCGGCTCAAAGCATCAGCAACCACATTAGCCTTTCCTGGGTGGTAGCTGATAGTGTAGTCATAATCCTTTATTAGCACCAACCATCTCCTCTGTCTCATATTTAATTCCTTCTACGTGAAAAAAATATTTTAAGCTCTTATGGTCAGTAAATATCTCACACCTACGCTCATATAGATAGTGCCTCCAAATCCTCAGCGCGTAAACCACTACTGCCAATTCTAGATCATGGGTAGAGTAGTTCTTTTCATATTCTTTCAACTGTCATGAGGTATAGGCTATCACTCTCCCTCATTGCATCAACACACATCTGAGCCCTTTATGAGATGCATTATTGTAAATTACGAACCCCTCTTCTCCTGAAGGAATCGTTAACACAGGCACAGTGATGAGTTCCTGCTTCAATTCCTAGAAGCTCTGTTCACATTCATCAGACCACTTAAACTTCACTCCTTTCCTGGTCAATGGGCCTGATAGTCTAGAGAAGCCCTCAACAAACCTATGGTAGTACCCATCTAATCCCAAGAAACTTCTGATCTCGTGCATATTCTTTGGTCATACCTAGTTTACTACCGCCTCAATCTTACTCGGATCAACAGAAATACCACCCCTAGATATAACGTGTCCAAGGAAGGTAACCTATTCCAACCACAACTCACACTTCTTAAGCTTCGTATATAGCTTCTTCTCTCGCAACACGTGAAGTACTATACTCAAATGCTCTTCATGCTCCTCTGGGCTCTTCGAATACACCAGTATATCATCAATAAATACTACCACAAAGTGATCCAAATACTGGTGAAAGACCTTGTTCATCAAATCCATAAACACTGCAAGAGCATTCGTCAACCTAAACGACATAACTAGAAATTCATAGTGTCCATACCATGTTCTAAATGGCATCTTCGGAACATCTTCCGCCTTGACTTTTACCTGATGGTACCTGGAGCGTAAGTCTATTTTCGAAAAGATCTATGTCCCCTATAACTAGTTAAACAAATCATTGATATGAGGGAGCGGGTATTTATTTTTGATAGTTACTTTATTTATTTTCCTGTAGTTAATGCACAACCTCATCGACCCATCTTTCTTCCTTACAAACAAAACTGATGCTCCTCAGGGTGACACACTAGGCCGAATAAACCTCGTATCTAACAGTTCCTACAATTGTTCTTTCAATTCTTTCAGCTCTGCTGGTGTCATTCTATACGGTGCCTTCAAAATCGGCATTGTCCAGATCAATAACAAAATCTACCTCACAATCAGGAGGTAGTCCCGAAAAATCCTCAGGAAATACATCAGGAAAATCCCTCACCACTGCGATATCTTCCACCCTCACCTCCTCTTCTAATATTGCCTTCACACAGGCTAAATATCCCTGACAACCTTCTAATAGCAATCTACATGCCTGAATAGTAGATAGTAACTAAGGTGGGGTGTGCACACATGATCCCACAAATCTGTACTCCTGTCCCTCTGGAAGTCTGAATACTATTTCTCTCTTATGGCAATCAATGCTGGCATAGTGGGCAGTTAGTCAGTCCATTCCCAAGATTACCTCAAACCCATGCATATCTAAAACCACAAGATTAGCTGACAAGGACCTCCCTTGAATACCCACTGGACAGTCCCTGAGTACCTTTCTACATATCCCTACAACCCCAGTTGACGTAACAACAAACATACTAATATCTAACTACTGAGGTTCAAACCCACACAACTTCACATATTCCCAGACGATAAAAGAATGAGTCGCCCCTGAATCAAACAAGACAGTAGCTTTAAATGACAATATTAAAATAGTACCTGTCACCATGTCTCCTGCCGCCTCAGCATCTCTCGGCATCAGTGCATAAACTCGCGCCAGAGTAGTATTCCTCTGTTGTCCACCTTGAGGTGCCTGATAGCCCCCTCTATATGGTCGAGGACCAGTCGCTACCACTGGCAGGGCCTGATAGTTTCTCGCGATATGTCTAGGCTAGTGGCATTGATAATAGACAACCTCCCTCACTCGGCACTCTCCTGGGTGCCTCATAAAACATCAGGGAGAAGGAGGGGGCATATGTCTTCCCTATACTAATCGATCTCCTCCTCCCTGTTGTCATCCCCCTCTACTATCATATCTCCTCCACGGCCCTCGATTGGACCCTTCCTGAAAATCAGAAGGCATAGGCCTCTTCCTCTGGCTCTGTACTGCTACGCCTCTATGTAGGCCGCTCTCAATCACTACAGCCCTGTCTACTATCTCTGAAAAAGTCTGAGCTCGGAAACCTACCACCTGCTTATACAAGTTTTGCCTCAGAACCTCCTTAAACTTCCTTGCCTTCCTCTCCTCATCTGGCACCAGATACAGGGCGAACCGAGACAACTCAATGAATCTAACTGCCTACTGCTGCACCGTCAAAGACCCTTGTGTTAGATACAGAAACTCTTATGCCTTTGCACTCCTAACCGTAGTGGGAAAGTATCACTCGAAGAAAATCTTCCTGAAGCGACTCCATGTCATCGCTATAGGGTTAGGCCTCTGCTCCTCCAATAACCTCACCGACCTCCACGAGCGCTTTGCTTCCCCAGTCAACTTAAATATGACAAATAACACCCTTTGCTTGTCTGTACATGAGAGAACTGCCAATATGTCCTCTATGTCCTGAACCCAGTTCTCTGCTACTAGTGAGTCCGCTCCTCCAGCAAAAAACGGGGGTCACACACGCATGAACTGCTCAATTGTGCAACTCCACTCCCCCGAGCTCCTGGCCATCTTAGCCATCACCTGTTGGGTGACGCTACTCAACACTGCGTCAGGGTCTCCACCACCCACACTGGAAGGTCCTACTCCATCACCTCCCACACTCGTGTTACTGTTCCCTGGATCCATCCTGCAAAGGAAGCAACCAATTTTAGCATACAATTACTATTACACAACCAATACACTGCTATGATTCATAAATTACTCTTCTACAACCATTTATCTCCACATCCTTAATCCCCATTTAGGATTCAGTCCTACCACTCAGAAAACAAGACCCAACGATAGTATCCATGGTTTTCCTGAAATCATCACCCCAGGAAAAACACAGAAACAACTCTGGTACTCCTATCTCGCCGCAAGATAGAACCTTAAATTTTCACCACATCCTTTAACAATCACTAACTCACATTCCAATATACCCGTTTCCTATTTCCTTAGAGATCCACCCCTTATACTCCGGTATTGTATTCCGTTGTCTTTTAAAGTCTACAAAACCTAGCAACCTAGGCTCTGATACCAAACTGTGATGCCTCGATTTTTGTACAAATTTTTTTATAAACAATAATAAATATTCACTCGTCATCAACAATATTCGCCAATCAGCCACGTCAACAACCTTGGTACCACTCATATGACCTGACCCGCATTGGGTACCGGGTAAAAAGTCATTTCATTTATACAACTTAACAGCGGAAGATAGTATATTCTTAATAACTAGAATACAATAACCAGAGTATCAACATACATATATATATACACACACACACACACACACATTACCATCACATACCCAAAAACAACTCAACTCTAGGGGAATTACATCCCTCCTTAGTCCAAGAACTCACCCTACGTGTCAGGGTCTCAGCTCCTTATGGTCTCGAAGCTCTATCACCTGACCTATCTCTGTTTTTTGAAAAATTTATATAATTTGGATGAGACACATTTCAGTAAGAAGGAATAAATTATTTATAGTGTGTGGCCATATGAGTTCAATTATGACACACTTTACTTTTCAAATCAACATTTCATTTGAGAAAAATACATTGATAAACATATTCTCATAATCATATAGATATACAACACAAGCTTTTATAAATTTTAAAACCATTTCTCAAGTTCATTCATTTCCAACACATATTTATCCACGAAGTTCCTGAGAATAGGGAAGATCACCCGCCTATACGAGTAGCTTCCCTCTGCCTTAACACGTTATGCAGCCAGATATGGCCACATTTACTACCTATCAGGGCACTCACCTTACCTAGTAAGCCCTCAGGTGGAGAGTGTCACCTCACTTCAATTATTTATATTATTAACTCACTCAGATCCATTTCTCAATTTTATCATTCTCTATTTCTCATTTTCCATTATTTCTTTCATTTCTTATTTTAGCTTATTTCTATCATTCTTTCACTTTCCGTTTCCATTTCACTATCCGGCTCATGAGTATCCTTGGTATCTAATACCAATATCACGTCTGTAACCCATAGCTACCCTGAGAATCTTTCTTTCCACGCCATGCTTCCCCCCATGGTCAAGGTTGTGCAATCCAAAGGTCGGATCTAATCGAGGTTGGCCGACCTAGTTAGATCAAAATATCATATTACATATCTCGCATCTGTAGTATGACTGGCCGACCTATAGCCCTGATCCGGATTCAGGGGGCACAACTACTCTACTAAACAACTTAGTCGACTGTCACGCCACACGCTCCAAGAGCCCATGTGGTTGCACTACACCACTAGCAACGGTACCATGCTCAATATCACAACCCATCATCACGGTTTGCATAACCATCCATCAGAGTTATCACTATCACATACCCGCAATCATTATGCGGTATTGGCTTTTCATCAATCATATTTCAATGATCCCTTTGCAGCAGTTGCACTTTACAACGTTCACATTTTCCTAATATTCATAGTCAGTACACCCAATTCAATAATCACATTTGAATTCCATATTGTAGTATTCATATTTCCCATTTTCACGTTTCAGTATATACATTTCAAAATTCACGTTCTCATTTTCATGTTTCAATATTTTCATATCAATATACATCATTAATCTCATATCAGTATATCTCAATTCATCTTATAATACTATGTATCGTGTTTCACATATTTTAACATTTTCTCAAACCCATATCAGTTAGTTGCACAATCTCATTTTCATAAAAATATTTTCTATTCACATATCAATACCATATTTCATTATTTCCCACTAACATATCAATAATTCTCAATTCATTATTTTCTCAGAAATTACTCATCACTATATTTCATATTTTTCATTATGCGTCATATGCCACACAGTTTTCATCTAATGTTGATAATGTATTAATTTCACAATGGAAAATACCATAACTTTATTTTCAAAATATTCACTCAATCAAAAATATAAAAATACTGTTATAATTTATTTCCCTTACCTGACTTACTGAGAGTCTTGTTAAAACCTAGATCCTACGCCCTTGGCGCCCGAAACTCAAATCCTACAATTCACTTTTTTCTTAAATTGATTAACTAATTTCCCAAAATAATACTCATATAACCTTCCCTAGGCTCCATATACCTCAAATTAACATTTAAACTAATATTTAATACCCTCACTTGGTTTTCTAAACTATGCCTGCGGGGCCCCAAAATTACACTCGCGGCGCTCACCCAGGCCTCGAATTCTAAAAACCCTACTTCAACCTCAGAATGCCCACTATTCTAGCATTTCTAAATCAACACTAATTAAATAATAATTAGCCCCTTAAAAACCCCCTTATCCCAATTTTGGGGTTATGCCTACGATGTCCCGCATGAGAAATCCACTCCGCTAGACTTGTAGAGAATTATCCGTAGAATCCCGTGGTAGTGTCCAATCGTCAGTTGGGCTTAATATTTAAAAGAAATTGAGGTAAAAGTGAAAATTTAGCTTACCCCATGAGAAACACCTACGCAGCTCCCACAACCAAACCGTTCCGATAGAAATGACGGCGGTAGAAAATGAAGTCTAGCGGTATTTCCTAATTTTCGATCGGCAAGTATCCGTCAAGGAAATGAGGAGAGAGGGAGAGAGAACGAGGAGAGAAACGAGAGACTGGGCGAGGGGCTCTGCGCAGCTCCTCTCTGCAAATTGATCCTGAAGCTTCAAGTAAGATATATATATATATATATATATATATATATATATATAATATAAAATAATAATAATAATAATATATTTTCTTAATAAAAATAGATTTTAATTATTATTATGTTTATAAATTTAATTTAATTAATTAATTAAATTTTTTTTTTGAAATCACCCCACTAATCTTGTATAACGATTTTCAGGGTTATTACAATTGGTTTGTGCTACGCTGTCAAAGGGTGAGTTGATGTGCTAGGGTCAAATTTATTTTTGGAAGTGGCCCTAGGATACTTTTCAGTCTTTTGGTGGATGATTGTGTATATATAATTAGCGGATTTAAAAGAACTCTGGTATTGTGATTGATTGGATGGTTGTAAGTAAATTACGTTTCTTGCTGCTTAAGTGTCAAAGATGATTGATAGGTGTGTCCCCAGTACCCACGGGTCTGGGTGGACCATGTTTATATCAATATAACAGGGAAATAAAGTAATTATGAATGATGATATATTTTTATGTGAAATAAAAAAAATGGTAAAATAGGCAGGTCGTTACATAAGCACCCATCATCAACTCAAATTTTCTAATGTGGGACAAACTTACAAGTGAAAATTTTAACATATTCTTCTAATTTTAACAAATTATACGGTAATATATTTCTTGTTAATTTGTCTATTCCATTCCTAATCAAATTAATCATTAATTAGCAATAAATACCAATGGTGATGTATTTCTTTTAAAAAAAAATATTTATCGTTACAAAATAAATTAAAAACCAAGAAAATGTTAGAAGAATGAAGGGAAAGTACATTAATACCTATGTACAAAAATAAAGGTAATATTCAAAATTGTAATAACTGAGTCATACGATGAAATTATAGGAAAGTGCAATTGAACATAAAATAAGATTAGAAATGAAGATTTCATAAATCAATTTAGTTTTATGTTGGGAGATCAACAACAAAAGCTATTTATTTTTTGAAAATTTTAATGAAAAAGTTTAGGAAAAAGAAGAAGGACTTGCATATTAACCTAGATTAAGCTTATGATATATTATTTAGGAAAGTTTTTTTGTTGGTCTTAGAAAAGAAGGGAGTTTTTTTGTTACTAATGTTTGGACTATAGGAGGTGAATCTAGAGATTTTCCAATCACAATAGGTATACATCAAGGTTCTACTTTGAATCATTATCTTTTTACTTTAATAATTGATGAACTAACTAAGAATATTCAAAATGAGATCCCTTGGCATACATTGTTTATAGATGATATCATGTTTTTTTTTTGGAAAGAGCCGGAAGCCACCCACATAGCAGCCTCATCCCAAGTTTTTTAATAACTCTCACTTATGGCGGAGGAATACCGTAGAAACAAAAGGACACTTGGAGCTTGCATAATAACCAATAAAACATCCCATGAATCAAACCAAACAAAAGAAGAAAACAAACATATACCAAAACCAAAAGGAAACCAACTAAACATACCTCATATAAGTCGTACCTATCTTATCCAATCTATACAAACCTTTGATAACTCTAGGAAGTTGACTACTATTTGTAAACAAACTATTCCTCCCATGTTGATATCATGTTGATTGTTGACAGTACGAGTGAAATGGAATCTAAATTATAACTTTGAAAAGCTACATTAAAGTCTTAAGGGTTTAGGATAAGTAAAAATAAAATAGAATATATAAAATGTAATTTCAGTAATGTAAGGAGTAGTAATAGAAAGAAGATTAAACTTGGTAATCAAGATATTAATAATATTAATAAATTTAGATATCTTGGATTTATTATGCAGTTGAAGGGAAAATTGAAGATGTAGTACATAGAATTAAAATAGGTTGAGTAAATTAGAGGAGCGCGTCAGGTATGTTGTGTGATCATATAATATTACCTTTAAAATTAAAAGAAAAGTTTTACAAGATGTTTATAAGACCAACTATGTAATGCCCCGGACCAGCCACGTGAGGCCCGTAGTGTTATGAGATCGTCCACGCGTCTCTGATACCATACACGCAGCAGAGCTAAATAAACAACCTCAAATAAAATACTAGAGTGCTATATATACATATTCAAACCCATAAAAAGTGCAACAAGAATCTCCATATTACATGTCTAGAATAATTAAACATAAAACTATACATATATCCGTTCTTTTATCTACTCACAAAACTACCCCGCCTTGGAACTTTCTAAAAGCTCAATCACCTTGAGGACCTGAAAGGATTAAATATTCACTGGGGTGAGACACCTCTTAGTAAGGAAGAAATAAGTTACAACAGTGTGTGGCTGAAGTGTTTAATATAAAATTACAAAATATACATACAATTGTATTTTACTATCAATAACAGTTAAGAAAATGTATCCTTAATCACATCATTGTCGTCTTCTCCGTCACCCAATCACATACACACATACTTAATAATTTTTACTGATAATTCCCGAGAATAGGGAAGTCTACCTGCCCATACAAGTAAATTCCATCTGCTCTAGTGTTAATACCAAGGCACTCACCTTTCTCAGTAATTCCTTGGGTTATATATCCAAGTAAAGTCTCCAAGAATAGGGAAGGTCACCCACCCATACAAGTGGCTTCCCTCTGCTCTAGTATCTACAGATAATTACTAGAGCACTTGCCTACCTTAGAAAGCCTTCGAGCAGAGTATTCTACTTTACCATATAAATACTTAAGTAATTAAAGTTACACACAACCAATGCCAATCATTTTACAAAGTTCCACATCTACACGCAAATCACAATCAATCCACACATGTTTTACACATTCCACATTCTCACAACGTCCACACAGGACTGGTCCACATAGGGCTGTCAACACAGGTTACACACATTCTTCAATCGCACCCACACAGGGTCCATATCCACTCAGAATACAACGTCCACAGAGGATTGGGCCACACATGACTATCAACCACACAGGTTACACACATACTTCAATCACATCCACACATACCACCTTGTTCATGGTAAATAGGTAAAACAAACTCCTCATACCACTACCAATGTTTTACCCCTCCAATATAAATGTCCATATAATACCACTACCAACGTTATATGACAGTTATATCAGGTACGATATAACAACCTCCTCATACCACTGCCAACACTATATCGCAATTTACATGAATCACATCACATATCAATAACAAAACCAACCACTCAAGCACATCATGCATCTACCACAGTATACACAATCAAACAGTATCCACAACCAACCTGTATTTCAATCAAGCAGAATTCGCAGCCCAAACAGTATTCACAATCACACAATAAATCATAATTCCGCAGTACTCGCAACCATTTAATTATCAAAGTTGTTTTCATGCCACAAAAATTTTTCCAATATATTATATAATCAAAACAAAATTTTTATTGCTAACACTATTAAGAAAAATATACATAAACATATAGAATTTTATACCCAAAATTTAGCCGGTTTAAAATTAATAAAAAGATGTTATAAAGTATTTCCCCTTACTTGCTCCTTAGCATTCTGCCTAAATTCGAAAAAAAATGAGACCCTGTATACCAAAAATCCCAACTTACTCAAATATCAGAAAAACACTCATTTTGTAATGACCCCGACCCGCCACGTGGGTCCTGAGTGCTACTTTAGTGACGTAAGTGTACCCGATACCTTATTCATCAAATATAAAACACACATACGCAACAAAAATAAAATATAAAATCCTCAAATTACATTACCAGAGTTCTAACTATCTTTATATACAAATATATCCATTTTCACATAATTACATCAAATAAAACTAAACAAAAATAAAATCTCTATCTACACACTACCTACATAAAATTTACACCACTAGCCCGGCTCCTCTAGCCCGCTAGACTTGATCTCTAAGATTCTTTGAAAAGACAGTTTGTAAAGTAGGGGTGAGACACGACTATGTAAGGGAAAGACAAAGTTAATGTCAGTGTATGGCCTGCATGCATTTAGTATACTGAAAATAACTGGTTCACTAAATAGATAAACACATTTATGAAAACATTCTTAATTTACACTCACACACACAATTAGCTGAGGATAGTGAAGATTACCCACCTATACAAGTAGCTTCCCTCTGCTCTAATACCATTACTGCTACTAGGGCACTCGCTTTTCTCAGTAAGCCCTCGAATTTATCTTATTAATTATTCGTATTCGCATAAATTAAAAAATATGCATATAAGAAACTCCCTGTGACAAACACACCATTTACTTTCCCCATGACATAGGTCAGACGCCCTTACTTCAACTTCATGCAGGCGGTTGGCTGGACCCCCCTACACTTCTATCCAGAACAGTATGGGTGCACATGGTCTAACTAGCAATGGTACTGTGCTCGCATTACACTGGTCCCCAGGGTTCTTAAAGCACATCATGCAATTTAGATAATAGAAATCACTATTAAAAACATTAATTCACATATATTTCCTTTTATTCCAAAAACCTAGCCCTCGGCCACAAAATACAATCCAACATATAGCCATCAATTAAAACTCGGCCCTTGGCCGTCAAATAATAATCCTGACCCTCGACTAATAAAATAATACTCGGCCACTGGCCGTTGGTTCAAACACCTGCATTTCATAAACAGTTTCAGTATTTTCACAAGCATTTATAGTATTTTTCAAACGATTCAGTATTTCAAAATCCCAAATCCAAATATACAATAATCCATACTAATTAAATCATATGCCACACGATTTTCCACATTTTAACATATCCATATAAACAAACAAGCTTTCCATCGTTCATTTTATTCAAAAATACCATACCATCTATCCTAGGTTTGTAGAATCCATTTCGAAAGATTGGTTTTCAAAATAGCTTTTAAATTCCTAAATAAATAATTAAATAAATAAATTTATATAAACATAACAATTAAATTGATTCAAGTTTCATAAGATTATTGACTTAACTTAATCCCCTTACCTGATTCCTAAAAAAGCCGGCTAACACCTCGACCTACGTCCCACGGCGTTCAGAATCCCTGAAATCCTGAAATTCAAACTTTACCAAATTACTCATCACAATCACTAGAGTAACTTTCCCTAGAATTACCCTAGGCTCTAAATACCTTAAATAGCCTAATAAAGTCTAAATTATTAAAATTACCCCCGATTTAGGATTGGTACCTCGGAGCTCCAATTCGAAAACCCGCTTTGGCTAGATTGTGGTAATTTCCGTTCGTTAATTGAGCTTATGGTTTAAGAGAAATTGAGGTAATTTTAAGAATTGGCCTTACCCTAGGAGATATGCCTATGCCGCTCCCATGACAAATCCACTCCAATAGAAATGTCAGTGGCGATGAGCAGAGCCAAATGATATTTCTAAATTTTCGATCGGTCAAATATCGGAGACGAGATGGAGGAGAGTGGGGGAGAGGAGACGGAGGAACTAGGGGGCTCTGTCTGCTGTGGATGAATCTTGAAGGATCTTTTGATCCTTTAGGAATTTACTATATATATATTATAATATTATATTATTTAATTAATAATTAAATAAATTAATTTTATTTTTTTTAAAAAAAATTAATTTTAATTTTAATTTTTTAATAATAATAATAATTTTTTTTAGGATCACTACATTCTCCCTCCCTTACAAAAATTTCGTCCTCAAAATTTGTTAACTATTACCAACTACCTCCTTAATTCACGATCCTTGTCTACAGAAGAGTCGGTAGTCACCCACATAGCGGCCCCGTCTCACGTTTATTAATTACCCTCATTTATGGTGGAGGAATACCGTGGTTACAATACCGCATTTGGGAAATTACAATAATCATAACAAAGTTTCCCAAATACTATACATAATTAAAACTATACACAACTAACCACACAACCTACTCTAATCCTTCGATATACAATCATACTCTTACCCGTTTGGCACTAGTCCTCGTTGAACAATTGCGGGTACTTTTGGCTTAGTTCCATTTCTAACTCCTAAGAAGCCTCCTCAACTGCATGATTTTGCCATGACACCTTCACTAACGGTATATTCTTAGTATGCAGTTCCCGTTTTCGATCCAAAATTTGAACTGGTACCTCCCCGTATACTAGAGTATCCCTGATCTCCAACAATTTATAATTGATCACATGTGAGGGGTCTGGAATATACCTACTCAACATGGACACGTGAAACACGTCGTGTATCCTAGACAGCGCTGGGGGTAGTGCTATCATGTACATCGCCGAACCAATCCTTTCCAAAATCTTGAATGGCCCAATGTATCTAGGGCTCAGCTTGCCCATCTTTCCATACTTCACCACCCCCTTCATCGGAGCAATCCTTAAGAATATCATATCACCTACTTCGAATTTTAGCTCCCGTTGGCGAGTATCCGCATAACCCTTTTGCCGACTTTGGGCTGCTTTGATCCTTTCCCTGATAAGCTCGACCTTTGTAGAGGCCTACTGAATAAGTTATGGCCCCAAAATTTGCTGCTCGCCTACTTCATCCCAGTACAATGGAGACCGGCACCAACGACCATACAAAGCCTCATATGGTGTCATTCCAATGCTGGCCTGGTGACTGTTATTGTATGCAAACTCAACCAACGGCAGATATCAGATCCAACCACCCCCAAAATCTAACGCACATGCCCATAGCATACCCTCAGGTACTTCTGGATTATTTCCATTTCTAACTCCCAAGAAGCCTCCTCAACTGCATGATTTTGCCACAGCACCTTCATTAATGGTATATTCTTAGTATGCAGTTCCTATTTCCGATCCAGAATCTGAATTGGTACCTCCTTGTAGACTAGAGTATCCCCGATCTCCAAAAATTCATAACTGGTCACATGTGAGGGGTTTGGAACATACTTCCTCAACATGGACACGTGAAACACGTCGCGTATCCTAGACAGTGCTGGGGGTAGTGCTATCCTGTACACCGCCGAACCAATCCTTTCCAAAATATCGAATGGCCTAATGTATTTAGGGCTCAGCTTTCCCTTATTTCCATACCTCACCACCCCCTTCATCAGAGCAATCCTTAAGAATATCATATCACCTACATCGAATTCTAGCTCCCATCGGTGAGTATCCATATAACCCTTCTGCCGACTTTGGGCTGCTTTGATCCTTTCCCTGATAAGCTCGATCTTTGTAGAGGCCTACTGAATAAGTTCTGGCCCCAAAATCTGCTGCTCACCTACTTTATCCTAGTACAACGGAGATCGGCACCGATGACCATACAAAGCCTTATATGGTGCCATTCCAATGTTGGCCTGGTGACTGTTATTGTATGCAAACTCAACTAACTGCAGATATCGGATCCAACCACCCCCAAAATAACACACATGCCCATAGCATACCCTCGAGAATCTGAATGGTTCGTTTGGACTGTCTATCCGTCTAAGGGTGAAATGTAGTACTGAAAATGAGTTGAGAACCTAACGCTCCCTGCAAACTCTTCCAAAAATGGGAAGTAAACCGCGGATCTCAATCTGAAATGATGGACATGGCCATGCCATGTATTATGACTATCTCCTGAACATAGAGTTCTGCCAGCTTATCCATGGAGTCATTGGTTTTAACCGGAGTGAAATGGGTAGTCTTCGTCAATATGTCAACCACTACCCATATGGCATTCTGCCCATGCAACGCTAAAGGCAACCCTAATACAAAGTCCATCAAGATATGCTCCCACTTCCACGTAGGGATGTCCAGTGGTTGAAGTGGTCTCACTGGCCTCTGGTGTTCTGCCTTCACCTACAGACATGTCAAGCATTGACCCACAAATTTAGAAATTTCCCTCTTCATGTTACTCTACCAGAATGTTTCACGCAAGTCTTTATACATCTTTGTGCTACCTGGGTGAATAGTATAGAGAGAGCGGTAAGCTTCCCCCAGAATCGTCCCCTTTATCTCTGCGTCATCTAGCACACACAATCGAGTGTGAAATCTAAGAACTCCATCCGTAGCAACATTAAAGCCTATGTGTTGCTCATCCTATATCTTCTCTACTATCTCCATCAACTCTGTATCTTTCAATTGAGTTGTTCTGATTCTCTCCCGTAATGTCGGTTGAACCATCAGACTAGAAATCAATGCCTGATGATTCCCTTCTACCAATTCTACACCCAACCTCTCTAGGTCCATCACGATCTGGTGCGAAGCCATAACTATTGAGGCTGACGTACGCCTAAATTTCTATCTCAATGCATCAGCTACCACGTTCATCTTTCTTGGGTGATAGATAATGGTGTAGTCATAATCTTTTATCAACTTGAGCCATTTGCGCTGCCTTATATTCAACTCCTTTTGGATGATGAAGTACTTGAGACTCTTATGGTTAGTAAAGATCTCGCACCTTACACCATAAAGGTAGTGTCGCCAGATCTTCAACGTAATTACAACTGCTGCCAGCTCCAAGTCGTGCGTAGGATAGTGCTTTTTGTGCTCTTTCAACTGGCGAGACACATATGCAATAACTTTCCCCTACTGCATTAGAACACAACCAAGTCCCTTCTGTGATGCATCACTGTAAATTAGAAATCTACCCTCACCTGATGGAAGGGTCAACACTGTGGCAGTGACTAGACACTGCTTCAATTCTTGGAAGCTCTACTCACATTCGTTAGTCTAGTCAAAGTTCACATTCTTCCTCGTGAGTTGTGTGAAAGACCCTAATAATCTGGAGAACCCCTCGACAAATAGGCGGTAGTTTCCGGCAAGACCTAGGAAATTTCTGACTCCTTGCACGTTCTTCGGCCTTGCCCAAACAACTATAGCCTCTATTTTGCTCGGGTCCACTGAAATCCCCTCCTTGGATACCACATGACCCAGAAATGCAACTTGCTCTAGCTAGAATTCACATTTCTTAAGTTTAGCAAATAACTTCCTTTCTTTGAGCACCTGAAGTGTAGTGACCCAAAGAATAATAGTATTTAAATAATAAGAGGGAGAGAGATGGAAATAGAAATAGAATGAGGAAAATTTCAAGAATTTCCAGGCTTCGTCGATGAATGCAGGATTTTGTCGACGAAGGTCTTCAGGATCTCGCCGACGAGGTTCCATTTCGTTGACGAGAAAATACCGAGTGAAGGATTGGGCTACTCTGAATTACGTTGACGAAGGGTAAGGTTCGTCGACGAATTTAATGAAGGACTCGTCGACGAGGTGACGTGTCTCGTCGACGAATCTGGCCCTATAAGTAGTGAAAAATCATATTTTTACCACATTTGCAGTGTTCTCTCTCTTTCTCCTACGGTCCCTCTCCCTTCTCTCTTTGATTTCGGCCCTGTTAGTCGCCAGATCGACAATCTGAGGCCACCGCAACGTTCCTGGCGGAGTTCTCTTCAAGTTTGCCGGAACGGATCGTTGGTGAAACGAAGTTGGAATTCATCCCAAATCCAAGGTAAGATCTTTTATTCAGTTTTTAGCCTCCTGGAAATTGTAGGAAATGATGTAGGCCAAGAAATATTGATGTTTTTTTTTGGGATTTATGGTTTTTAGGGTGTTAAGTGGAGAGCCCTACGAGTGTTAGACCCGTTATAGTAAGGGATTTTTAACAGGAAACAGGTAAGGGAAATATGCTATGCTACGTTATTTGAGAATGTTTTCAGTATAAAATTATAAATGTTCACCAGAGTATTGTTTACAATAGAGATTTATACAGTTTATCAAATATAATTAATATGTTTTAAATTTATTGTGTGGCTTGAGAATATGTATATAGTATAGAAACATGCTTTACAGTATTTTTCACAGATGTGTTTTACAGAATATACAGATAGTGAATGTATTTTACAGCAATTACAGAAATACCATGATTATACAGTTTTATAATACCATGACATACAGATTTACAGTTAATTACAGAAACACAGTTGATATAGAGATATAGTTTTCCACAGCATCATGGTTTATACAGTTATTATAGAATTATGGTAAAACAGATAGTTGTATATAGAGGTGTATTATATAGTATCAGACCCTGTTGGACCATACAGTTACTGTAGTAACCAGGAAAAATAAAATTTAAAAATAAATAATAAAAAAAAAAATAAAATAATTAAATTAACAAGTAAAATGAATAGTATGATAAGGAATATATATATATATATGTGTGTGTGTGTGTGTGTGTGTGTGTATGTATATATATATATAAGTAAGTTATTATGATATATATGTAATATATATAAGTTAAAGGTATATATATATATATAAAGTGTACCAGCTTCTTCAAGAAGCTTTGCTTTAACTAGCAAGTTAATATGATATTAATATATATATATATATATATATATATATATAATTGTACAAGCTTCTCCAAGAAGCCTGCTTTGATTTTGGTGTGTTCTCTCTCTTTCTCTCCTACGAATCTCTCTCTCTTCAATTCCGGGCCAGTTTTACGCCAGATCGACAAACCGAAGCCACCACGACCCTCCTAGTGAAGTTCTCTACAAATCTGCCGGAGCGAATCGTTGGAGAAAGCAATTTGGAAATCATCCCTAAGTTGAGATAAGGCTTTTTAAGCCAAATTTGAAGTTGTGACAGTTGAAAAAAGTGTTATACACGTTGAAATATTAAAGTTTAATACTGGGAGTTTTCGTTTCCAGGGGTATTGATTGGGAACGTTGAAAAATAATCCTTAAGTTGAGGTGAGGCTTTTTAAGCCAAATTTGACTTTGTGGCTATTATAGAAAATGTTGTACGTACGAAAATACTGAAGTTTAATCCTGGGAATTTTCGGTTTCAGGGTATTGGTCAGGAAATCTTATGGGGGTTAGACTAGATTGTTTTGGGAGCTTTCTCAGTAATCAGGTAAGGGGATAAACTAAACTAGTTTTGTTTTAAGAAAATGCATGTATATATATGTAGCATCTGATTTCAGGAAAAATAAATATATTTATATACATGATTTATATTTGGAAAATATTGTTTAAATGATGATATGTTGAATAGGTGGAAAATTTGTTCAGTGTGGCATGAGTATAAAAATGTTGTGAAATGCTGTTTTCTGGGAATGGGGATGATATGGATTTCTATGATGGAAAACCGGCGTACGGGCCGAGATATATATATATATATATGTGTGATTTTCTGGCGTACGGGCAGTGCTATATGGATATGTCTGCCGGCGTACGGGCTGAGCTATATGATTTGCCAGCGTACGGGCTGTGCTATGTGATTTGCCGGCATACGAGCCGAGCTATGATAAAATGTGAAATACCGGCGTACAGGCTGATGATTTTCATGATATATGTATGTGTGAAAAATTATATGAATGATTTGATAATTAATGATATGAGTTATCCATGTATCACGATTTTAGTATATGTATATGATATCAGAACCTAGTTGGCTTGGTCTAGGCTAGTACTTGCACGGTACCGTTGCTATGTGTCTATGGTCTTCGTGATCATGATATTTGTGTTAATGCCGCTGTACGGAGTGGTGTGAGATTGGATGGTCGATGTGGTTATTTTCAAGAAGTGTGTTGTTATCGCCCCTGGTGTACAGACTAGTCTGGGTAGACCCATCGGACCTATAGACACTATTTGAATTGGCAGTGGTCGGCCAACCATTGTCAGGTCTTGCCTTCGGGCCACACAACCCAGTCATGTGGGGGTAATACATGACAACAGTCAGCTAACCTACCAGGATTGTTTTATGTTATTATTATGATATAAGATGAGATATGCTTATCAAATGCAGCATGTTCTGCCATGTTTTGATATACATATGTTTTCCCAGATTTGATAATAGTACTGAATATGTTATGCACGGTATATGTAGAACACGGTATACTCATGTTGCCACACACTAGTATTAGTTTATTTTCCCTTACTGAGAGGTGTCTCACCCCTAAATCTTATAAAATTTTCAGGAGCCCTTGATAGGAGAGCGAAAAAAGCCCCGCTGATCTAGAGTGGTTTATCTACCCTTTTTGAAGGGTAAGTTTTTGGTAGGGATAGTATGGTTTTGTGAGAATTGTCCCTAGATTTCATTTTTTGGGATGTATATATGGAAGTACAATGATTGTAGTAACTCTGGTACATTGTGATGTATGATATGATGGTATGAATATGATTGTACATTTTCTACTGCGTAGGCTTATGCTATATGTTCTAATGTATCTGTTGGCCTTACGAGACTTAAAATCTTGTTATCTTGTTTTGATGCTAACAAATAAGTGAAATTTAATGTATTTGTGTGAGTAATGATATTTCAGGGTTCATATATGTGAAAGTAAGGTCAAAGTGCCCACAAGGATCAAATATGATGGAAGCAAGGTCAAAGTGCTCACAAGGATCAAATGAAGCTTAAATGAGCTAAGACATTAATTACTTGTTGAAGAACATGAGGACATGAATAAGTTGTTGAAAGTCAAGGCATATTAAAGTCAAAAGATACAAAGAAAGGCAAAGTAAGAAAGCTTAAAGAATATGGAAACTTGAAGAAAAGATGGATTTAATCTAAGGACAAAGCATGAAGACTCAAGAACTTAGAATGTTAATATTTTAGAAGTCTCATGTAAGTGCTTTAATGTTTAAAATATCGTTTGAAATATTTTGAAACTCTTAGGTTAACTTCTTAGACCTAGATACTTTTTAAAATACCTGAATAATATTTTTATAAGGTCAAAAATTATTTTAAAAAGGTTAGAATCATTTTTGAAATAAAGAGCACCAAAAAGAATTTTTCCCAAATGCTGTCAGTTTTTATACAATCGCATTGAGGTGAATTTTTCTCTATCAAAAACTCATTATTTTAAAGAGTGGTAAACATGAAAGTTGTATTATTTTCTCTTAACTTTCTTTTGACACCAAGAACACCTAATTTGGAGTTATACAGAAAAAATTATGGCCAAAACACTGAAATGGGGTCACTGCTGTTAGACATTTAAAAACTGTTCAATGGGCAAATTTTTAAAATTCTAATGTTTTAAATTATGGCCGTTTGAACCTTAAATATTCTAATAAATAGGAAAATTCTTTAAGGAAACTTTTTCAAGTTTGAAAGCCTATAAATACATGGTTTTGCAAAACAATAAAATGCTAAGAATTGAAAAATCTGTTTTGAGGAGTTGAAAGTACTCTTGTTCTTCCTAAGTTCTCTTGCTCACTCATTGAAAAATTCTTTTGCTAAGAACTCTAAAGTGTTGATCCTTCTTCCTTTAAATTCCTACTGCTAATCCTCTTCTAAGAAGGATATTGGTGAATTCTACACTTGAGCTTTATTCTATTTCCTATTGATATTTTACATTGAAGTATATAGTGCTGAAATTGTACTAACTTGCTCTTTGAGAGAGTATACTTGTACGCAGATTTTATCTTATGTTTCTTGTAGTTCATTGACGTTCCAAGGTGTTTGGATCATTGGCTAAGCAAGGGGATATTGCTTAGAGAGGCGGACTCTAGCCTATGTAAGGAGTGACCGAACGAGGGAATATCGTTTGGAGAAGGCAAGCTCTAGCCTTAACCAAGGAATGTTGTAATCGGTTTTGTTCCACCTGTCAACAGAACAGGTTTAGTGAATCCTTTGGTGGTTTGCCAAAGGCGAGGACGTAGGCTGAGTATAAGCCGAACCTCATAAAAATCTCTGTCTCACTCTCTCTTTCCCTATTCTTTATTTTCAGTACATATTTAAATTGCGTGGATGATTTAAATTAAAAATCAAATATACGACGTATATTTGGAAATCAAGTAAACTTAAAGATTAATTTTGATTTGGGTTGCGGAAACCGAAAGGGAGTACGTTGGTGAAACCATATCTTGCGGAAATCATACGGGAGTACATTTCTTGGTTAAACACTTAAAGATAAATTAACTGAAAGTTTATTTGAGTTTTGAATATTTGGAAAGAGTGATTGAATGTTGTATTGAACATCATATTAAGCAAATCCATATATACAGGGCTTGATTAAAATTTATATCTAGGGCTGACTACAAAAGCTTTATTGTGTTTGTGAAAGGATTGTTGAATATTAAATTACATTCTTCACAAGGTTTTCAAATTCATAATCACGGGGCTTATATAAACAAAAAAACAATCTCAAGATCTCATATTACCAAAGTACTGAATATCTTATATCTTGGTTTGGTTGTTTGATGTTTAACTTGTACTTGGGAAATAAATTGAGTGTTTGGTTTGAAGGTTGTGTTTAATTGATTGGTTGTTTAATTGTGTTATTGATTGGATAAAAGAACTAAGTTCTTATGTGATTGGTGAAATTAAACAAACAAGTTAAAGAATTGGTTAAGTGTTTAAAGAAGTTAAAGATTCTTAAAAGAAGTCAAAAGAAATTTTTAAAAGCCAATTCACCCCCCCTCTTGGGAAGCTATTCCTAATTTCAGTATCCCTGGTACCTACGGGTCTAGGAGGATAGTGACCTGCTGAGTTGGAATGTGAGATGTGTGGTATTGATTTTATGATGATATTTTTATAAAAAAAATGTGAAAATTAAGCAGGTCGTGACAACTTGGTATCAAAGCCTAGGTTGCCAGGTTCTGTAGACTTTAGAGTGCAATAGGAAAAATACCAGAGTTTAGGAAAGGATTTGAGGTTTTGTTCTACAGTCTAGAGGCAGGACTGCCGTGGTAGTTTCTGTGTTTTTTCTGGGGTGACAATTTCAGGAAAATCATAGTAAGCTATTGTCAGGTTGTGTTCCTAGAATGTAGGACTGGGGATTAGAAATGAGTTAGAAATGTTGAGATAAGTGGTGAGGATAGGTGGGTAAATTATGAGGATAGGATTACTGAATTGCAACTGCTATTTTCTAGGATGGATCCAGAAGGAAATAGTGCCCATGCGAGTGGCAGTGATGGAGCAGGACCATTAGGTGTAGCTAGTACCGACTCTGATGCAGTATTACGTAGCGTGGCTCAGAAGGTTATGGCTGAGATCGCGTGGAGTTCGAGGGAGCAGAGTGGTCCATCTATAGGCCGGGGGTGCACTATAGAGAAGTTCATGAAGATGAATCATCTAGCTTTCTCCAGCGAAGTTGATCCTGTAGCTGCTGAGAACTGGATGCAGGAGACCGAGAAAATCTTGACTGTACTGCAGTGTACTGAGGAACAGAGGGTCCTCTTTGCCACCTACAGATTGACTGGAGAGGCTGAGAGGTGGTGGACTGCGATGAGACTATTGGAGCAGCAGAGGGTGACTCCGATAGTTATGTCATGGGACCGGTTTAAAGATATGTTCTTTGATAGGTATTTTCCAGCTACTGTGAGGGAGGCTAAGGTAGAAAAGTTTTTGAGTCTGAAGCAAGGACAGCTATCTGTCCAGCAGTATGCAGCACGTTTTATCGAGCTCTCTTGTTTCGCCCCATACATTGTTCCTGATGAAGTGAAGAAGGCGAGGCAGTTTGAGAGAGGCTTGAGGCGGAATATATTCAAGCAGGTAGTGGTGCTGCGGATCCAAGACTTTGCTGACTTGGTTGACAAGGCGGCCTTGGCAGATATTGGTGAGCATCTTGATGCAGATGAGCAGGGACAGAGGAAGAGATCTACATCTACGAGCTACCAATAGGGTTATAGGCCAGGTCAGTGGAGGAGAGGTAATCATGGTAAAGGGCGGAGACAGGAGACGGGAGGACGCGAGGTGCAGACAAGGCAGAGCCCTCCAGTCTGTCAGACATGCGGTAGGAGGCACTAGGGAGAGTGTCGAGCTAGTGGTGTAGTGTGCTATCGCTGCAGTAGATCGGGGCATATAGTGCAGGACTATCCTACCCCACTAGATGCAGCTTCGGTGTGCTATCACTGCGGTAGATCGGGGCATATGGTATGAGACTGCCCTACTCCACCAGATGCAGTTCCAACTCCTAGACCATATCGGGGAGGTTATCAGGCGCCACGTAGGGGCTAGCAGAGGAATACGGCTCTAGTCAGAGTGTTTACTCTGACGTTGGGTGAGGCTGAGATGGCGGGTGATGTGGTGATAGGTATGGTTGTTATGTTTTCTTTTAAAGTTATTGCATTATTTGATTTAGGAGCTACACACTCGTTTGTATCCTCGGGGTGTATTAAATTATGTGGGGCTGAAACATAACTGTTAGATGTTGAATTGTTGGTATCTACACCGATTAGGTCAGTAGTAAGGTGTAATAGGGTGCTCTGAGGTTGTCCAGTTGATATTTAAGGGAAGACTTTGTCTTCTGATTTGATAGTGCTGGACATGCACGGGTTTGATGTTATATTTGGCACGGATTGGCTAGCAGCTAATTTTGCCAGCATAGATTGCCATGCACGAGAAGTGATATTCAGATCTCTGGGGGAAGCAGAATTTAAGTTTGTAGGATCGCGAGTGCAATCCTCGCCTGAGCTCGTTTAAGCTATTCAGGCCAGGAGACTACTATTGAGTGGTTGTTAGGGGTTTGTGGCTATTGTGAAGGAGATGTCAGAGAATGAATTGAAACTTGCTAGCACGTTTGTAGTAAAATAGTTTACAGATGTTTTTGGGAGACGAGTTACTAGGCTTGCCACCCGACCGTGAGGTAGATTTTCCTATCGATCTACTTTCCGATACAACGCCAATTTCTGAAGTATCGTACTGAATGGCGCCAATAGAGTTGGCAGAATTGAAAAATCAGTTGCAAGATCTGCTTGATAAGGGCTTCATACGACCTAGTGTATCTCCGTGGGGAGCTCCTGTTCTATTTGTGAAGAAGAAGGACAGGACTATAAGGATGTGTATAAACTACAGGGAGATCAATAAAGTAACAATCAAGAACAAGTATCCTCTACCCCGTATCGATGATTTGTTTGACTAGATCCAGGGTACACGGGTGTATTCGAAGATTGACCTCAGATCCGGCTACCATCAGGTAAAGGTGAAAATAGAAGATGTCTCAAAGACGGCTTTCAGGACCCGGTACGGGCATTATGAGTTTCTCGTTATGCCGTTTGGATTGACGAATGCTCCTGCGGTATTTATGGACTTGATGAATAGAGTCTTCCACCGATACCTAGACCAGTTTGTTGTTGTTTTTATTGATGATATACTAGTCTATTCGATGAGCTATGAGGAGCATGAGATGCACTTGAGGCAAGTTTTGCAGACACTTCGGGAAAAGAAGTTGTATGCCAAGTTCAGTAAATGTGAATTTTGGCTGAAGAAGGTTATGTTCTTGAGGCATGTTATCTCAGGAGATGGAATTTTTGTAGATCCCAATAAAATTGAGGCGGTAGTGAATTGGGCTAGACCGAGAAATGTCTAGGAGATTAGGAGTTTCTTGGGGCTAGTTGGCTATTATCGCCGTTTCGTTGAGGGATTCTCAGTGTTGTCAGGACCTTTGACACGACTGACGAGGAAGAATGTCATATTTGAGTGGGACGATAGCTGTGAGCAGAGTTTTCAAGAGCTGAAGCAGAGATTAGTCACAGCACCAGTATTGGTTATCCCGTCTGGGGGTGAGGGGTATGTCATTTACAGTGATGCGTCCTTGAAGGGACTTGGTTGTGTATTGATGCAGCATGGCAGGGTAGTGGCAAATGCGTCCATACAGTTGAAAGAATATGAGAAGAACTACCCAACACATGATCTTGGATTGGCTGCAGTAGTACACGCGTTGAAAATTTGGAGGCATTACCTGTATGGCGAGCAGTATGAGATTTTCTCCGACCACAAGAGTTTAAAGTATTTCTTCACGCAAAAGGAACTAAATATGAGGCAGAGAAGGTGGTTGAAGCTAATTAAGGATTTTGATTGTACCATCAGTTTTCACCCAGGGAAAGCGAACGTGGTAGTTGATGCGTTGAGCAGGAAATCCTGAAGCCAGTGTTGGTAGCTATGGGGATCCAGCATCCGATCGTGATGGATCTGGAGAGACTCGGCATAGAGTTGGTAGAGAGTGATCTCCCAGTATGTATTGCCAGCCTAGTGGTACAACCTACTCTGCAAGAAAGAGTTAAAGCCGCTTAAAAGGAAGATCCAGTATTAGCAGAGGTGATATGTAGAGTGCAGATAGGTCAGGGGGAGGATTTCAGTATTGTAGATGATGGAGCTTTGCAGTTCCATTCTAGATTATGCGTTCCTGCCGATAATGAGATTAGGAAGACTATTTTAGAAGAAGCTCATAGAGCTTTGTATACCGTTCATCCTGATAGTACGAAGATGTATAGAGACAAGAGAGAAATCGCCGAGTATGTAGCCTAGTGTTTGACGTGCCAGCAGGTAAAGACTGAGCACCAGAGGCCGGCAAGGTAGTTGCAGC
The DNA here is from genome assembly GCF_029873635.1 of Malania oleifera. Classification (NCBI taxonomy): domain Eukaryota; kingdom Viridiplantae; phylum Streptophyta; class Magnoliopsida; order Santalales; family Ximeniaceae; genus Malania; species Malania oleifera. The sequence continues at coordinate 80,841,314 of NC_080425.1, forward strand.
CGTTATTCATCCCAGAGTGGAAGTGGGATCATATATTGTTGGACTTTGTGTCAGGACTGACGACGACATTACATGGCCAGAATGTCATCTGGGTGATTGTTGACCGTGTGACCAAGACTGCTCACTTTATACCTATCAATATCAGCTACTCCCTCAGCTGTTTAGTGAAGATTTACATTCAAGAGATAGTACGTTCTCATGGGGTGCCAATATCGATTGTGTCAGATAGAGACCTGCGATTTACATCACGATTTTGGAGGAATTTGCAGGAGGCTCTGAGGTCTCAGTTATTGTTTAGTAGAACATTCCATCCTCAGTTAGACGAACAGACTGAGAGGATGATATAGATATTAGAGGACATGCTCAGAATGTGTGTACTAGACTTTGGGGGTAGTTGGACTCAGTTTATGCCATTGATAGAGTTCACATATAATAACAGTTATCAGTCTAGCATTGGCATGACACCATTTGAAGCTCTGTACGGTAGGAGATGCCGTTCTCCTTTGTTTTGGGATGAAGTGGGCAAGCGGTGAGTTGTGGGGCCAGAGCTTGTGTAGCAAGCGCGTGATAAGATTCGGCTTATCAGAGACAGGATTAGTGCAACTCAGAGCCGACAGAAAAGTTACGCTGACCATCGCCGTAGGAATTTAGAGTTTGATGTGGGTGATCACGTATTTTTGAAGATAGCTCCGATGAAAGGGGTTATACGCTTTGGGAAGAAGGGTAAACTTAGTCCTAGGTTTATCGGTCCATTTGAGATTCTAGATAAAGTGAGACCGGTAGCTTATAGGCTAGCTTTACCTCTGGTGTTGTCGAGGATCCACAACGTATTCCATGTGGCTATGTTGAGGAAATACGTTCCAGATCCTTCTCATATCATCAGTTATGATGAGTTGGAGCTTAGTGATTCACTGGGATATGAGGAGGTACCAGTACAGATTCTGGATAGGAAAGTACAGGAGCTACGTAATAAGAAAATTCCTTAGGTAAAGGTTTTGTGGAGGAATCATACGGTAGAAGAGGCTTCTTGGGAATCTGAGGAGCAGATGAGACAGAGATATCTGCATCTATTCCAAGAAAGTTGATGGGATAAAATGCAAGTAGTTAGGTAGTTTCTTTTGCAGGTACATGTAATGGTTTAATTAGTGTAGTATTTTAGTTTTGGGAGAATGGTTTTCTTTTGTATATGTAATCTTCCAAAACTCGAAATGTAACCACGGTATTCCTCCGCCATAAGTGAGGGTAGGTAATAAAATGAGTAGACCCTTTTTCCTGGTTAAAGGATGGTGAGTTACGGGAACAGTAAATTTCGAGTACGAAATTCTTTTAAGGGGGGAGGAATGTAGTAAGTGGGAAAAATAAAATTTTTTTTAAAAAATAAAATAAAATAAAATAAAATAATTAAATTAACAAGTAAAATGAATAGTATGATAAGGAAAATATATATATATATATATATATATTGAAACATATATATATATATATATATGTGTGTGTGTGTGTGTGTGTGTGTGTGTATAAAGTGTACAAGTTTCTTCAAGAAGCTTTGCTTTAATTAGCAAGTTATTATGATATTAATATATATATAATTGTGCAAGCTTCTCCAGGAAGCTTGCTTTGATTTTGGTGTGTTCTCTCTCTCTCTCTCTCCTCTCTCTCTCTGAAGTTTAATACTGAAAATTTTTGATTTCAGGGTATTGGTCAGGAAATCTTACGAGGGTTAGACTAGATTGTTTTGGGGGCTTTCTTAGTAGTCAGGTAAAGAGATAAACTAAGTTAGTTTTGTTTTGAGAAAATGCATGTATATATATGTAGCATCTGGTTTCAGGAAAAATAAATATATTTATATATATATGATTTATATTTGGAAAATACTGTTTAAATGATGATATGTTGAATAGGTGGAAAATTTGTTCAGTGTGGCGTGAGTATAAAAATGTTGTGAAATACTGTTTTCTGGGAACGGGGATGATATGGATTTCTATGATGGAAAATCGGCGTACGGGCCGAGATATTTATATATATATATATATATATGATTTGTCGGTGTACGGGTCGTGCTATGTGGATATGTCTGCCGGCGTACGGGCTGTGCTATGTGATTTGCAAGAGTACGGGCCGAGCTGTGTGATTTGCCAGTGTACGGGCTGTGCTATGTGATTTGCCGGCGTACAAGCCGAGCTATGATAAAATGTGAAATACCGGCGTACGGGCCGATGATTTTCATGATATATGTTGACTCATTCTGAGTTATGCTTCCAAGTGCAGAAGTGTCAAGTTGTATCAAGGATGAGTCCAGGATCGTATTCCACAGGAACCACTGAGTATCAAAGTATTTACGCAAGTTTAGTGAAATCCTGTTGCTGTAAAATAGGGTTTGAAAATCTTTTTGGTCTTTTACGATTTTGAAAACAGTAAACAAAGTGAGAAAAGGTTGAGTAAACTATCAAAATGAAACTAAAATTTTATCAATTTTCCAAAAATGTAAATCTAATAACGCAACCAAATTAAACAGATTAACTGAAATAATTTACCAAATACTCGGGTTACGGGTTCAACATCTATTTGTTTCCATCGTTTACTAATTTCCTAGGTCTTACTCCTCTTCTTGTTAATCCAATCAAGGCATTAATAAGACGAAATTTTATCAATAAAGATCGAGTAAATTGGCCTCATCCAAACGGAAGAAAATATAAACTCTCATTAAGCATCAACCGAATATCGTGTAAATAAGTTGATTAAAATCCTAGATTAAATCAAGGTTTTGATGTGCTTAACGTCAACAACAAAACAAGAAGCAAGAGCTAGCGATTTATCAACGATGTCTTTAATTTTCGGTTTTAACCAAATAAAAGTTTAACAATGATATCTTAGGATAACTAATAAACCATGGAACGCAAACGACATCGACCCACAACCCGAGTTACCGAACTTAGCCACTCATGCTAACAATACACACTTTTTGGGTTAAATTAATTCTATGGTGACTCATTCCATCAATAAAACGAAAGTCATCAAAATAAAACAAACCTAACACTTAAAGATACCGAAACATGAGAAAAATACGAACTTTAATCGAACCAATCCTAATATAAATTGAATTTCAAAAGAAAGAAAGAAAAAATTAAAACTTGAAAAACTTCAAAATTAAACAATATTTTTATTCTGTCTTTTTTTTTCGAACCGAACTTAATTTAAAGAACTAATTAAAACCACCAAGAACTAGTTTAATGAAAAAAATTCAACAAGAGTTAAATACTTAACAATATTCAATCTTAAAAGAAATTTCAAATAAACTAAAAAAAATCTGAACTTTATGCAATATTTAAAGTCTTAACAAAAATAAATAAATAATTAAAAGCAAGAAGGGAAAAGAGAGAGTAGGGAGGGACGGCCATGGCAGGCCGTGAGAAACAGAGGAGAGGGCTGCTGTTACTGCTGCTTGGGAGCTGCTCTGGCTGGTCGTGGAGGCTACTGGAGGGCTGAAAATCTGGAGCAAACAGCAGAGGAGCTGCTGCTAGAGAAGGTTTTCTACACTGGCCTGCTATGGTGGAGATGGAGGCCGGAGCTGGTGGTGGTCCGTGGAGTTGCAGAGCTGCTGTGCTCTGCTGTGTATCTGCTGGAAAGGAGGCCAAAGGGGCTGCTTTTGCTGGATGGAGCAGGTCTCTAGGCTGGATTCTACTGGTGTTCGGTTGGCTAGCAGGGGCTGCGGGTAGAAGTTGCAGCGGGGGAAACCAAGGGAGGCTGTGGAAGATAAGAGAGGGTGAGGGAAGGAGAGGGAGTGCAGAGGGTGCGCGGAGGCACACCGAACAGGGGAAGGAAAGCAAGTATAAATAGGATAGGGAAAAGAGAAAAAAAAACCCTATGACCCGCTGATAGCTAACCCGACCCGGCCATGCATGGCCGGGTCACATCAACCCATTCATATATATATATATATTTTCTCATTTTATTTATTCTCTGTTCGTCTCAAATTCTGCTCTTCTGGAGCCTGTATCTCATAAAACTCAAAACACAAAAGTTGTAGATGATCCTTTCCTATTTCTCTAAAAATTTGAATCGTCTCGATCGGAGGTCAGACGGAAAAGTTATGCACAAAATACGAACAGGTATCGGTTTTGATTCCCAGGAATTTTCCTGCGACAAAAAATTACCAAAATCTCATAAATAGTGCAATAAAGTTCAAGAATGATGATTTTGGCATTTTATTAAAATATTAAACAAATTTGGACATTTAATTAAAAATATAAACGGTAAAGCCCGGGTTAAACGTCCAATTTCGCAGTTTCAGCGCGTAATCATATGTATATGTGAAAAATGATATGAATGATTTGATAATTAATGATATGAGTTATCCATGTATCAAAATTTTAGTATATGTATATGATATCAGAACTTGGTTGGCTAACACTTGCACGGTACCATTGCTATGTGTCCATGGTCTTCGTGATCATGATATTTGTGTTAATGCCGTTGTACGGAGTGGTGTGAGATTGGATGGTCGATGTGGTTATTTTCAAGAAGTGTGTTGTTATCGCCCCTGGTGTACAGACCAGTCAGGGTAGACCCATCGGACCTATAGACTACTGTTTCACTTGACAGAGTCAGCCAACCATTGTCAGGTCGCGCTTTCGGGCCACACAACCCAGTCATGTGGGGTTAATACATGACAACAGCCAGTTAACCTACCAGGATTGTTTTATGTTATTATTATGATATGAGATGAGATATGCTTATGAAATGTAGTATGTTCTGCCATGTTTTGATATACATATGTTTTCCCATATTTGATAACAGTACTGAATATGATATGTACGGTATATGTAGAACACGGTATACTCATGTTGCCACACACTAGTATTAGTTTATTTTCCCTTACTGAGAGGTGTCTCACCCCTAAATCTTATAAAATTTTCAGAAGCCCCTGATAGGAGAGCGGGAAAAGCCCCGCTGATTTAGAGTGGTTTATTTGCCCTTTTTGAAGGGTAAGTTTTTGGTAGGGATAGTATGGTTTTGTGGGAATTGTCCCTAGATTTCATTTTTTGGGATGTATATATGGAAGTATAATGATTGTAGTAACTCTGGTACATTGTGATGTATGATATGATGGTATGAATATGATTGTACATTTTCTGCTGCGTAGGCTTCTGCTGTATGTTCTAATGTATCCTTGGTACCCATAGGTCCAGGAGGATTGTGACCTGCTGAGTTGGAATGTGAGATGTGTGGTATTGATTTTATGATGATATTATTATAAAAAAAATATGGAAATTAAGCAGGTCATGACAGTTACAGAGCACGGTACCGTAGCTACATATAGTTTATAGAGTGTAGCCACCTATTCAGATAATACGTGGTATGAAGGTCGATCGCATAGAGCCCACGAGTGGACAGGCTCCCCATCAGATATGGGTTGAGGAGGGATGATCAGACTATGGAGTATAATGATTTATTCCTGGTTGGCCAGATAGGGTAAATCCCGCCTACGGGCCGCATAACCTTGTCATGAGGGGTTAAATCATGACACACAGTTATCCACAGGGAAGTTTACAGTTATTATTATGTTTATACAGCTTTACAAAAACAGAAACTGTATACATATATTAGCAGTATTTTGAATAGAAACCTTAAGTACAAAAATGTTAAGCAACAGATAAAGGATGAAGACTATATTTCTAGTATTGTGTTTTACAGATTCAGCGATACATGACTATATAGTGATAGATTTTCTCAGTATTGTAGCTCAATTGCCACACACTAGTAATAACATTTCTTCTTATTGAGCTTTGGCTCATCCCAGTGTTGAATTATTTTTTCAGGTGAGCTAGTTGGGCGAGCGGACCAGGCTCGTAGATAGAGGGGTCACAGTACTGTCCTTTCAAAGAGTGAGTATATTTTTGGGAGTATTTTTGTATAGACCTCACCGGTTGAGGATATTGGGGGAACAGTCAAATATGTGTATTTTGGGAAACGTATTAGCACTCTGGTGTTGTACACAATTATATCTGGATATGTTTATTTGATTTCTGCTTCTTGCTGCTTAGGTTAATGATTGGTTTCAATACAGTATGGTATCAAAGCATGTTAAATATCATAGTATAAAAAAAAAAATAAACCCAGTTATATAGTAGGTCGTTACAGTTTGGTATTAGAGCCTAGGTTGCTAGGTTTTTTAGACTATAGAGTGCAGCAAAAGCAATACCAGAATATAGGAAAAGGATTTGAGGTTTGTTTGGTTGTATGGATACAAGATTTCCGTGGTGGTTTCTGTGTTTTTCCTAGGGTGACGATTTTAGGAAAACCATAGTAAACTATTGTCGGGTCATGTATCTAGGTGACAGAACTGGATATCAAGTTAAGGTCAAGGAGGGTAATTAATTTTGAGTTGGTATAGGATAGGTCCGTATAGGAAATAAAGTAATTAAGTGTGTTTCTTGTTTTCAGGATGGACACAGGAAGTAGCGGCACGAATGCTGGGGAGGATAATCCAAGACCTTCCAGCATAAGTGGAGGAGATACTGATGTTGTGTTGCGCGGCGCCACTCAGTAGGTGATGGCTGAGATAGCCAGGAGTTATGGGGAGCGTGGTTGTTCGATTGAGTAGTTTACGCGTATGAAGCCCCCATCCTTTGTTGGAGGAGATGACCCGATTGTAGTTGAGAATTGGGTCCGGGACATTGAAGAGACATTGGCGGTGCTTCCATGTATGGATGAACAAAAAGTAGCATTTGCAGCATTTAAGTTGACAGGGGAGGTGAAGCGCTGGTGGAGAGCAGCGCGTCTGATAGAGAAGCAGAGGCCGATTCCAGTTCCAGTGACGTAGAACTGATTCAAGGATCTATTCTTTGAGTGCTATTTCCCTGCTATCGTTTGGAGTGCGAAAGTAGCAGAGTTTCTACATTTGGTATAGGGGCAGATGACTGTATCCCAGTACGCGGCTCAGTTTGTCGAGTTGTCACGTTTTGCACCCCATATAGCACCTAATGAAGAGAAGAAGGTGAGGAATTTTGAAGAGGGACTGAGGCAGAATTTGTTTGAGCAGGTAATTGGTTTTAGGGATCAAACATTCACAAAGGTTGTAGACAGAGCTGTGATTATTGAGAGTGGCATTCAGAGGGCTATAGCAGCTCAGAGTCAGCGGAAGAGGCCTGCGCCTCAAGGTTTTCAGGCTGGCTCCAGTAGGGGCCCATGGAGAGGAGGTTGCGATAGGGGAGACCAGAGGCAGATGGCGGGACTTCAAGGAAATTAGGGTGTGCCGATCATCCCGGTATGTCAGATGTGCGGGAGATGTCATTCGGGGGAGTGCTGGGTAGGGATTGATGTATGCTATTGATGTGGGAGGCCTGACCACATGACACTTGCATGTCTAGGTTCGCCAGATCAGGTCCCAGCTCCCAGGCCCTATCGGGGAGGATATGAGGCACCTCGTGGTGGCCAATAGAGAAATGTGGCCCCAGCGCGAGTATACGCTTTGCCGCCAGGAGATGCAGAGGCTGCTACGGATGTGGTGACAGGTACATTTATGGTTTTATCATATCCGATTATTATTCTTTTTGACTCGGGTGCTACTCATTCTTTCATTTCTGCATCTTATGTTAAATTATCTGAGAGTGAGACCCAGTTATTAGATATAGTGTTGTTGGTAGCTACACCATCAGGATCAATGATCAGATGTTAGAGGGTACTTAGAGGATATCCGATAGAAATTCAGGGGAAAGTACTACCAGAAGATCTGATTATGTTTGATATGTGTGGGTTCGATATAATACTGGGTATGGACTGGTTGGCTGCTAATCATGCTAACATTGATTGTTTTAAGAAAGAAGTAATTTTCAAACCTCCTGGAGAGCAGGAATTTGGATTTGTTGGTTCATAGGTACGTGCTCCAACACAGTCTGTGTCCGCTGTGCAGGTAGGCTAATTACTCCTGGACGGAGGTCAGGGGTTTATAACATTTGTGAAAGAAGTATCTGAAAATGAATTAAAGATTGACAGCACTCCAGCAGTACAAGAATTTCTAGATGTTTTTCTAGAGGAATTACTTGGGTTGCCTCTTGTGTGCGAGGTAGATTTTCCTATAGATTTACCTCCAGGGACCATGCCGATTTCTAAGGTTTCTTACCGTATGACTCCAGCTGAATTGGGAGAATTAAAGGAACAGTTGCAAGACTTGCCGAGCAAGGGGTTTATACGACCCAGTGTATCGCCGTGTTGAGCTCAAGTGCTGTTCGTAAAGAAGAAAAATGGGTCCATGAAGATGTGTATTGATTATTGAAAAATCAACAAGGTTACTATTAAGAATAAATATCCTCTACCCTGTATAGACGATTTGTTTGATCAGCTCCAGGGTACACGGGTATATTCCAAGATTGACCTCAGATCCGGGTATCATCAAGTGAGAGTAAAAGTGGAGGACGTCGCGAAGACAGCCTTCAGGACCACGTATAGCCACTATGAATTTCTCGTTATGCCGTTTGGTCTGACGAATGCCCCGACTGTGTTCATAGACTTGATGAACATAGTTTTTCACCAGTATTTAGACCGGTTTGTAGTAGTTTTTATTGATGATATACTGGTATACTCGAAGAGTTTTGGGGAGCATGGCATGCATTTGAGGCAGGTGTTGCAGACTCTTAGAGAGGAGAAGTTTTATGCTAAGTTTAGCAAGTGTGAGTTCTGGCTTGAGAAGGTAGCATTTTTAGGCTATGTGATCTCAGGGGATGGTATTTCAGTGGATCTCAGTAAGATTGATGTGGTGGTAAATTAGGCTAGGCTAAGAAATGTGCACGAAGTTTGGAGCTTCTTAGGACTAGTAGGTTATTACCGCCATTTCGTTGAGGGATTTTCAGCTTTGTCAGGACCTCTCACGCGATTGACTAGGAAAAATGCCAGGTTTGTGTGGGATGAAGAATGTGAGTAGAGCTTCTAGGAATTAAAACAGCGGCTCATCACTGCACCAGTTTTGATGATTCCATTAGGAGGTGATGGTTATGTTATCTACAGTGATGCGTCTTTGAAAGGGTTCAGTTGTGTGCTAATGCAGCATGGTAGGGTGGTGGAGTATGCGTCAAGACAGTTGAAAGAATATGAAAAAAAACTACCCTACTCATGATCTGGAATTGGCTACGGTTGTACATGCACTGAAAATCTGGAGACATTATCTATATGGTGAGAGGTGTGAAATATTTTCTAATCATAAGAGCCTAAAGTACTTCTTTACACAGAAAGAGTTGAATATGTGACAAAGAAGGTGGTTGGAACTTATTAAGGATTATGACTGTACCATCAGTTACCACCCAGGTAAAGCAAATGTGGTAGCTGATGCACTGAGCCGTAAATTAGGAGACACAACACAACTAATAGCGGTAGTTCAGCATTCGATTATGATGGACTTAGAGAGACTCGGTGTGGAATTAGTGGAAGATGATTCTCAGGCACTTATTTCCAGTTTGATTGTACAGCCCACATTATATGAAAGGATTAAAACTTCTCAGAGAGATAATCCATAGTTAGTGGAGGTGCTTGCCAGGATACAGGATGGTCATGGAGAGGAATTCAGTATTTCTGACGATGGGGCTCTGAGATTTCGCACCAGATTGTGTGTGCCTGCAGATGATAGCATCAGGAGGATGATTTTAGAGGAGGCACACAGATCTCTATACACTGTTCATCTTAGTAGTACGAAAATGTATAAGGATCTGCGAGAGTATTTCTGGTGGAGTGGCATGAAGAGGGAGATAGCAGAGTTTGTGCAGCAGTGTTTGATATGCCAGCAGGTTAAGGCTGAGCACTAGAGGCCGGCTAGTCAATTGTAGCCACTTTTCATTCCCGAGTAGAAGTGGGATCACGTATCCATGGATTTTGTTACTGGGCTGCCACCGGTACTGCATGGTCAAAATGCCATCTGGGTAATTGTTGATAGGCTGACGAAGACAGCGCACTTTCTGCCCATTAAGATTAGCTACCCTATGAACTGGTTAGCAAAGATATATATACAAGAGATTGTTCGACCCCATGGAGTGTCGGTATCCATAGTCTCGGACCGTGATCCACATTTTACGTCATGGTTCTGGAGGAGTTTACAGGAGGCACTAGGGACTCAGCTAACATTCAGCACAACTTTCTATCCTCAGACCGATGGTCAAACTAAGAGAAATATCCAGGTATTAGAAGATATGCTTCGTTCTTGTGTGCTAGACTCTGGAGGTAGTTGGATTCAGTTTTTGCCGCTAGTTGAATTTGCTTATAATAATAGTTATCAGACTAACATCGACATGACACCCTACGAAGCATTATATGGTAGGAGATGCCAATCTCCTCTTTTCTGGGATGAAGTAGGTGAAAGGCGAGTTTTGGGTCCAGAGATAATTCAGCAAGCGTGTGATAAAGTACGACTTATTCGAGATAGGATCAGTGCAGCGCAGAGTCGGCAAAAAAGCTACGCGGATACTCTCCATCGAGAACTGGAATTTAAAGTGGGTGATCATGTATTTCTGAGAATAACTCTACTGAAGGGGATCTTGAAATTTGGGAAGAAGGGTAAGTTGAGCCCTAGGTTTATTGGCCCATTTGAGATACTTGAGAAGATTGGGCCAGTAGCCTATCGACTAGCTTTACCGCCATCTTTATTTCGAGTTCATGACGTATTTCATGTTCTTATGCTAAGGAAATACGTCCCAGATCCTTCCCATATCATTAGCCATACAAAATTGGAAGTCAGTGAGGCTTTAGCGTATGAAGAAGCTCCAGTTCAGATCCTAGACAAAAAAGATCAGGAATTACGTAATAAGAAGATACAGTTGGTAAAAGTTCTGTGGAGAAATCACGCAATAGAAGAGGCTTCGTGGGAACTTGAAAGCGAGATTAGATAGAAATATCCCCACTTGTTTAGTGGGTCATAACAATTATGTATAATTAAAGTAATAGTAATTTTATTTTGTTGAGTCCAGTGTAATTGTAAGCTAGTGTATAGGATAGGTAGTATTTTGGTTTTGGGGGAAATTTTCTTTTATGGTTGTAATCTCCCATAACTACCCATGTAACCACGGTATTCCTCCGCCATAAGTGAGGGCAGGTAATAAAATAAGTAGACCTTTTTCTTTTACTAGATGATGGAGAGTATAGATTGAGATACAGATAGTAAATTTTGAGGATGAAATTTTATAAGGAGGGGAGAATGTAGTGACCCGAAGAATAATAGTATTTAAATAATAAGAGGGAGAGAAATGGAAATAGAAACAGAAGGATGAAAATTTCAAGAATTGCCAGGCTTCATCGACGAATGCAGGATTTCTTCAATGAAGGTCTTCAGGATCTTGTCGACGAGGTTCCGTTTCGTCGACGAGAAAATACCGAGTGAAGGATTGCGCTACTCTGAATTTCGTTGATGAATGGTAAGGTTTGTCAACAAATTTAATGAAGGACTCGTCGACGAGGTGACGTGTCTCATCGACGAATCTGGCATAATAAGTAGTGAAAATCGGATTTTTATCACATTTGCAGTGCTCTCTCTCTCTCTCTCTCTCTCTCTCTCTCTCTCTCTCTCTCCCTCTCTCCCTCTCCTCTCTCTCTTCTACGGTCCCTCTCCCTTCTCTCTTCGATTTTGGCCCCGTCAGTCGCCGGATCGACGATCTGAGGCCACCGCGATGTTCCTGGCAGAGTTCTCTTCAAGTCTGTCGGAATGGATCGTTGGTGAAACGAAGTTGGAATTCATCCCAAATCCAGGGTAAGGTCTTTTATTCAGTTTTTGGCCTCCTGGCAGTTGTAGGAAATGATGTAGGCTAAGAAATATTGATGTTTTGTTTTGAGATTTATGGTTTTCAGGGTGTTGAATGGAGAACCCTGCGGGTGTTGGACCCGTTATAGTAGGGGATTTTTAGCAAGAAACAGGTAAGGGAAATATACTATGCTAGGTTATTTGAGAATGTTTTCAGTATAAAATAATAAATGTTTCACCAGAGTATTGTTTACAGTAGAGATTTATACAGTTTATCAAATATGATTAATATGTTTTAAAATTACTGTGTGGCTTGAGAATATGTATATAGTATAGAAACATGCTTTACAGTATTTTTCACAGATGTGTTTTACAAAATATACAGATAGTGAATGTATTTTACAGCAATTACAGAAATACCATGATTATATAGTTTTATAGTACCATGACATATAGATTTACAGTTAATTACAGAAACACAGTTGGTATAGAGATACAGTTTTCCACAGCGTTATGGTTTATACAATTATTATAGAATCATGGTAAAACAGATAATTGTATATAGAGGTGTATTATATAGTATCAGACCCTATTGGACTATACAGTTACAGAGCACGGTACCATAGCTACATACAGTTTATAGAGTGCAACCACCTATTCAGATAATACGTGGTATAAAGATCGACCACATAGAGCCCACGAGTGGACAGGCTCCCCATCAGATATGGGTTGAGGATGGCTAATCAGACTATAAAGTATAGTGATTTATTCGTAGTTGGCCAGCCAGCGTAAATCCTGCCTATGGGCCGCACAATCCTGTCATGAGGGGTTAAATCATGACACAAAGTTATCCACAGGGAAGTTTACAATTGTTATTATGTTTATACAGCTTTACAGAAACAGAAAATGTATACATATATTAGCAGTATTTTGAATAGAAACCTAAAGTACATAAATGTTAAGCAACAGGTAAAAGATGAAGACTATATTTCTAGTATTGTGCTTTACAGATTTAGTGATACATGACTATATAGTGATAGATTTTCTCAGTATTGTAGCTCAATTGCCACACACTAGTAATAGCAAATTTCTTCTTACTGAGCTTTAGCTCATCCCAATGTTGAATTATTTTTTCAGGTGAGCCAGTTGGGCGAGCGGACCAGGCTCACAGATAGAGGAGTCACAGTACTGCCCTGTCAGAGAGAGTGAGTATATTTTTTGTAGTATTTTTGTATAGCCCTCACCGGTTGAGGATATTGGGAGAACAGTCAAATATGTGTATTTTGGGAAACCTATTAGCATTCTCGTATTGTACATAATTATATCTGGATATGTTTATTAGATTTCCGTTTCTTGCTGCTTAGGTTAAAGATTGGTTTCAATCCAGTATGGTATCAGAGCATGTTAAATATCATAGTATAAAAAATAAAAATAAAACTCAGTTATATAGTAGGTCGTTACATGAAGTACTAGTCTCAGATGAGCTTCATACTCCTCAGGTCTCCTCGAATAGACCAAAATATCATCTCTGAACACAATAACAAACTGGTCTAAGTACTCATGGAATACCCTGTTCATCATATCCATAAATACCGCTGCAGCATTCGTCAACCCGAATGACATAATCAGGAACTTGTAATGGTTGTACCGTGTTCAAAAAGCAGTCTTTGATACATCATTTGATCTAACCTTCACCTGATGATATCCAGATTGCAGATCGAATTTAGATAAAATCTGCATACCCTGAAGCTTATCAAACAGGTCATTAATTCGGGGTAATGGATACTTGTTTTTCGCCGTTACCTTATTAATCTCTCGGTAGTTGATGCACATCCTCATCGACCCGTCCTTCTTCTTTACAAACAACACCGATGCACCCCAAGGCGATACACTCAGTCTGATAAACCCCCTATCTAAAAGCTCTTGTAATTGCTCCTTTAACTCCTTTAATTTAGTTAGAGCCTTTCTATATAGGGCTTTGGAGATTGGTTGTAACAACCGTCAATAAAATACGACATAATAAATGAAATGGTCAACCCGAACCCGTGGGTAATGGGGACATCTATCAAACACAGCGGAAGACCTAGCAGCAGGAAACATAAATCTCAACATCCAATCATAAAACATAATACCAGAGCTTTCTATTAACATCAATATACTGTTTATGTGTACAATCTCCAAAATTCAAAAACATCACTAGGACCATACAACAAAAATCTCCTAGTCCTAGTTCGACGCTTACCCTTTTAGTAGGGAAGCACTAATCACTCAACGGCGGCCCTGACCCGCCGGTCTCTCTAGGTTTCCTGAAAAGTTAATTAATGTTAGGGGGGAGACACTTCTCAGTAAGGGAAAATAAACTAAATACAGCTGTGTGACAACATGAACATTTAAAGTGCTTATACATATACAGTATATTTCATAACTCTAGAAATAATCATAATATCATACTCGATAATCATGTACTTTCATATTTGTTAATAAATCATAACATACAAAAGCATCTATTATCACTGTAATAACATACATAAAAACATCTGTTGTAACTGTAGTACTGAAAATATACCCAGGATGAATAGCTAGCTAATGTCATGTATTACCCCCCATGACGGGTTATGCAGCCCGAAGGCGGGACCCGACAATGGCTGGCCGACCACTACCGGATCAAATATGTCTGTAAGTACGATGGGCCCGCCACACCCTGGTCTAGACTGCCAGGTGGACGTCCACACTCTACTGAAAGCCACATCGACTATCCATCTCCCATCCCCTCGTGGGACGGTTAGCACTAATCTGAAGTAGATATCTTGTAATATCCCCCTTTCGGGCGTTGTCACTTTCTTTTAGGGGCCTTGCACCCGTGGCAACAATGGGTACCTATTAGAGCACTCACTGACATTGAGGCGTTACGTATCGCCGTCCCTCAATTCAGTAAGCCCTCGGGTGGAGAGTCTTACTTCGCCACAATCATTCATAAGCGAGTTCCCGAGGATCGGGGGTAACTAGCCCTTTGCTCTGATACCAAATGTAGCGATCCTCCATAAAATACAGCATAATAAATAAATGGTCAACCCGAACTCGTGGGTAACAGGGACACCTGTCATACATAGCCGAAAACCTAGCACCAGTAAATATAAAAATCCATACATCCATCCATAAAACATAATACAAGAACTTTCTATTAACATCAATATACTGTTCATATGTACAATCTCCAAAAAGTCAAAATAACACTAGCACTATGCAACAAAAATCTCCTAGTCCTAGCTCAGGGCTTACCCTTCTAGTAGGGAAGCACCAATCACTCAACGGTGGCCCTGACTCGCCGGTCTTTCTGGGTTTCCTGAAAAATATATTAATGTTGGGGGTGAGACACTTCTCAGTAGGGAAAAGTAAACTAAATATAGCTTTGTGGCAACATGAATATTTAAAGTGCTTATACATATACAGTACATTTCATACTCTGGAAATAATCATAATATCATGCTGGATAATCATGTATTTTCATATTCGTTAATAAATCATAACATACATAAACATCTGTTATAACTCGTAATATTGAAAATCAACCAAGGATGAATAGTTAGCTAATGTCATGTATTACCCCCCCCCATGACGGGTTGTGCAGCTCGAAGGCGAGACCCGACAATGGCTGGCCGACCACTGTCGAATCAAATATGTTTGTAAGTACGATGGGCCCGCCACACCCTGGTCTGGACTGCCAGGTGGACGTCCAGACTCTACTGAAAGCCACATCGACTATCCATCTCCCATCCCCTCGTGGGACGGTTAGCACTAATATGGCCTCGTGCCAAATCTCATCTACCCATAGCTACGGTACCGAGCTCCTGATCTGAACTAAACTAACATCCTGGTTGCAATAACATATAATACATGAACATACGTAACATCCACACGGCCTTATGACGAAAACATAGATACGGCCTCGCGCCGAAATTATACGTATGGCCTCGTGCCAAAATCATAGTAAACATATATATATATATATATATATATATATATGGCCTCGCGCCAATAACATCAATATGGCCTCGTGCCGATAGCATAATAAATACGGCCTCGTGCTAATAGCATAATAAATACAGCCTCGCGCTGATAACATAAATATGGCCTCGTGCCAAATACATTTCAGGTATTTACATTTGAAAATAACTCATTTATTATATATTCGTCAACTCAATATAACATAACCAATCTTTCCAAAATAGCTGAAAATGTGTTTTACTCGTAAAAGCATTCATATCTTATCTCATTTCACGTAAAATAATATTCATGCCACACATGCTCTATTAAAAGTCATACTTCATATTTTAAAATCATGATTTTCTGACATCTCATACATACATATACTTTTTAAGCATCATAGCAGTATTTTCCCAATCGTACATTTCATTCATAATAAACGAATATATCATATGTTCTTCTGAAAATAAAACTACTCAAAATCAATAATAGTTTGCATGGAAAAGAACTGCTTTAGTTTACTCCCTTACCTGGCTATTGAGAAAGCCCCCGAAAATCCTAGCCTGACCCCCATAGGATTTCTTACTCAATATCCTGAAACTCAAAACTCCAAGTATTAAACATCTATATTTTCATGCGTACATCAATTTTTATAACTACCTCAAAGTCTAATTTGGCTTAAGAAGCCTTACCTCAACTTTGGGATGATTCCCAACTTCGTTTCCCTAACGATCTGTTTCGGCAAACTTGTAGGGAACTTCGCTAGGAGCGTCGTGGTAGCCTCAGATCTTCGATCCGATGTAAAACCAGCCCAAAATCGAAGAGAGAGAGTGAGAGAGCCGAAGGGGAGAGAGAGGAGAGAGAAAGGCTTCTTAAAAATGATATTTTTCCTGGATTTTTCATACTTATAAAACAAAGGATTTCGTCGACGAGCCCGACCTTTGTCGACGAGTCCTTCACAAATTTCATCGACGAGACCCTGTATTCATCAACAAAATTCAGGCTACCTCCGAACCCCTCTCGACATTTTCTCGTCGACGAAGCCCTGTGTTCGTCGACGAATTCTCTTAAGCCTTCGTCGACGAATTCTGTTTCTATTTCCCTCTCTCTTTATTATTTAAATTCCATTTAAAAATTTGGGTCGTTACATATTTGATCTACATATATAGCTACGGTACCGAGCCCTGAACTAAACTAAACTAAACTAACATCCTGGCTGTAATAACATATAATACATGAACATACATAATATCATCACGGCCTCGTGCCGAAAACATAGATACGGCCTCGTGCCGAAATCATACATATGGCCTCGTGCCAAAATCATAATAAATACGGCCTCGCGCCAAAGTCATAAATACGGCCTCGTGCCGATAATATAAATATGGCCTCGCGCCAGATACGTTTAAGGTATTTACATTCTGAAAATAACTCATTTATCATATATTCGTCAAACTCAGTATAGCATAACTTGTCTTTCAAAATACCTAAAAATATGCTTTGATCGTAAAATCCTTCATATCATGATTCACTTCACATAAAAACAATGTTCATGCCACACATATGCCGTTTAAAGTCATGCTTCATATTCTAAAATCATCCTTTCTGGCATCTCATACATACATATACATTTTTCATCATAATAACAGTATTTTCCAAACATACATTTCATATGTATTATACAAAGATAGTATAGGCTTTTCTGAAAATAAATGTGCTCACAATTAATAATAATATGCATGAAAAATTTCTGCTTTAGTTTATTCCCTTACCTGACTACTGAGAAACCCCCCAAAATATCCTAGGCTAACCCCCGTATGACTTCCTGATCAACACCCTAAAACTCAAAACTCCCAGTATTAAACATTAGTATTTTCATGCGTACATCAATTTCTATAACTACCATAAAGTCTAATTTGGCTTAAAAAGCCTTACCTCAACTTTGGGATGATTTCTAACTTTGTTTCCCCAACGATCCGCTCCGGCAAACTTGTAGGGAACTTCACCAGGAGCGTCGTGGTAGCCTCAGATCTTCAATCCGACGTAAAACTAGCCCAAAATTGAAGAGAGAGAGTGAGAGGGCCGAAGAGTAGAGAGAGGAGAGAGAGAGGAGCATGAAAAATGAATAAAAAATCGGATTTTTCATATTTATAGGCGGCGGAATTCGTTGACGAGTTCTTCATAAATTTCGTTGACGAGACCCTGTATTCGCCAACAAAATTCAGGCTGCCTCAGAACCCTTCTCGGTATTTTCTCATTGACGAAGCCCTGTGTTCGTTGACGAAATCTTTAAAGCTTTCGTCGACGAAACCCTGTGTTCGTCAACAAAGCTTGGCAGCTTCCCTTCTTTTCCCTTTTCCAAATTTTCCTTTCTTTATTATTTAAATTTCATTTAAAAATTCGGGTCGTTACATTGGTGCTGTCCTTGGGATCAGATCAATTGCAAATTCCACCTTACAATCAGGAGGCAACCTCGGTAAATCCTTTGGAAAAACATCAGGGAATTCCTTTATCACTGGGATATTTTCCACCTTGAGTTCCTCATTTGGCGTTTCCTTCACCACTGCAAGGTAACCTTGGCATCCCCCCAAAAGTAACCTCTTCACCTGAATAGCCAAAAGGATCTATGGTTTTGAACACACACACAATCCAACAAATACAAACTCCTACTCCCCAGGAGGTCTGAATACCACCTCCTTCCAACTACAGTCAATGCTCACATAACTGGATGCTAGTCAGTTCATGCCTATAATAATGTCAAAAC